>NC_141381.1:32363742-32914642 GCF_017979445.1 Akebia trifoliata
TTTGAACAAACAAAATAAACAGAACCAATCACCATAGCCCATCAAACCAAACTGAAGAATCCACAAAGAGCATTTATTGGACCGACTAACAAGAAAATTTATGTTTAATGAACTTAAATGACATCATGGAAGGAGTTGTGACACATGTCCATGGAATTATCAGAAGGACCCAAATTCATAAGAAGAAAGTTTTAAAGATCTCATATACTGCAAAAATTACCACCAATGATCATAAGTTGCAATGAAAATGAATAACTAAACTTTGTAAAGATTTTTTTAATCATTTGTTGAGAATTAGGCCTCCATTGGACACAGAGATTAGACGGGGCTTGACAAAGCTTCTTCAAATGAAACTTAAAAACATAAACTACGTTTTTCAAATTAGTCGTGCAAATGGTGATCTTTCCAGATCTTAAAACTCGATTAGATAAAAATACACATATATCAAACCGCATCCGATTAATAATTTAGAATTCAGCTAGATCAAATCACAAACACAGGTGGTGCGATTCAAAGACCAAATAATGAATACCAAAACTAAGCTTCATTCAATTACAAAAACCTTCTTGTGCCCATGGACATGAAACCAGTTTCCTTCAATTTCCATTGACCATCAAATTACATCGGTGTGCAAAATATCTGATTTCCCAACGCACCCAAACACAATTCAAATGAGCCAAACAACCAATACCCAGAAAATTTTCCCATAATCAGTCCACAGAAAACTCATCCAATAGTTTAAAAACAATAACATTAAAACCCATTATATTTCCTTCAATGGGTTTCATCATTCAAATACATCAAAATATAGGTTGGTCTTCTTTCCACACAAAAAAAAATCCATTAAAATCAAAGAACCCATCAAAGCAAACAAGATAAAATAAAGGTAAAAAAAATTACAAATAAAAAAATATACCTTGTCGAGGTGACAGAGCTGGGAGGATAGAAAGATGGTTTTCCAAGCTTAAGAACTCCACCAAACCCATTGATTTGGGATTGAAGAGCTGTTGAACACAACGAAGTTGCTCCAGACATTCTCAGACTAAAGATTTCGTGGCGAAGAGATTTTGGGATTCTTCTTCTTCTTCTTTCTCTCCAATTCTCACCAACTGAAACTCTTCGAGTCAGACCAGACTTGAAAATAAATTTATTCGTGACACGTGTCTTAAAATTTTAGCTTATTTATCTGAAACGTTTGGCCCTCCACGCCTGGGTATTCTACTCCATGGATCTAGGTACCTAGCCAACATCGTGTCTCCTTTCAATCCACGTGTCAAATTATCTTAGCTCCACTGAAGTTTAATCTTTGATAATCACTCTTTTGCTAAAAATTAACGTGATTGATGATTCATTACGAGCCAATAATTTAAAAAAATAAATAAAAAAATTTCGAATCCAATGGATGGAAATGATTTATTGGACTGATTATAACATAAAAGAGTGTTGCACGGCAAGCAAATTAGACAAGGGGTTGAGTAGTTACCCAACTCCCTGGGGTACAGGATCTACAATGAATAAATGGTTGTTAGACCAAAACGGACTTTTGGATTAAACCCAAGAATATAACTTTTGCCAACGTATTGGGGCATCATTTTGTGTAAGAAAGAATTAGGTTATGTTTGGTAATACTTTTAAATTTCATAAGTTAGAAATCAGATTTCAAATATTTTATTTAACGTCTTTATTGTTTGTTGAAAACTTTTAAATTTCGATTCTGAAATCTAAAATCTAAAATAAAATAAATGAAAATATAACTTTTGAAGTTTGAATTTTTTCACAATTTGGAGTCAGATAAGTAAATCTTGTTTCTTTATCATAACTTGTTCAAAGTTTTTCCTTTTGTATTTGCTTTTGCCATCTTAAGTTAATCTTTCTTTAAAGAGAAAAAAAAAATAATGACAAAAGATTTCACTATACAATTTTGATGTCATGTCTTTGAGCTTATGCATATTTCCCATTATTGTTCTCTTAAAGCGCGCTTCCAGTAGTGATTCAAAACGTGTATAATCGTGCGATACAAAAGGACATGATTTGAATTATTCATAAAAGTTGATCAAATTTTTACTAAGAAAGTATATCATTACTAGTCCACAACATCCACATATGAGTACACAACTTGGTTTTTAGACCTAGGTTGGTCCACAATGTGTACATTATTAATTATTTACTCAATACTTTATATAAGTTGCAATAAGTATTTCAAGGTTACCTTAGAAATAAAAATTCTCATAAAAAACAAAATATGAGCAGAACTCAGGAAACAATATGGAGTAAGCAACTTAACAGATAAATTAAGCTATAAAACTAAACAAAAATGAAAATTCTTAAACTTACTTCATGTAATACCATGATCCAAAAACCCATGAAATTATTTAATTAATAATACTCCTGAAATCTCTTTAATGGTGATAGATTATAATATATATTAAAATAATTGCAGTTTCATAATCAACATTTCAATAATTTATTATGTTAGAAAATCATTTGTCGAAATTTGAAATCGACATAATTATAAATAAATAAATAAGTAAAGTTAATGTCATGTTTTCATTCATTATCAAAATTTGATAATTTATTAGATAAAAAAATTGGCTACTGTTATATATATATAATGGAGTCATTAATTAAAATGTTGGACCCAATAAATACATCTAGTAGATACATTAGAAACTCAAATTATAGAAATCCATGTGACGTAGGTAGTATTTGTTAAAAATGAATAAATGTGTCACTATGAAAATGATTAGTTGACAATGATATTATAATGTAATTAATAATGTATAAGGAGGGTTTTTATTTCATTTAAAATTAAGGACTTTTTTTTTATTATGAAAAATTAGTATTATCTTAGGTTTTAAAAGAAATATTTAAAAGACTCTTTCAATCAAGTAAAAATTGCTGAAATTATTTTTTGAAATTCATTGAGTCTTATTTTGGTATTATTCAATCTCTAAATAAAATACAAATACAATTAAAGAAAGCTTACATATTATAGAAGTCCTTAATAAGTAGGGGTGCAACTTGGTACGGTTTGAGTTCAAATTGGAACCGAACAAATACATGTCAATTCCACTAAATAAGAACCAGAACCGAACCAAATTCCATTGGAACCAACCTAACCCAAACCAAATTAAAGTAGGTTTGGTTCAGCTCGGTTCTACGGATTGCCAATATTTTATAAGTTGTAAGTAATATTTTTTAATGAAAAAACAAGCATAAGATAAACACAAGATTTCATACAATCGATCATAAATCTATCCATAAAAAGTCATTAGTTTATTCATAAAAGAATACTAATCTATGCCCTAACTCCTAAAATAATTCATAATAATTATTATATACATATATATTTATTTATTGCATAGGGGTGAGGTTCTCGGTTTGGTTCAGTTCTATACAAGCTTGATTCGAGAACCGAACCAAATTGATCGGTTACCATTTTCGTAACCTGGAATCAAACAGCAACTTGTTCCAAATCGAACCATACTACCCCAAAGATATCGGTTTGGTTCGATTCTCGATTTGAACCAGACCAAGTTGCACCCCTATTAATAAGTATTTTGTTTTCTTTTTTAATTAAATAATAATATAGAAAAAAAATGTAACTTTAATTTAAACCCTTAGATCATCTATACAAGTATGATGATATGAGAATTGATTAGGAAAGTCACTCAAAATTTAAAATCATTTCTTAAATAGAGATTGTCCATTTAGAAAATTCTTTTAAAATTCAAATTGATGTTTTTATATTCATGTTAAAGTAAGGAAAGAATTTAAGATACTAAATTTTTTTTTAATTTGTACGTGAATTATATTGCTAGGAGAATTAATATTTAGGGTAAATAAATGAGATAATTAATACCTTGAGACATTATTCTTGAAAATTTCTTTTTGGAGCACACTTTTATTTTATTCTAATGTTTAATCTGATGATCTTCATATTTTCCTTCATATTTTTCTCTAAAACTTCATTAGAGTTTTTAAAAAAAAATCTTTATAATCCCAATCAAACCTTGATCATTTGCTATTATTAAAGAAGAAATAATCATTTGGAGAATCAATAGGATAGATTCGTCATAACAAAAATGTAGATTCATATTTTTCTTTCTCTCTCAATTAAAATAAGATATTTATGATAAGATGTGTGAGTTTCATGTTTGAAATTGTAATGTAGTTAGATTTGTTTTGGAATTTTGTGATTGGAGTATGATGACAATACTTTATTATAGTTTTGAGCTTATTATTGTCATTGAAGTTTATTGTTGTTATTGACGAATATATTTTTCTCTTATGAATTTTTCATATTCTATTCATTTATCTTACATTAATTTTTAGAAAAAGATAGAGATGAGTTCCTACTCAAGCTTTGAGGCTTATGTTTTTTTTAATAAAATTTCTGATTTTGGTTTAAATTAGTGATGACGACGCACGAAATTGAAAGGAGATGATTTAATGATTATTTATCTCCTATAGTGATTTATATGCTAGATGGTTATTTAGTTCTATTAATTGATGTTAAGGGGTGTAAATTATACAGGGTTAAGGTTTTAATTTGACTTATATTAATATGTTTAAGAGTTTCTTTCCTTTTTGTTTTAGATTTCTAAATATACTGAGAGAATAATTAATTAAATTCTTTTAATTTACTTTTTATCTCACCCTGAGTCCTAAGTCACAAGTTGAATCATATGAGTAGAATTATGGACTTAGAATTCAAGGTTTGACACTCCCAACAAAGATAGTCAAATGGCTTTTTAGCAAGGTGTGTGGAGAGTTGATCCTGCAAACTAGGTCCAAAACTCGTTGAACCAAACTTCATGTTGACCCCTAACCCTTGTTTGTCTAGCAAAAACTAACGTATTAAAAGTGTAACAAATCCAAGCAGACAAGTTTTATATTTCGTTATTTGTCTTAAGATTTTAATGGGATCTACATAACAAAATATCCTTGTAACCGATTATTTCTAATCATTGGATTTTAACATTTTTCACAATGGCCATGGAACCAAAATATTTTGGCTTGCGATCTTGTGGGCTAGGCCATAATATTCCGAGTCCACGATGAAATTACTAGAGATAACCAAGGATTAGAGTTTGAATCCCCCCTTAGGGATTTATCCCAAAAATAACTTGCTACGTGTGGGGGAGAGGACTTCACATGCCTCGATGATTAGTAGTCAGGTGCTTGGAGATGTTTGGATACCCTAAAAACAAAGATCAAACATTCATGTTAAGTCTACTTTTATGTCATGTGACATCTTAAGTGTTGAATCAAGTAATAAAACTGGAGTGAGTGAGACGGGAGCAGAGCCTCTGTAGCTCTTGAGAGTGTGCCACATCATCAAGGTGGTTTCATCCAATCATTTAATTTTAAGAGTTCATTGACCATCAATTTTCAAACACTTGATTGGTCAAAATTTTTTTTTTTTTAATATTATTTTTAAATCTAAGCTAAACCATGAATCCCAAAGGGCTATGTTGTTATTTTTCTTCAATTTGATGTTCTATGGACCATAAAACACAAGCTGCAAGGGAAACGCGCTACAGAGGATTTGTTCCCAAGTTAGACATACCCCTCCATGTTTTGCTGAATAATTAAGGTTGAACTGAACTTGAACACAAAGGAAAAAAAAAAAATCCTTGACATTGAAGTTAACTGGTTTTAGGGAGAAAAATCAAAGGTTTATTAGTTAGTGGCCATAGATAGGAGTTTAGAGTCATTTCAAGTTAGTCTTTCAGATAGAACAAGGTCAAGGGGTGTGTCATCAATTTGAAAACACAGGGGTATCTCAAATATTCATCATTGATAGTAATAATTCCTTAATAAATGAATGTTTTCCACAATTACAGAGACAATCAGTCGGTAAGATTTTCTATGCTTCAAAACCCTTCGTTGAAACAGAGCTTCAAATCTAGAAGACTCAGCAAACTCTCCATCCCTGGAAGTTTCCTTATTCCTCCTGAATTGTCCTCCATTTTCCACGATCTGAAGCATTTCTCACTACTTTATCATTAATTTCTTCCTCTAACTTCCTAAAATTGTTGTTTTTTCCTATGAAGTTGATCTACTTTGGAACGTACTCCAAAACATAATCACATTTTTTTGTACAGAATTCAGATCCAGAAGTCAATTTCTAGAGAAACCCATTTAATTTCTGCGTGAACTAAGTAGAAATCTGTGATACCCAGATGAGGATTTGATGGATATGAAGAGGTTCAGGAATCAATTAACTCGCTCGAAGCACTCAGATCCGGGAAATGTCGGTGTCTCTGGAGTTGCAGGGAGGAAATCTGGGTTCAATGTGGCCGAGTTGAAGAGAATTTTGATTGTTTGTTTGATGATCGTGGCGGTTCTGGTTACAATTTCAGTGGTAAATCGAATCCCATCTTTAGATCGATTTCGGGGATTCGCAGAGGCAAGGGTGTTTGATGTAAAACCTGAAAAAGGTACTTAATTTACGATATTTATACAACATAAATTATGGGTTTTGATCTATTTAGTATTTTTCAGTAGAAATAACTGATTTCTATTTCTTTTAATGAGAATTTTTTTTTGAGTTTTTTCATAAATTTCTGATTTGGGTATCTTTTTTAGAGTTTTATATTAACTCAATTATCCTTTTAAGACCTTGTTTTATGTCCCTATTTTAAAATTTCTTCCTGTATTTCTTTAGTCACAGAGGAATTAACTGCTATTTTACCTTCAAGTCTCATGCCAAATAACTTCCTTTTTAATGTAATCTAATTCAAAAGATCTCAATTGAGTCCCTAATATGATTGTATTGGCGTAAGCTATCTTATTTAAGATTTTAATTTAAATCCCATATATAAAGTAATTTATGATCTGTTTTGAATCTTACTTGACAAGAGCATAAAATGGGTTAGGTTCTTATGAATGTTAAAGTTAAGCATCATTATATATTTAAATTGTCAGGGTTGATGACTTAGAATTGTAAGAAACATTTTACTACTGAGTTCTTTCCAGTATCTAATTGATCTGGATGATCTACACAGTTCATTGTTCAATTTACATAGGGAATATTGCAAACTCGCTAAAAGTTTGGAGAATGTTTGAATATTCTTTTTTAGCTATATATATATATATATGATTCTACATTTCTAGTTATTTTTACTGGCATTAGTACTTGTTTTGATAAATTCTTACAATTTTCTATCCATTTGCACAAATTCAATTCAGTTCACGCCTATTTACTTGTATTATGGTCGACACACTCTAGCTTCTTATTGGTTTGCAGTACAAGTCTCCCACCCTATGTATGTATGTTGGAACCCAGGTACATCCTTTGAGTTTTGATTGTGTCAGAGGCATCCAATCTTGTATAATTCCTATGATGTTCAGCCATCCCACCCAGTTATGCAAGCTGTCTGGTTTCTGTGGTCCACATTGCCAGGTTTCTGGTTTCTCTATTTTTCTTCAAGTATATAATACCCTTTTATTCTACAAATGAGTCTGTTGCTTCTTCCATTAAAAATATAAATAAATTTTTTTGACTTATAGGATGTGCATCTTATAAATAATTGAGGAAACGGGTTTTCAGAAACTTGTCCTTCAAAGATTTTGCCTATGGAATCTGTATCTCACACATCGAAACCCACTCACTCCAACTTTGAACATGGCAGCTAAATTGGTAAAGTCTGTGAGTGCTGCCATAGTCACAAATAACTCTGTTTTCTTGGAAAAAATCTCGTTTAAAACGCGTTTTGTAACTCTAATGATTAAAACAATAAATAAATAAGAAACCTGTCTTTTCCAACAGAAAAAACGTGTTTTTACATTTTGAACACGTTTTTATGTTTTAGACACATTTTTTTTTGTAAGCTTATGGCCTTTCCTTTTCCAACTTGTAGGTTCAGATGATGGTTCATCTAAATCTGTTGACGGTATTAAAGACAAACTGCTTGATGGTCTTCTCACTGCTGGATTCGATGAACAATCTTGTCTAAGCAGATACCAGTCCATCTTATATCATAAAGCATCACCACACAAACCTTCCCCATATCTTCTTTCTAGGTTGCGTAGGTATGAAAATCTTCATAAACATTGTGGTCCCTACACTGAATCTTATAACAAAACTGTGGAAAAGCTCAAGTCTGGCCACAGCATTGGGTCGACAGATTGTAACTACATTGTATGGATATCATTTAGTGGCCTGGGGAACAGGATACTAACCCTTGCTTCAGCATTCCTATATGCTCTCCTCACAGACCGAGTCCTACTTGTTGACCGTGGGACCGACATGGCTGATCTCTTCTGTGAGCCATTCCCGGAGAAGTCCTGGCTACTACCGTTGGACTTTCCTCATAATCAGTTCAACAGCTTTGATCAGAAATCTCCCACGTGTTATGGAAACATGTTGAAAAATAACATTATAAACAATTCAGCAGTCTCGCCACCACCTTTTTTGTATCTTCATCTTGCCCATGATTATGACGAGCACGATAAGCTTTTCTTCTGTGATCAAGATCAAACTCTTCTCCACAAAGTTCCCTGGTTGATCATGAAAACAGATAACTACTTCGTTCCATCTTTATTTTTAATACCATCATTCAAGCAAGAATTGAGTAACCTTTTCCCCGAGAAGGACACGGTTTTCCACCACTTGGGTCGATATCTCTTTCATCCCACGAATTCAGTATGGGGTTTGATCACTAGGTACTATCAAGCTTACTTAGCTAATGCAGATGAGAGGTTAGGCATCCAAATCAGAGTTTTTGATTATGGGACGGGCCCATTCCAGTATGTGTTGGATCAAATCTTAGCATGTACCCTGAAAGAGAAACTGCTACCACAAGTTGACACCAAGGAACCCATTGTCACCCCATCTGGAAATCGACGGTCTAAAGCTGTTTTGATGACGTCTTTAAGTTCGGGGTACTTCGAGAATATAAGGAACATGTATTGGGAACACCCCACCATTACTGGGGAGGTGATTGGGGTGTATCAGCCCAGCAATGAAGGGTATCAACAAACTGAGAAGCAGATGCACAATAGGAAGGCATGGGCGGAAATGTATCTTCTAAGCATGACTGATACATTGGTTACGAGCTCATGGTCTACATTTGGGTATGTGGCTCAGGGTCTTGGAGGCTTGAAGCCATGGATACTCTACAAGCCCGAGAACAAGACAACACCATATCCTCCTTGTCACCGTGCCATGTCGATGGAGCCTTGTTTCCATGCACCTCCATTTTATGACTGCAAGGCAAAGACGGGAGTTGACACGGGTAAACTTGTCCCTCACGTTAGGCATTGCGAGGACATGAAGTGGGGTCTTAAGTTGGTTGATCGTGATGAGTTGTAGATGCTATTATTTATTAGTATTTGTCGTTTTTGTTATCATAGTCACTTGAAGTTTAGTCGGAAGTAGAATCTTTTGCAGTTTTTGTTGTAGATTCTATATAAATAGCTTATTGCCTGGGCTGTTTGCTTCAGAAATCAATTGAACTAAAATTGTAGAGTTGCATATTTTGGACTCAATCTACCAGATAGTCCTAAAGATAAATTGTGCATTTCAATCTTTCTTATTGTAAAATTGCAGCTTTGGATTGAAATGTATAAATCTAGGAAACACCATGTGTCCTTGATATTTTGGTGATCTTTTGCTGTGATCTATATATATATAACATCTTGATCATTAATAAGAAAATCTTTAGTAATTAGATAGAAATGGTTAATAATGGTTGTCATGGTGAAAATTTTGGCAAGAGCTTTCAAATACCTTCTTTTTATTGCAACCAAATTATTGGTTAGAATTCCAACATTTTTACGACAAAATCTTGTTTCAAAGATTTGAGTTGGCTAAACAAATCATGTTCCTCCACTTCACTCTGTTGGGAGCCTAGTCTTTTTTTCTTGAGAGTTGACGAAAATGATGTGGAGATACGATTGGAAAAGAATCGGGATCCAGAACGGTGTCCATGTGGAAAGTTTTAGTTGGTGTTTAAAACACATCGGGCTCTTGAAGAACTCGTGCCACATAGACACCATTCCTAGCCATACGAACAGGATACCATTCAGAACCACAACTCAAGATATAGCTGATCATTATGATTGTGGCAACAACTCCGCAACATTTTGGCTGAGCTTCCTAGTCAACAAGGCCACATTTTGTTTTGTGTTGCAGTAGTGGGTGACTCAAGGATCCAATGTTGGCTTAAGATGTAATCGAAAGGGAAAAAATAAAAGAAACACTACTCGAGGGAGATGTATGCTCTAAACTACCATTCTTATGAAAGAAACAGTCCACAAAGGTTTTCCCCAACATTCACTAATAAGAGAAATATACTTGGGGGTGATCTCCCCTTTCCTGTCTCTAAAATTCCAAACATCATGTCCACTATTAAAAAGTAAAGTGTCGGTAGATAAACTGCAATATATAAAGCACAAGGGGGGTTGAGAAATTTGAGTCTTCTGAGATGGAATAGTGGATTCCATTAGTTCTTTCTTCCTTCAGACAAGATTATGTGGTACCCATGCCTGCATCGATTCCCACAATGCAAAAGCGTTAGCTGGTCTGAGCTAAAAAGAGCTTAAAAAATTTATAAATATGTAACTGATATACTTATCCACAAATAGAAGGAATGGTATAGACAAGCCAGAGTCAGATACGGAAACAGTTGGAAAATCCAGCATTTGAAATTCCAAATAATGAAATTGGAAATTGTATTACATGTAGCTCATTTACACAAACCATAAAATTAACTAAAGAATGTCTACAACTTAGAACTTAGAAAAGTGAAAAAAAAAAAAAAAAAAAAAAAAATCAGAGCTACTAACAGCTATATTATCGGCTCTCCCCCTAAAAAAAAAAAATTAAGAAGTATCCTCCTTGCATGTCTTTGCAGGTGCTCAAGAAATGTATAAAGTGTACAGTTTGTGAAGTAGAAAAACAAGATCTAAATTTGGTAATGAAAAAAAAAGGGGGGCAAATGCATATACGCACGTAGATTTGAATGGTGCACTGGTAGCTCCAACAGGTGTGCTGAAAGCAACATCTTGAAAGGGGCCTGCCATCTTTCCACGAGGAAACCATCCAAGGTCCCCACCCTTCTTTCCCGATGGACACTCTGAATATTCCGAAGCCACCTAAAAGCACAAAAATAATGGAACAATTAAAATAACTCCATCTCCTTTTTACTAATAAAAAAGTTTTCTCTTTTCCCTAAAACTCTTATTGTTTTCCCATTAGTTCATATATGCCTGTGATAATAAGCTTCAAACAATCATGTCCATTCAGGCTCCTGCCAATGCTCAGAAACTTGAAGCTCAATTTGGACTCTACAACTCCCAAGTCTTAATCGGCTTGACACCCACATGGCTACTGAATTGTGCTATTCCAGTTTGACAAGCGTATGCAGCAATCGGTTTTTTTTTTGGCCAAGAGTTTCAAGGGATCAAACCAAAGGTCTTTGAGTACTTAATAGAGTTCCATGAGTATTACAGTGTTGGGTGTTCTTTTAAGGTATAGAAAACTAAGACAACTATAATTATCATTAAAAAACACTAATCAACTAAACTATTGTGGAGTTCACTTGGTGCTGGTCTTTCAGGTACTCATTTGAGCTCTTAAACATGCATTTTTTCCATATTCAAGAAATGATGTTCAAATTTTCCTAAGTGGATTCTTGATAGATTAAACTAACAGTAGTAAAGAAAGTTCAAAGTTGGAGGATTATATGCTAGGGTATGTGATGCAGGATGAAGTAAACTGGTAATACATGATGATGTGAGATCAAAAGTCAATAACTCTAGACCCAAACAAGCTGCAACCTAAATAATTACAAAATTTCTGTTGGAACCGTTACTGTTGGCTTGATTTGTGTCCCGCATTAGTATGCTACACAGAAACTTCAAAATGGGTACCTTAACTAAGCTGAAAAATTCCGTTTTTAGGTGCAAAATGCAGTATCTGTGTTATGTCAGGGCCTTATACGCTTAACGGTATTATAGATGCAAGGAAGTTTACCTTAGCAAACTCAGCTGGAGGAACCTTATCTCCATTGCTTAGCCAACCATCTTGTAGCTTCTTGTATGCTTCATTGATTTTCCCTTGCTTCTCACATAAGATATGCCTTGCTGAAACAATATGTCAGGAATAAGCAACAAGTAAATCAGGTTAGGAAAAGCTCCAAGGTATCCCAAAAAAAATGCCCAAGGTAGAAAATAATCTAAGGTACCCCTGAATTGTTAAATGTGTTGAAGAACAATATCTGTACCTAGAGTTCTTACTTCTCAGGTATTTAAATACATGCTGAGAACATGTGTGCAGACAATAATGTATGAAGATCTCTGTTAAAAAGGGTCATCTTGTAAAATCAAAATTTAAAGGGAAGGAATAGAGCTTGTATTGAAAAAAGTAAATAGGCTTTCTACAAAGCAAGAAAGAGACTCATTCGTTGACCACCAGATTGAAGAGGACAAAAAGTGTGGATTGAGGAAACAATCAGGGTTTTGGTAGTTATGCTTCCAAGAACATAAGAGGATGTAGGGGTTGGAACTGATGCCAGAGTTCCCATACAAAAGCAGCCTCCAAACCATTCTCTCCTGTCTCCCTTTATTATAATATCAGTGTTCCGCACTTGGAAAAGAAAATTAGAAAGAAAAAGAAAAAAGAAGGTTCAACACATTGGGCAAATGATAGTAAAAATAAAAAATGATAAGTAGCAGTATAATAATTAATACAGCATAGTAATAATCAAATATCTCGTTCACCAAGTTCCCTCTCAGTTTTGTTTTTTGATCAGCAAGTCCCCCCTCAGCTGTCTGATGATGTATAAAACCTCTATTTATAAACCCAAAGTGGATTGATCAGAACTAAGAAAATAATGACATGCATATTTCAAAAGTGAGAAAACCACTGTAAAAAAGAATTACACGAAACAATAATAATAAAAGACTAAAAACAGTATCAAAAGAAAGGAAGAAGACCTTTGACATATGTACAGGTACCGAGCCCATCTGCAGCTTTCCCAGCTTTTCCTTTGCCCTTGGAAGAATTCTCATCACCTGCAGCTTGTTTTCCCTTGCCCTTCCCTCCTGACTCTTTTGATTTCGAATCCTTCCCCATCACCTCACGACCGTAAAATCCTAAAACACAAACGAGTCATATTTCTTACAAAAAAGAAAAATTAAAAATTAAAAATTAAAAAAAATTTAAAAAAAAAAAAAAAGGCAAGCAAATTTATCACAGTATTGAATCTTTTGCTATTAATTTATTTGTATATTAACTATTGATCAATTCCAAAAATTGTCTGCGTGTATGCCTTGCATTCGCATCATGCCTTAGCGTTTAAAAATTGATTGCAAGTCAAACCGTAAATCCAAGCAAAACCCAAATGCGTAATTGCATTTCTTGAATATGACACAAGTTGAACAAAAAGAATACAGAGATGCAATTATGTCATTAGAAGCACAATTTCCAGATAACCAGCTCAACAACAGTGAGACTTTGTTCAAACAAAAGCACAAACCAAACATACCCAGATGAAGAAATTACAACTTTGGAAATAAAATCATGAATCCAAGCAAGTTCATATAAAAGGATTTAGCAATCATACCCAGATACATAAATTGCAACCAAAAGCAGTAATATTTTAGATCATCTGACTAAAAGCAAGAATTAAATCCAACATACTAAAAATCAAAACTCATCAACATGACTACAAATTCAAGCTAACACAGAAACCTAAACTGAAAAATCTGTATTTAGGACAAATCAAAGAGAATAAATTGCATTATGAACTAAGGAAGGAATCCAAACCATCCCCAGATACAGAAATCGCAGTTCAAAGCAAGAATATCTTAGATTATCTGATTAAAAGCACAAAGGAAAGCAAATCTATCAAAATAACAACAAATTCAACCAAAACCGGAAGTTAAGACTGAAAATATCAATTAGGAACAAAACCCAGAATCAAAAAATTGCATTATTGTGGATTTGAAGGAGAAAAAAAACAAAGCAGAAAAAGAAAAAGAAACATCAGCACAGAGAAAGGGTTTAGTTTCCAAAGTGTCAGACGATCTATTTTTATGTTTTTGAGTGAAAATTGAATCTTACTTTAGATTCCACCAACAGCTTTCGAAGCCCAAATCTTCAGCAAAACTGAGAATCGTATGCAGCAGACCCTCTGCCCTGATAAGAGAACGATGGCATCTTCTTCAACACCGCATAAAGAAAGAAAGGACATGAACTTGAGTGAAATTACAAAGTTACCCAAGAGGGAAGGAACTTGGGCCTAGCACAAGGCTTCGGCTGGTTACTAGCCACTTGATCCAAATACTTTTATATGGGCCTCAAGGTCAATCATAAGCCTGTTAAAAAAGCCCATATTAATGTTGGGAGTTGGGACTAACATACTTTTTTCCGTTTGGGATGGGATGCTCACTTACTTCAACCAATATGACCCATGATTTTAAATCTCGTCACCGAGACTCGTTGGAGTTGGAGTCGTCTCAAAAACATGATTTGAAGGCATTTTTTTATATCTTGTCCGAGACGACTCTGTCTCATTCATAGACGAGACTAGAAATGAGTTTTAAAACCATGATAAGACCGGATACAAAGTAGAAAATAATTAAGTACCTTCTAGAAACTCCTGGGTTAAGATTTTTTTCTTTTAGATTATAATTTTTAAAATTAATCCAAACAAGTCTTTTAATTTTTCAATTTTTATAAGTTAAAAAAAAAAAAAAAAAAAAAAATTTAAGATTCTACTTGGATACAAAGTAGAAAGTAACTATGGAAGAACATTGTTTTGAGAGAAAATAATTTTTAGAAAGTAATTTTCTTTTATTTTTAAAAAAATTAATTTTTTTCTTAAAATTAATCTAAGCAAACTTTTGAACTTTCAATAGTAAAAAAATGTTACTTTTTTAAATATATCGTAGTGGGTTTTAAATTGCATCCAAATAGACTCTTATAAAGTTTAAATTAATCAACAGACTGCTAGGGATTATCATAATGTTTTTAGCGATACATTTTCTTGGGAATCCCTAACATCTCAACTCTCCATTTGAAAAAGAAATCAATCCCTAAATTTATCTTCCTCTTTTTCACCTTTAATTATATTTATTTTTTGTGAAAAAGAATGTGATAAAATATGCGGCCTTGTGATTAAGAGAAGCATTTCAATTGGTAGGCCAAACAAGGATGGGCCCTGACCCCAAGAATCACATCTATTGGGCTATTCACATTGTTTAATCATGATTTATTGCTGTGACACACCCAAGCAGCAGTAGATCGAATGAACCATCTAGATCAACGTACAGCTAAGCACCATTTTAGAGTGTCCTTGTAGCAGATAATATGAGAGAGCTTCTTCTGCCAACTGTAAAAATTGGTTGGCTTTCGATAATGTAGGGGATGATGCAGTTCTGTAAGTCATCAATTGAAGATGATGGATGGGATTACAAAAGGGTTGGGATACTCATGTCTGGTTCAGATAGATGTTGCAAACTGATGGTGGATACTGAAATTGGTGGGATTAGAAATTTATGGCTCAGAATTTCACAAGTAAAATAGTTTTTTATTATCTACATAAAAAATAGAAATAGAAATAGAAATTTTTGTTCTCTGTTCGAGTGGGGTATGATCAAATGGTTTTGCTGTATAGATACAAAATCATTTTATGCATGCATGCCTGTTTGAGACATAAAACTCGATGATGATCGCTGAAAAAATCTTTGAACTTTGGTCCAAAGATTTCTATGCACTTCTTATGTGCTATAACTTCAGACTTGAAAACACCATCTATTCGGAATCGGAGCCTGAATTTAGCCACTGATACGCATCTCTAGGTTCAACGTCAGTGATGGAAGAAGATGGCTCTTGGTTTGTTGTCCTTGTTCTTGTGTGAGTTCGCCTGTTGGACTTGGGCTTTTCCTGGGAAAAAGCACTAAGTTTATTACTGAACAAAATGCACCTAGATTAGATAGCAGAACAACAAATAGAAGCATAAAGCTATAAGATGTGACATAGGCCAGAAGACGAGTACGACTTTTTTCTACGTCAAACTTTCACGCAAATTGTACTTCATCTATTAACAATTGGAGTCATTACATCCGAAACACGTGAATGCTCTAAACCATGGAAACATCTTGACGAAGTTTTCTACCCTTAATGTTGAAGCCTTGTGTTGCAATTTGCACACTTCATTTTCTACTTGTTAACAAAGATGAAGTGTTCACTATCGCAGATTCCCAATCTAACTACTAGCTCGTTATGAGCTTAATATCGAATCAACATTATTAGGGCACCAACTGCAGAAAAGGATAGAAGAAAAGGAAATATATGAAAGGCTGACAGTTCACATCCCCTTCGTTTGGGCTTTCCTTTGGGGGCATCTTATAGTTTAAAGGTATTACTGGACCCAATGTTAGAGCGTCTGAGTGAAGGCCAGTATCCTAGAAGAGAGATTTTCTCTCAAAGGGTAGTAAACTAACCTTGATCTAAAGTATTATTTAAGTGAAAGACTTTATTTAGTAAGATTTCAAGTCTTACTAAGGGTCGTTTTGCTAAAATGGATTACCACATTAGCAATCCAATATAACAGCATTCAAAATTCTGTCGAAAAACTCAGACTCTTAAAAAAAAATAATCAAAAAACAATTTATTTTGGGCTTGATCCAAGGTTTTGAAAACGGACGGCGGCTACCGAACTTCCACCTAACTCCTAAATTTAAAATTAAAATTCAACGGTGAAAAATAACTTCTTTTGAAAAAACAAAAATTCAAAGTTCATAGAATTCTGTCCTCCACAGCCCCGAAGATAGAATTTTGTAATTACTGTATCAGTAACATATGCTTGCAGAAGATAAACAACTAGTCTGCTTAGTTAACTTCCAGGATGTTTAATAAAATCATTAGTTAAAGAATTTTTTAAGCTGTAACTCACCTCTGTGCTAGGTTGACTTGATTGACTTGTCTGAGTTGACTGACTCCTACGCAGCCAGATGCCACCGAACGAGATGCATGATCCTAATAGGAAGATGGGACCAAGTCTTGGATCTCCCATCCAATCAAACATATTGGTTATGATGCCCTGAATCCTCTGTTTCATTCCATTGCTCGTAGACAGAATGCTTTGAGCACCTCTTGACCAGATTGGGTTTGCCTCCTCAGGAATAAGCTCCGGAGTGGTCGTCCTCTGCATGAAAAAACATATTGGAGTAAAAGATTGGAACATGGGAATAGTAAATAAGAGGGTAAAAAGAGAAGTGTGACATAAGATCTACCTAGTTCAACAATTTCAAAATCATGCTAATATACAACAAGTGCATCATCATCATCAAAACTTCTCCTAAATATCTGGAGTGCTCTGAACCTATGTTACCTGATTCGTGAGTTCACTCGGTTCAAATTCGGGTTTGTCGTTTGCCACTCAAGAATGAACCCAGTTCGTAGGCACAAAGATGAGGGCATTTGAAGGTTGAAGTGATGAGTAAGGTGAAAAAACAGATTGAAGATAGCCAATTTTGTGGTGGTGGTTTGTGGGGGGGGGGGGGGGGGAGGCAGATGAGGGTATTTGGTCATTTTTAATTAGTCTATTAATAAAGACCAAGATCAAAGGGGCATACTATTAATTTGAAAAATTAGGGGGATATCTCAAAAAAAAAATTGAATAGGAAAACTAGAACATAACAAAAAGACAGGAGGCTGAGATAGCCCCCAGCCAAGCACGAGAAAAAGAAGAAGCCTAAACAAAACAAAAGAAAACAAGAAAACAAACAGGAGCTACATGTCACACAAAGACTTCCATCTGAACACAAAATCCTGAAAGGTAACTCCCCCGAAATCCCTTCTATCCAAGTCTATCTCTAAATGAAATGAAAGATCGATATTCATCTTAGGTGATAGCAAAGTTTTAACACTAGGTCTGAACTTAAGCCTTCTCTATTCGAGTCTGGGACTGAATGAAAGAAAATCACTTCACAAGTAGAGCTTAATATACTAGAGGTGTGTGTGAACACAATTTATCCATATAGCCATATGGTAACTTTGGGGGAATCTTGACAAATCAAGAAAATAATTATTTCCCTACCCTTGATCCTTGCAAGTAGCTGCCATGCAAAGATGGAAAGAGGGGGGTCGGGGTCAGAATCCAACATTCAATGGGCCATCTAGGAGATTATGTAAACAAGTGAACAATTTGATTAAATAATTTGTCACAAGCAAATCGTTTCTCAAAGACCAAATGCTACCAGCAATGCAGCTTTCAAACATCATTGGGTAAAAAATTCACTTAATTTGGTGCAAGATTAGTTCTTTTCCCGTAAGCATGGTTATGCAATTGTGATGGCAACTTACAAAGAAGGGGAGATCCCTGGTGTCGCCATCCTTGATTATCTGTGAGATCCATTGAATAATCTGCGGCAAATAAAATACTTATAACTGAAAAGAGCCATGAGAAATCATATTAAAGTCATGAGAAAATTGATGTACAGGAAAGTGCGGTGTAATTAGTCAAGAGTCGAGCTGGAGTAACATTGAAATGTCCCCCACGATGTACATTATAATGTTATGTCAGCATTATCCATTAGTTACTTACAAAAACTGTTTATAAATTCAGACTTGATAAAGCATTTCAAAGGTTCATGTCTATTTAAACTTCCTTGGTAGGCAAGCAAGTAATTTGAAAATGATATTGTTGGTTGACAAAACTAAATAGGGAATAAAAATGCAAAATTAGAGCTACAAGGGACAGTTTAGAAGCTAAGGCTTTTAAGATGAGTAGGACACAGATAGAATGTGTCATTGCTCAGTGGTTACACACTAATAGGGATGAAATGCTATTTATGACTGATGGGTTAAAAAGTTCCAAAGCATCTACTGCCAATATGTAAGTTATTTTCATGAAGTGGAGTGAGCAAAAAAAGAAAAAAAAAATCCATAAAGAGGGAGAGATCAGTGACAATGTGACCAATATATTTTGTGTTGAGTAGTTTAACTGGAGAAGCACTTCAGGAGTACTCTGACAATCATGTATCAGCAAAACTAAAGGGAAAAACTATATGGAGTCGAATGTTGGCAATCAAGAACAATGTTATAGAATGGAAGTAGCAAAGAAGAGGATGTTGAGAGGGATGAATGGTAAGACTACAAAAGAAGAAATTGTTGAACCCAAGAGACAGTTTTCAGGTCCTTACCATCTTGGAAAGGTAGGCATTTACATATTTGTTTGAAGTCCACTCATAAAAAATATATGTAAAGATTAAACTTAATATCATAATATAAAACATAATCAATTTTAAAATATCACGAACTTAAAAGGTACAACAATCATGTGTTGAGTTCAAAGGGAGAGGTCTTGCATTCAAGCCCTCTCGTTGGCCACCCACAGGGATTTATCCTGGCTTACCTTGTATGTGTGGTTTGTGGGGTATAGCATGTACCCGGGGGATTTATGCAAGATATTGTTCTCTAAGAGGCCAGTTGCCTTGCCCTGCTAGTCAAGCCTAGGGGTCCGGACACTCCATCATGAAAAAAAAGCTTCTTTCAATATATAATTTAAAAATTACAAATGTTGAGGTCATCACATTGCATGGAACTTCGGTCCAAAAGAAACACACTTTATTAACCTTATTTCATGTAAAATCTGTTTCATTGGTACAATAGTCAAAATGTTTTAAACATGAGCGCAGGGGGCAAAGAACTTCAAAGTGTAAGACAGGCCTTTAAAAGATAATAAATTAAATATCTAAATAAAGAATAAAGTAAACTTAGTAGAAATGAGAAATCTATGAAAAACATTGATCTATTTCATATAGAAAGAGATGTATATTTGTTGATGTTATTTAATCTATAATAGATTATTATATTTAATTAAGGGTTAGGGCGAAAATAAAATAAAAAACAAAATCGAACCTTTTAAGGTGCTACAACTTGCCACCGCTGTTGCGGATCCAGGTAGGGTCCACACCTCCAACATGAGCATAATAAAAGGTGTAGAAAGGGTGAAGTAACCACCATTAATAAATCTTGAGTGCTTCTACGATTTCAAAATAAGATGCAAGGTGTCTTGAGGAAGATCCACTGAGAGGTGGGCCTCCCAGGTGCTACTTTTAAAACAAGGGTATAATGTAGATAAGGGAGAGATAAGAGATGGATTGCTATTTGATACACTATATTATGCCAATTAAGAGAATTGAATTAGCATCTCCATCTTTGAATGAGAAATGCTCAATGTAAAGCACATAGGGAAAAGACAACAAGAGCTTATTGAAAACGGTATTAAGTGGCACTTTGATGCAACATCTTGTAGTAGAGCAAAGTGGATACCTGTTGACTGTCCTCTGAACCATTATACCTTGCCACAAGCTGTGATGCAAGATTCTCATTATCCTCTTGAAATGTATCCCATATAGTTTTTGGCTTTCTCTGAACCTTGGTTTCATACTTGGTATTATTCCTTCTATAACGCACAATAAATAATTGTGGTACATCATTAAGATCCCTCCTTGGTCCACAAGTTTCATAGCTTGTTTCTGAATTGAGGTAGAAAAAACAGTATTTCTGGATGAACGACGAAGACGTTAGTGCATAAACAATACTAGATGACCCTATACTTACAGAAGGTAATGTTTGAAATTTCAAAATGCCAGTATTTACAGATTTCTGAAGCAAAACCAGACCATTATTCTACTTGATGAAAAATTGATAAATATAAAAACATCAACTTTGCCCATCTTTACAGGTCTCAGTATTGTGCAACCGTGATTTTGACTTTTAAATACGACTCAATGCACCTCAATTAAGGGAGACTCATAGGTATCAAGGGGTATGTACATAATAGTAATACATCCATGAAAATTATTAATAGTGTACCAAGGATGTATTCAAATAATTTATATTGTATCAATTTGTATCATTGTGTCATTTTTTGTACATAATTTTGTAGTGTATAGGTTCATGGAAATGATACACATCATGTATCTGTATTGATGGGTCCCAAAATACTCCACAATAAGGATATTTGGTCATGTTTACAGTCATCCTTAGGTGAAGATCCCTTTTGATGAGTATACTTTTTAGACTCTGTACAACAACTTTTCGTAAGAATGCCCCATCTACTCTGAATGCAAATGACATCCATAGAAGCCACCTAAATCTGCATAGCGATCTGCTGCTAGGGGTCTACCAATGCACGAGAGTACATCCTTGATCAAAAGGATTGAATTTTCAAATAATTCATCAACGCCATTCAAGGAACAACATGACTCCAAATAACACCTGATCTTTATAGACATTTCCACTTAGTTATGAGTTCTTTCTCGTAGTGGATATATCAATTATCAGCACCTAACATGATTTTCAAGAAATTTGACTGCTATTGGGAAACAAGGTTTGGTATGAGGTTTAATTTAATATAAGCATAGTTAAAAGTATTATACATATCAAAATTATACAGTTATTCAGAACCATTACCCGACCCCTCACGTCAACAATGAATCCCACCTAAAGAAAAACTCCTAAAAAACCCCTTTTAAATCCCCATACAACTTGAACCAAACAAACAATGTTGCCTTTGTCCAAGATTACCTCATCATCTCATTTTCTTTTCCTTCAAAGCCTCTAGCTTTCCTCTCTATCCATTTGCACCAAAAATAGCAAATGGTAGGAGGCTCCATAAAGTTCTTCCTTTAGTTCAAAAGCATACAATGACCAGCTAGTAAATACACCATGGAAAATGGCAAAATCCAAGACATAGAATAGAGTTAAGAGTTGCACCAAATGATCTATACATAGGGGCAGTGAAGTATCAAGTGATTGACACTTTCAATGTTTCTTTTGCACAGTTGACCAGACAAAGAAGGCTAATTTGGTACAGAATGAAAGCTCCAAGAAATAGCTGATTAGTTGGAATAGACAAGATTGAGCAAAACGATTTCACCAAAAATTTGTCATCTTGATTATTTATCCAACTTCGCAAATCGTCCCTCACAAAGGATCTATGAACTGAAACGTGCATTCCATCAAACTCGCAGTCAAATCCAATTCCCAATTGCTCAATTTCCTTTTGAGCCCTAAGTTCCAAAATCCGAGTAATATCCTGCATCTTGGTAGGGTCTTAGATTTCTTATCCCAATCTCAGCCAAACCTAAGTTAGGTTCAGATACCAAGTTCTATAGTATGGAAGAGTTGCAATCATACAGTATGACATGCTTTAGTTACCTAATTATATAAAAAATACTACTTTTAAGTGTGAATTTGGTCACTAATCAATATCCAATTTGACGATTGAGCATGTTTAGTATATGCTAACAACTTACTTTCTGAGCTTCTCCATCAAGCCATGTAAATGTCAATCGTTTCTCTTTTAAAGCAACAGAAGCTTGTGGTGGAACTGACATATAATCTCCATCATTAGCAGTTGACTTTCCTTCATTTGATAATGTATCTTGAACCATGCGCATAGTCTATAAGAATATAAAATTGAAGTGAGATGCTAATTGATACAAGAGAATATATACAATTGTGATAAACCAGGTCTTTTTCAAAACATAAAGTAAAGAAACTCCAATAATTCGTTAAGTCATAAGCACCCGCCAGATAAGATGCTAATGAAATTTGAAACGAATCTATCACATTCAGACTTCTTTTTAGTGATAGGTAATGCAGCTTAGTTTATTTAACGCATTCAGGCAAGAGCACTTACTTCACGCATTTTGTTAAGTTCCAAACTTAGCCTCCCCGCAAGAATCACACAATACCAGGTCATTGTCTCACTTCCAGCACGAGCATAACCTCGCGCATCACAACCCAGCTCCATGGATGTTAAACTCCTTAATTGGGGAAGATCTGGCAAAAAGAAAAGAAAAAAAGATCATAATAGGTGTAAATAAAGAAGATTCAACCAAGATGGGGGATTATTTATAGAACGAATGAGAAGTAACCCTTAGTAGCACAATGTCTACCAGAATGGGGGAAGACCAAAAAGGGAATGGCTTGAGGTACGGTGAAGATTTTAAAAAACACATTTTAACTAATGGTCGGTATGATTTGTAGGAAAAGGATTTTGTCACGAAAATGCAAGTTGGCCACTTGTCAGATTGTGTAATATTTTGCGAGAAAAATAATTTCCTAGAGACCATGTTTTCTTGATCATGGCAATAAAATATTTGCTGATCATGGTCATCTACTAATAGAAGGTTACGCTGATGCAAATTGAACTGGTAATGTAGATAACAGAAGGACAACTACAAGAGACTGCACTTTGGGGGAGGAAATTTAATTACTTGGAGTTGGAGGAGCAAGAAACAAACCGTGATAGCTAAGTCTAGTGTTGAAGTGGAATACACGTCCATGGCACATAATATAGTGGAGTTGCAGCTAAAAATTAATGTGTGGTTTGGGTATTAAAAATGATGCTCCAATGAAGTTGTTTTGAAACAACAAGATGTCCCATTACCAATTATAACCTCTAATGCCTAATTAAGATAGACGATATGAAGAGGAATCCAAAGGGTTTAAGTAATTGTAAAGCATGATAGGGCAACAAGCAGGTAACAATGTCAAGGTTTTAGATGGGTTAACTAAAATACCACAAAAAAAATGCAAGAATAGTAGTCCTACCTTGCTGTTTATTATGTTCCATGATATTTGAAAATGATGAACTATTGAAGGTTCCTGCAGTGCAAGAGAAAATTCTTAGCCTCTCTCAAGTTGCAGGAAATTTGCAACTGGATCCTTAAAAAACTATAGAATTGAACAAAAAAGAGAGTAACATGCCATGGAGCACAACAGGTTTTACACCCGGATCTTTCATAAACACAATGGCAGGGGCAGACTCCACCTCAAACCTGTTCTCAATAATAAGAGTATCAAGGTCATAATCCATCTACATTATGAAATCACGAAACATTAAATCAATGATGGTAAAAGTAGAAAAGGATAAACATGAAGAAAATTATAAGTAGAAAAGGAAAGGTTTAGAGATTATAAAAGATATTTTTGACATCATAAAAGAAAACATGGTTGTTTTTCTCTATTTCTTTTCCATTTTTGTGGCCAAGAAAATGACTTAAAAAACAAGGGGAAATCAAATAAATGGAGCAAAAAAAATAGAGAAAAAGAGGATACATTCAATAATCACAAGGGGGATGCCAACTTGGCTAAGTTGGTAAGACGTGTGGAGTGTTGTTCCCATGTCTTCCAATGTCTTAAGTTGAGATCCCCTTAAATCCAACTTCACTTGCTAACCACTAACCCTATGCCTATCCAAGAAATAAAAATAATGACAAGGACTTCTTATCTTGACCCTAATCCTAACAGGACTTAACTTTGACATTTTTGACCTTGAGATACGAATCCTATCAGAAAGTGACACCATAGCAATATTTTGGCCATAACTTTCTCAAAACACAGGGAATTCGCAAAATCTTGGGCTCGTTGGATAGGTTACTAAATAACTTTACAAATGACCCTGACCCTAAAATCAATTTAATATGATAAGTTTTGACTCCTAAAAAAAAGACCTAAAGAAAAGTGATGTGAATAATACTCAGGCTCAAATCAAACTCCTAAAATAACCAAAAAACAACTTAAAACTACAATGTAATAAATCTAAGTATTTTATAACTAACCCCACCACAAATAAAAGTGATAAAAAAAAATGTGGAACCAAACAAGTGGAAATCCAAACAAAATTATCATTAGAGCCTATGAATACTAGTTTGATTTGCATCCCGACTTAACAGGTCAAACAGATTTAAAAATTTTGATGATAACAAGAACAAAGAGCAAATTTGATTGTTGTGAAACAGTTAAAGCACATGCACATACGTGTTCCACCAAAAGGATGATTCCTCCTCTCGCCATAGCACAAATGCAAAAGAGGCATAAGCCCAATAATCTTTGGCAGCTTGACGCAAGAATGGAGCAGCACGCTCCCCTGTTCGTGAGAAGCAGATGACTTTTACCTATGAACCAGAAGTATAGAACAAAAAGTATTATGACAAGGAAATGAATGAACACAACTTCAACACATAAAAGTTAAGCTAATGTGTGCCTAAACTATTATTACCATGTCTTATGCCTAAAAATAAAACTACCGAAGCACACTGCAAAAACTACCTCTATTATGTACCATTGAAAAAATAAGACAACTAAGTGGAACACATTTCCTATTATATCACATGGGCGATTGCATTATTATCAAAAATATTGGAACTAGGCAACTATATAAACATAATTGATAAGTTTAGAAGTAGCTTGGTGCCCACCATTCTCTTATGGAATAGAAAGGCGTTTCCCAAGTTCTAGTTCAATACAAATACTGCCAACTCAAGAAAGTTGCTAGTGGTACTAACTAATTGTTCCATGCATTGGAGACAACATATCTTAGGATCTTATCCATTGCTAAGAGCAAAAATTTCAGTAAAATATGAAGAAAATGAGTTTTTCCCCAATCATTTAAATACCCATTCAATAAGGGATATCAGGATTTCACTGCAGTTCAATTTTGTCTTGCTTCATTTGCTCAAATAAAATTAATCCCTACAAAATTTTATCCATTTTTTCTCAAATATTCCATAAAATATTCTAAACAATCTTAAATGTTAAGGATATCCCACCTATTTCATAGTCTATTTCTTCTGGCTTTCTCATTAGATCTGTGTTCACAAATATTAGAAAATGTCAATAACCTGGTTTTAGCTTTAACTCTTATCAACTCATAACAGTAATACTGACCAGGGAGTAGAGTTTGAGTGATTACATACTGAGATGGTAACCTTATTATATTGAGTACTGATCGAGTACTACAGCTTGGACTAGAGTTAGTGACTACTTAGTTAGCAATCTCAAATAGAACGAAAGTACCAACAGAACATTTTAAAGCAGAGTATTAAAAATGATCCTACTGGAGAGAGAGAGAGAGAGAGAAAGAGAGAGAGAGAGAGAGAGATTCTATAGCATACAGTCAAAGAGGGCTACACAAATCTCCAGAAAAATAATGTATGTAAGCAAAAAAGATGTACCTTATGATGACCGGCTTTCGCAATAAAATTTGGACCCTGAAATAGAGATATGGTTCCATATCATTTGTAGCAATACACAATAAATTGAGACAAATAAGATTAGCCAATATTAATGATTTAAGAGTAAGGTAAACTGATAGCATAGATTAGTTTATGTTACCAAGTAAAGGTTAAGGTGCATCAAAACCCATTTCTGCTGATGTGTCACATATAACATATCGAAAATTCTACAAGACAGAGGTCTCAACTTTCTAATGTGATATGCAACTCAGTTAAATTCTTTTCGGTTGTGTGCTTCCACCAAGATTTTTATATTTTTGTTAAAAAGAAGGACAAATTTAGGTCACAATGTTCAATAATAATTGGAAGGTAAAGTTGTCACCTAAATTGAGGATGTAGGTGACAAGATTCATTTAACCAACTCCAAATCTTTGGGACAAGGCTTTGAGGAGGAGGATAATAAAGATGTGACCTACTATTTGCCTGATGCGGATGATAGCGGTTTCCATCATAAACACAGATAACATCAAAGTAAATATAACTCCAGAACAGGCATTGCAAAAAAAAGGTGAGGACAATCATCTCATAACATTCCCATTATCAAAGCACTGTCTTGCTTAGTATTTCTTATCAAAGTATTGTCTTATTAGAAGCCTTCTTATGGCCTGCATATGAACTGAAGAGAGTACCATTTTCTATAAACAAAAACTGCGACCATGTTCTTCTTTTAAGAATACTTCAGTCCTCTTAAAAACAATGTATGACGCCAGTGGTTATGTAAAGAACCAATGTAAATGGGCTGAAAAGTATTCTCAATTGAAAACAAGTTCTTTGAAATAGTTATTGATAGAAGAGGAAGGTGTGTTCACAATAACAGAAAGGGGTCCCAGCTTCTATAGCAGAGTGGTTTCCAATGGACATGGTACAATGTGGTTGGTAAGTCTGTAAGTGGTAATGCCACCGACTTCTAATTAAGTTTCAGGGATGTTTCAAGCTCTTTGTTGGTGGAGAAATTGGAAAAGGAGAAACGAATTTTGCAGAAAATGTGGTTCTTCCCCAATAATTAGAGAAGTAGACCAGGATGTAAATCGAATGTTTTGGTTCCATTTCATTTCGTTTTGTTTTTTGGGAAAAAACGAAACAACCGAACGAATAGATTTTAAACCTTGATCATACCCAAGCAACTAAAAATTTTAATCAAGCATTGTCTCCACGGTCTCATCAAGCAATTTGCCTTTCTATTAAAGTGTCTATGAAGGGCAAAGGACATTCTAATTAACTGGCAAAGCCAGTAATTTATCCAAATACAAGCATCCTTGATATGAAATCTATGACAGCACCAACCATCTCACAAAGACTTCTTGCTCAAGAATCAGGCAACCAACCACAGACTAAAGAGACAACATTGTCGAATCCAAAGTCAACAAGGATAACAACAAAAAACAGTGTAGTAAAACAAATGAAACTTCAAAAACAGATCAAAGCAACCACATCAATAATGAATGCAATTTAGAGAGGCCCCACAAATTACCAGTGATTCCTTCGAGTGGTAAAGAATCCGAGGTAAGCCAAGTATGGTTGTTGCAAACCAATCAGTAACTGCATCCACCGAGAGATCCCCCTGGTACCTAGTAAGAAAATTCAAAGTAGGCATTGTACAGCTTCAAAATACAGGGAACATAAATTGTGAGGGTCAATGGAAAACTTGCATTCCATGTATCCATGTCAAATTGAAAACTTGCAAAAATTATGTAAGCTTCTGTGAGGTAATGTGGTGTGGATCCTCAATATTGTTTGTTCTGTTCAAATTCATTCCTTTAGAAACTCACCTAGCAAGACAATCTGAACTTCTACAACCTGAGGGAAATGCAAGAAGTGAAGGAAGACCTGTATGCAAGTAAACAACCACCAAGAATCAGATAAAAATTACGAAAAGGGAAAAAGAAAACAAGAAAGAAAAGAAATCTCCAGGGAAAAAAAGAATCTAAGGCATGAACCACTACTACAACCAACATTCAAAATCCCAACAGCCCAAGGTCTGCAGAGATTCTTGGTCATGTCTTCTCCTCCTATTTCTTTCAGATTTCATGTGTTGCAACTTTAGCGCTTAAACCCTATCGTCCCTAATTCATCCAATATGATTTAATCCAAAAAAAAAAAAATGGTAAACCTGTCATAATGGCCCCTATATCAATTCTCACTTCAACTTGATTGAAACCCACAAAAAGATTCCAGATCAGAAACAACACCTTATTAGAGGCTAGGATTCATCTTCTTATGTCTTCATAGCCCATCTGAACCCTGTCCCAGTTCTTAGACATCATCCTTAATTATTTCCTCTAGTTCTAAAATCTACAATTAGCAAAAAGGTGATAAGGAAAATAACTTTTGGTGTAGTTCTATCAATTCTAAAAATCAGGCTTCTGATGTGCTCTGTCCTACATCAAAATTACTTTTACTACCTCGCCTAAGAGTCTCAAAGTGCACTATGCATTCTTAGTTTATTTCCATTTAACTCCTCTGTGCACAAATCCTGAATGAGATTCATTAACACATTTCTATACTATATGACAAATCTCATATTCCAAAAGTGCAATGCTGCATGAATCTAAAATCCAGCTCTATAGAAGCAAATCAAGCAATTGTGCACTAGAATAAACCTCAAGTCTCAATCATAAATTTAACTAAAACACCATTTATTTCTTTCCTATATGATAATAACATATTGCAAATGTCTAGTTCCATGAATCTTGAATCCTGCTCGATAGTGGCACTATACGTATCAGAGTAAACCCCTAGCCTCAAAAACCAATTCAACAAAAACACCACATTAGCAATCATCTTTCAAATTACAAAGAATTGATATTGTAAATTAATGGATATGTGAACAATTACCATTTCGGAAGAAGGGTTGTCCTGTGGACTTCTTCTCAGCAAGGTATGCAGAAAGCTGATGTTCACCAAGTTCCAACATACCTGTGCTAGCAACCCCATCCAACAAACTGGCTGGATGCACAAAAAAACAGAAAAAATAAGAGAAACGTTATTAAAGAATGAACCATGCATAAAAATGAAAAGAAAGCATAATTATTAATATCAAAGTTTATACTGACAATACATTGGACAAAAGAATTAGAATAAACTTACGAGTTACAGTATGTTTCCTACAACCATTTCTTACATCTAGTGTCGGGGCCCACATGGAGATCATATTGGATAATCCAAAGGCAAAATGAATTGTCCAACCATAGAAAATAAAGTTCATTTGAACATTCACCTTACAAAAAGTTCACATGATGTTGAAATTCCAGACTATCCATCAGTACCCAAGATCAAAGATCCATTAGGTTGGTAATAGCTGAACAGACTAAATTTTGGCAACAATGATCAAAATGCTGAGGAAAACTAACTATACGGTTGAATTGTCCAACACAGTCTCCATGTGGCCCCACCTAAGATGGGTGTAGATATATTCTAACAATAAACAAACAGTAATTTTTTTTATTTTTATAAGTGTACAAATTTTATTAATGAAGAACAAAAGAAAAGGAGGCCAAGATAGTTCCCCCGTAAAAAAGAAAGAAAAAAACACTACAAACAAACAAGCCAAAGAATATACAAAGTGCCCAAAAGGCTAGGCGTTACACATAGAATCCCATCTAAAGACAAAATCCTGAAAATAAACTCCCTCAAAATCCTTGTTCAACTTCAACCAAAGGTACAAGTGGCCCAAAATCATAACTTGGGTCATACTTTCCTTCTTTGGAACACCCTATTGTTTCTCTCTTTCCAAAGACCCCAAGCAATGGCCAAAGGGAGAGTAGCCCAATGTAAACAAACAGTAATTGATTACAATGGTCGCTTAAAACAACATATTTAGAAGACACAAAACAGTTTTCTGTAATCAAATTTCATTCAGCAGAATTCGTTAGATTTTCAACCTTACCATAGAGAAAATTGAGCACAAAGAAAGGCATAAAAGAAGACCTCCCCAGCACACTGCTTAACGGAACCTAAGGGAGGAATGCTAGGGAAAAGAGCTGAATGATCCAAAAGTCCAGGGGATGGACAATTGCTTAGTTCTGTGGCTGCTCGTTGTGAAGTTTTTGCCTTTGTTACTGTTTTTATTTATTTATTTATTTATTTATTTATTTATTATTATTATTATTATTATTATTATTATTATTATTATTTTGGGGGGCGGGGGGGGGGTGGTGGTGTTTAGAGTGGGTTTGCTTCTTTCTTTCTTGTAGCTCTAGTGAGCCTCACTTAGCATATTCATGTGCAACAGTGACTTAAAAAAGAACTATTTTTTATTAGACATATTGCTCATACAACCTACCAGGCTGTCAAGTCCTTCCAATCAATTATGAATTCACTCTCATAAAAAGACCAAGAACTATAATCATCATTATCGGCATCTTAGTCCAACTATCGGCATCAGCCACATGGATGGTTTGCTATTTAGTAGAGCTATAACTTATGTCAAAGCATGAGACTTCAAATCTTCTATACTACCTTAATCCACTGTAATTTCAGCCTTCTTGTCCTTTTAGAGCCTTCAACTTGAATCAAAGCTTTGATTTAAAAACAGAACTTACATCACTGGTGTTTGATATTTCATTGCATGTCCAAACCATCTCAATCAACTTTCATTCATTTATATCCTATTGGGGATATTCCTAGATTTCCTGGAATATACTCATTTCTGATTGTCTTTTCTAAACTTATCAGCCACTACTACAACCCAATATCCTTGTCTCTACCATGCTCATTTTGTAAGCACAAACACGTATCATGAATTCAATATGAGTTGCACACAACAAAAAAAAAAAACAAGAAAACCCATATCACAAGAATTGCAACCCAAGACCACAGGTTCTAATTCAGTTCAAATCTAACTATGAGTTCAAAGAGGGGTAACTTTTACAACAGCAACAACCAACAACAAAACCTTATCCTTAAGATTTGGGGTTGGCTAAAAACGGAGGAACTTTACCATTCAGAAAAACAGGAGGAACTTTTACTGAATACAAAACACAGCTGCAGTGAGCACTAAAATGTCCATATTACATCCCAAGGTTCCATACTGACATCCTTGTGCAACAACCTTTACTTATTTGAGAATAAATGATTTATTGAAGAAAGGATAATGAAGATAGAACCTAGGGAAGCAAGTTCCTTGCAAGTCAGCCTGCAATTCCACTGGCACTCTCTAGAATGAGAAAAAAGAATTAGGATCACGAGAACAAAGGTTGAAAATGTGACGATGAATGTAAGAACACCAAGTAATTTTTCTTTAAAAAAAAGAACCTCAATAAACTAAACAATTCCGTGTTTATCATTTCAGAATACCACATTTATGACCAGAACCTAGGTTCCACAAAGATTTGACTAACTTAGACTTGGCTTGGTCATGGAAGTTAGGCTTAACTTGCCATCACAATTAAATTAATAAAAACCAAATTTACAGAAGGAAGAAAGAATCAATGAAAATTTCATTAAAAAATAACAGAATGGTAAAGAATACAAGAAATAGAACATGCTTGACCCCAAGAAAAATATATAAATGATTGATTGAGTTTCCAATTCAATCAACTAGGCCAAGTTTTAAGAGGAAAAAAAAAAATCAAAAGAGACTGAATTACAGAACCATCTAAAACCGAAACACTTAAATCTGAATGGATCAGCCAATTTCAAAATCGACATGCAGTCTCACAGGGAACAAGTAAAGTAAAGCTCAATGCAATTCTTGTAAGAACATCTTCATATGCATCTTAAACACCCTAAAAATATTTGTCAGTAGGATATGAGTAAGCAAGCCAAATAAAGAAACTGGATATAATGAAAAGTTAAAAGAAACAACCCAAAAGAAAATATTGTAGCAAAAACAGTACATACCGATTCTTTTCCAATTATCAGAAAATTGGGCACAACGATTGCTTCCGAATGAAAAGACCTGAGTATAAATTGCAACTATAAGTTTCATAATGTACAAATAGATGATTAGTATGCCAATCCAAGAAATAATATGGAATCCAATTAATCAATAGGACTTTGCATCTTGAAAATTACATATAATTTCAGCGCAGTTAATATATCCATATTCATATTGAAAAAAAATAAATTGTGGAAGTCCTCGATGTGTAGTCTGCTAGGTTTTCTTGAATAAAATTCTCAGATATATCTATCAAACAAAATGTAGATTTATATTGATGGTTCTCTCAACCTCCTCGTTCTTTTCTCTCAGATATTAATATAATATTTTCCTTTTTTAGCTATCAAAAAGGACAATAATACCTGAATTAGCCATGTCTTGCCACTCCCAATAGTAGATTGAAAATCTTCAGTAGTGAGTACATTTAAATCCTGGTCTGCAGGACCTAGGAAAAGTGAATGGTTAGTTAATCATGCATCTCACCACCATAGTCATATTTCCCCCATAAGAAATCAGAGTTAGCCATAACAGCAAACAATGCTGAAAATCTTCACCAACCATAAGAAGAAGCATTTAATAATGGAAGGGGTACTTTTGAAAAGCCCTCCCCATCAAATTGTTCTTTGACCTTTTCCAAAATATGCTACAGTCAAGAAATCAACACGATTGGGTCAGTGTTTGCTAAAATAGCAAGGGTGACAAAGGATATAAAAAAGGTATAATACTAAAAAAATGATAGATTCCATGCTAACTTGTTAGCACTTACGAGTTGTTCATCGATGCTGAATATATCATAGTCTCTCTTCCACAATGGATTTGTGAGCAGCTCAAAGGCATAGCGAATCTGCAACGTTTTTCAGCATAAACATAAGACCATTAAAATAACAGCCACAACAATGATGTTACACGGAAAAAACACCAAGCAATATTTTTCATTTTAAATTGGCAAAAAAAACTTACAGTCAATTTTTTAAAATATTTATTGGGTTGGGGGTGGGAATATTCGAAAAACGTGTGTTGATTGTACACCCAACAAAGATCAAAATTTTAGTTATCAAACGAACAAATAAGTTACTTTTTGCATAGCGTATTCTATGCTCCAAACCAGATTTAAAATATCAGTCCTGGTAAATTCAAAAATAAATAAATAAGTGAAACTTCTTTGACGTTCCTTCACTATATAATTAATTAATTAATTAATTATCCTATAAGCAAACAGTGAAAAGAATTTCCACTGATTCATGTTTCAATGAGATTTTATTTCTTAAAAAGATTTAAGACTTTATCAATCTCAGATTGCGGAATAGCTATTTTCCATGATTTACATCCAAAGATAAAGTAGAAATTGGATAAATGAAAATAAATATTATTGTTGCTTATGATCAAAAGGTAAGTAGAAATTGAATAAACAAAAGGGACTACGGAGTAAAGAAACGTTTCTTCAGAGTTAAGCAAGGGATGATTATAAGGTATTTCTACAGTACACAAAAAATTTACTCAAATAGAGATTTTGATGATTGGTACAGTTTCCCTCCTTTTGAGTCGATTATTGAAGTTCATCTCTAGAGATAACTTTTGCAAAAATTATTAATCATTTTTAGGCGATTATAGTCATAATCTGATAACTGGCTTCCTAATTCAAGGAACGGCACTAATTGGAAAAACAATTGTACCAACCTTAATAAAATCAATTGCTGATGGAACTTCCACGCCTGAGTTCCTGCAAATTTCCACACATATCAATTCGAAACCAGAATAAATGATGTATCTGTAGATGAAATGGCCAAAAACAACCTCTTTTAAAACTCGCAAAGGCAACAGAAAATACAATAAGGGGCTACAAAAAAAATTCTTTCCAGTTCTGATGAACCAGTTTCAACGCATATCAGTTTAGGGCAGTTATGGCTGACCCAAAAGGGTTTAGTATTTGAAACAAACCATTTGACAACCCTACATGCAATTAAAGTGATCTGTATTTTATTGTCGAGATCACAAATCGAATTAATTCAAATACATTACAAAACAAGACACAGAAAATCAAAATAAGTATCTGAAATTTTAGTTACAGAAATATTAGAACCTAACAACACACCAAAATCACCAAAGCAATAATGGTGAGTAAAGTTAAGTTCTTACCTAAAGGGGCCACAACAAATATTTTCTGAAATTGTCTACAATTGCTCCATAAATAATGAAATTATCATAAACAAAACTAATTCAAAAGAAAATAATTCAAGCATAGATCACCATTTTGATGAAAATTTCTCGTATGCGTCCTCGACTTCTTCCATAGAACTATACCGTTTGATTCTGAGAACTGTCCCAACAAACGTAACACATTATCAATCTACCACGTTAGAAAACCCCAAAAACAAACTTAATCGGATCTGAGAATTTAAATAAAAGGAGAAAAAAAAACCTAAATTGTGAAAACTTAACTTACCATCATAGTGAGAAGGAGGGAACGAAGAAGGAATGACGAAAAGCTGAAAGACTAGGGCGAAGAAGAGAAGAATAAGAGGAAAAAAGTAGGCTTTAAGAAGAGAAATCACTGAAGCAGTCGCCATGGCCGTACAAAACCCTAGCTCGGATGTTCACTCTGAGCAGAGAGAAAGACAGAGAGAATAGAGAGTATTTCTTTTTTGGAAGGTCAAGACAAGAGAGAGAATTTCGGTCTTTTTGGCGCCGGTTTTATCGTTTTATTTATAGTTTTCGCGCCACATTGACTCCGTTAGACGGATCCTGTACTACTGAGAGTTGGATAGATAACCAGCTCCAAATCTACTTTCGGCACGAAACGGCACAATTAGAACACTTTCCTCACTAACTTAAGTAAGATTTCGAATCTTAAATCTTACTGTATGCTAAAGCTACCAAATTCGCAATCAAACGCCTCGTCCTCCTAGTTTTCATGGAGAAACTAAAATTCAAGAAAATAAGTAGGCGTTTGGATAGGACTCCTTGGCTACTTCTGACTCTTGCGGGGAGTTAGAAGTCGTTTGGATGCGTTTGGATGAACAACTCCTTCGAAGAGTTACTCCGCGCAAGAGCAAGAAATTACTCTTTGTGAAGAAGTCGAGAAAACCTATTTCTCAAAACTCATCTTGCGGGGAATCAAAATCTAACGATTCGTTTTACCAAAATACCCTTAACTTTATTAATTTTCTATGAAAATATTCATAATTCATTTGCCCTTAAATCAAATGAAAGAAACATTTATTAATATTAAAAAAAAATTTTAACTTTGAGTATAATGGATTTAAACACACTATATTAATATTTAATATTTAAAATATTATATTAATATTTATTATATTATATTATATTAATAATTATAGTTAAACACATTATATTAATATTTAATATTTAAAATATTATATTATATTATATTAATATTTATAGTTAAAATGTCAAAAACAATATAGTTTGAAGGCATATTATGACACTAAAAGACATTCTGTCACTTTTTTTTTTTTTTTTTTAATTTTGAGTATATTGGATTTAAACACATTATATTAATATTTAATATTTAAAATATTATATTATATTAATATTTAATATTTAATATTTAAAATATTATATTATATTATATTAATATTTATTATATTATATTATATTAATATTTATAGTTAAAATGTCAAAAACAATATAGTTTGAAGGCATATTATGAGACTAAAAGATAGTCTGTCAATTTTTTTTTTAATATTATGTCAAAAACAGTCTGTCACATTTTTTTTTTATTTTGAGTATAATGGATTTAAACATATTATATTAATATTTAATATTTAAAATATTATATAATATTATATTAATATCTATAGTTAAAATGTCAAAAACAATATAGTTTGAAAGCATATTATGACACTAAAAGATAAAAAGCAGTAACTGGTATAATATAAGGGTATTCTAGTCTTTTTTCTAGAAGTCATGAGAAATCAGTATGATTCCCAAACAGACTTTCAGCACAAAAGTACTTTTACCAGTATTTCACAGAGTTGATTGCCAAATACCCTTTCTGCATAGAATTACTTTTCCAGCTCCTCCATAGAGTACTTCAGCTCTTGTTCTTTGGAAGAGTAGTTCTGCTCCTAGTATCCAAACAGGCCCTAAGAATCGTTTGGACTTGAATTGCTGGGATTAATGGGCACTAAAAATTCGATTTGTGGATAAATTTTAGAGTCGTGCTGGGATGACACAGGATTTACTGTGATTCTCACAATTCTGACGTGGAGATGCATACATAACCATAGATGATTTTTACTTGTATCATGAAGAAAAACATCTATCATTATGTGCACATCTCACATCAGAATTGTGAGAATCGTAATAAATGCCCTGTGTCATTCCAACATTTTCCTAAATTTTAATAGGACTTCAAATTGGAGGGTAAAATCAGGTTCAACCCAAGTAACAGAACCCTTAATGCAACTCGACTATTGAACTTGAGCTCATCAACCCAAGTTCAACCTGAGCTTAATCATCTAAAATGATTGAGATCAGATTAGTCTGAGTTAGATAATTTTGGACGGATTGAACTTGTTGAAAAAATCATAAGTTCATTTTGATGAGTAAATAAATTTTATATCTAAAAAAAAAAAATACAACATAAAAAATAAACCACTAATAAATAAAATCATATACAACCTCCAAATTGGCAATTGAAAGAATATTTAGACAAATCATATTAAATTAAAGTCCACATTAATAACATCCAATTGTCCACAAACCCCACTAATAAGATGAAATAAAAAAGTTAAATTAAAAAGATCTCGATAATGCTTCTCTTCAAATATATGTAAAGAGAAATAATTAAAAAAAAAATATATATATATATATAAGGGGGCGGTTCAAGGGACATACGTAAAAACATATGTAAAAACAATGGTTTTTCAAAATATGGGTTAGAGATTTTGGATTGAGCTGATTTTTTGCGAGGATGGTCACTATGATGAGAAGATTATTCTCACAAAAAATCAGCTCAATCTGAAACTTCTAAATCCATCAAAAGTGATTTACAAATTATTGATAAAAATTGTTAAAAAATCGACGGTCCACATTCTAAATCACTTTTAATGGGGTTAGAAGTTTTAGATTGGACTGATTTTTTTTTCGGATGATCTTCCCATCATAGAGATCATCCTCACAAAAAATCAACTCAATCCGAAACTTCTAACTAATATTTTAAAATTTTATTAATGTTGCATTGTTTTTACATATGTTTTTTCATATGGCCCTTGATCCTGACCCTATATATAATTGACATAAAAAATATTATATATTAGTATATAGCATCTTGTCCGGGTTGAATTGGTTTTCCTGTACCCTCAACCCAAATTGAGGTCGGGTTAAAATATTCTAAGCCAAGCTCAACTCATCTTCCACATAATTCGGCCCAAGCTAGCCCATCAATCGGGTTGAGCCAGGGTTGAGTTTGGGCTAGTCCGCCAAGATTGCAGCCGAATTTCTAGACAATTATATGAGTATCACAGATAATAATAATAATAATAATCATGATAATAAAAATAATAAATGAATAAAAATCATGATGAAGAATTCTTGAATCCAAGAGCTAGAAGCCATCAATCATGCTTATCATCGAGTATATGTTCATATAGGACTGGGCCAGTCAAGCAGAAGTTAAGTGGCCCAAAGAACATGTCTCATGGAGATTGGGCGACAACTTTATCGAAGTCTTGATGAATATGTCACAGCCAAGGGCCTCATCCAGCTTTGATATTAGCAAGCGTTGTTGGGCTGGGCCAGTAAACTTTGGGCCACGAAGCAATACCAATTAGGCCTTTTCTTAATACGCTCTAGGGTTTGTCCAAACTCTTTTTTGAGAATGGCTGACCAAAACACACTGAATTTGATGAATTTAGAGAATTCTAATGGCAACCCAAGTGAAGTGTGAGCTGAAGGCAGAGTGACAGATGGAAATGAAGGCGACAAGGGCTTCTACAAGAGATAGGATCCTTTATATCTTCTTTTATTAGCTATGAATGATGATCGATCATGGTGATTGAACCACTTGGGTTTTTAAGAATCTAGTTGCTTTGCGATGATGATGGTGATAATGATCGAACAGTGGAATGTGGTCATTTATTGTATAAATGGAATAAGACAAGCGACACAAGGAAAAATAAAGACGGGTGGTCTAGACCTCAGAACCAATTAGTAAATATTAAAACTCTTATTTTATAAGAGTATTACTGGCTCTGATACCATATAAAAAAAATGAATTTCTATTGAAATTCAATGTAATTACGTCGACCATGTATATAGAAAAATTACAAAAATCTCAAATACAAGAAAATCCTATATGTACATTAGAAAACAAAAATTAGTATTGACTCTAGATAGAACTTCCTTTACATCAAAACTTGCTTTTTTACGATGAGATGCCCCAAAGATAATCCACTGTATTTCATGCACCATTTTAAAATAAAATCTGCGAGTACTATTGATATCGTGACCTTGATTTAAAACCCCCATCTTCACGCAATAATTATGAAAACCCGCTTACTTACAAAAAAAAAGGGGCTGCATTCTTGAGCAGCAACAAGGGGAAAGAAAGGCATTGTGAGTTTAAGAATGGCAGATGACCCACCTGAAGGAAGTACTTAAATGATTTAAACTCGATAATGTTATCGCGTAAGCCCCAATTACATGTATTGACGCACGTGCATGTGCGTGTGCACGCCAAGGACCACAGATGTTGGCAGATTACCCACTCTGGATATACAGCTGGGGGATGTCAACTTATTTGGAAATCAACCCAACATGTGGGTCTAGCTTGGTGGTTGAACAGTCGGCTGTTAATTGATTGGTTGTAGATTTGAATCCTTATTAAGAGGGAGATGTACAGAGTTGGTTGGGCCATGGTTCATTAATTCAACTACTACTAAGTCGTCAACCCGTTCAAACTGGATAGATTTTTGGTTGGTATCTAGGTTCACCGAAATGGGTTTTGGGACGATTCCCCAAAACCCATTAGGGTTCGAAAAGACAAAAACAAAATGTGAGACGAGACTCATTTGCTCGAGAAGACTAGAGAGTGAGATCTGAGAAGCTATAGAAATTCAGTTTTAGTTATGGAGTGTCAATGGGTACCGAATTATTTGAAAGTGAATAGGCGATTTTGGGTCTATCATCATGGACCTAATCGTTTTTTGGTTCGATTCTAGGTAGCCATCTTCGGGACCAATAAAGAATTAGGTATCCAAAGCGTAAATAGTGGATTTATGTTACTTATAATTTATTTATAAGGCCACTTACTGAGTGGTTTAATTAAATATTACTCATGACATGTCTCAAGTTCAAGTCTATTGCACTTCTATTATCAGGTTGCAAGCACCCAATACAAAAGTTTTTTCCCATCATCTTGTATTATCATTAATGTTACAACAAATTCTAGCAATGTTTATACCTTGTTGGCAATGTGGTTGAAGAACTATTGATAAATCCAATTTTACATGTACTTTGGATATACGTGTCAAGTATTTTTATTTTTTATGATGGGGTTTCGGACCTGTAGGACCGACTAGTAGGGGTGAGGCAATCGGTCTCTTAGAGTATCATATCTCACCCAAATCCCCAAATACATGCAACACCCCACAAACCACGCATATTAGCTAAGTTGGGATAAATCTTTGTGATAACCAACGAGGGGGCTTGAGTTCAAAACCTCTCCCTTTTTGGAGAGATGCCTTGGTCACTGTGTCCAATACTCATTGGTTATAAGTCGAGTACATATAAGGTTGATTTTAATTCTAAGGATCTTATACTAGGAATCAAAACTACTAATAAAAAATAGAGTTGGAAAATTTATTTAAGTTTCGATTGTGGATATATATGGGATTGAACCACCAAAGAACAAACTTAATTAAGGATGGCATATAATATTTGATCCACAATCATAGAATTCAGTGTCCCCACTCCCTCTAAATCTATTTGAGATCATACCGCATATTGAAAGAACTTTTTACTTGCCACATCCTAAGCCAAAATTCTATGGACATTTTCAATTTCATGAAATTAAGAAAACTCCCTTACGTGCAAAACTTATTTTTCCAACTTTGTTTCTTGGGTCAGATACATGATCTCACAATATCATTTAGAATCGGGATGAATGTGCATGGTTTTTTTGTACACAGCTAACATGGCAAGGGCAAGAAAAAGATCTACGGTTATGTGCCCTTGCCACATCAGTACCAAAAACCGCGTGCATTCATCATTATTCTATCATTTATGTTTTGAAAAGAGAAATATATTCTGTGCTAAAAATATAATTATATCATCCAACAATGCTAAAAGTATATAAACCCCAAAAGATTAGTGAGATGGCCATGATCACATCTTAGAAAGTATTTTGAGTTTGAATCACTCCTCAATAGCCACCCTCAATAATGTATTCTAGAAAATATTCGAGTCCAACTTTGAAGTGGGCAGCCTATTTCAAAATTTCAATAGAGTCCTCTTCACAAGATGACACATGTCATTTCATATTTATTTTACATCCCTACTTTACATCACTACTTGAAATACCTCGTTAAATATGCCACACATAATCCAAATAAGAGGGTTCTACAAATAATTTTAAGCACATCGCTTACTACAAAGTTTTTCCCAAATTATCCGATCCATGTCGGAGAAGGGGATTGCCCCTGCCCGAGGGTTGGGTTCTCTTCAAAATAAAAAATAAAAAATAAATAAAATATGAATATCGGTGACCACAGCGATGATGGCCGTGTTTAATGAAAAAAGTTGGGCACTTTTCATTTTCTGTCAAATCAAGTTAATAATTCAATGGATTTGTTAGTACCACCGGATAAGATTTTTTTGGGCATTTCTTGTCAAACAGGTAAAATTAAAAACCACCTTTCGGTGCTTAAATGAAATGAGATATTATCCAATGTGCCCAAAAACTTCGTTGCAAACACCTACTATCCAAATTGATATTAAGTGCTTTAAAATATCTCCACCTCAGTCTCAAACAATGATTGATGCTTCAAACACGGGATGAGATTGGAGGAATATCATAGGTTTCTCTAAAATATTTTAGATTCTATGAGAAATCTTATGTAACTAAATCGTTTATTTCTCTTCTATTTGAAGTTTTATTTTTTGTATCATAATTTTTGACATAATCCTTACGAGGACTGTTTCAACTTATGGTAACTAGTCATTTGGGATTGTGGTTTCAAAACTCAATTTTTATATCTAATCCCGTTCATGAACGAAATTGAATTGTTTGGTATGAAATAAATCCTTTAACTCGTTCTACAATTATTTATTCATATAAAAATAATTATAATTATTTATTATAAAGTAAATTAGATAGATTAGAAATGTTTAATCATTAAATTATATTTTATTTATATAATAAATATTTAAAATCTAATGCATTAATTATTTTAATCAAAATATACAAAATTCTAGTTGACTCAGCCTAGAATATCCATCTCGTTGCTCAACGATACCAAGATGACTTGGTCTCAGACAAGATTTAAAATCATGTTTGAGATCAATTAATATTTTTTTATTTATTAGCAAATGATTTGATCTGACCATGATGAATAATACTAAAGTGACCGTCGGCTGGAACCTCATTTCACACTTCTTTGACGTGAAATAGTATATGAGAACCTCATAAATGAGGTAAGAGGTTCTCATACACTTTCACGTCAAATAAGTGTTCCAACTTGACGTCACTCTTAACCAATTTAACTAGTTGGTTAAAGTGGACTAAACTAAGAGATTGGTATTGTGGTGATTAAAGTTGCTTTGCAATTACATCTGTGTACAGTGGTGGGGTGAAGACTTGTAGGCCCTGTGTCTCTAGTAGGTCAGGCCAAACCTTTAGCTCGACCAAGATGGATTCAGGCTTTATAGAATTAATTAATTATTATTAGTTATTTAGATTTGATCAGTGGATCTCTTAATCAATTTATTGTAAGATTTATGATGTGTGCAAATATTTCAATATATAGATATTTCTTTTACTCTTTCATAAATATTCTAATAGAGATTTATGAACTATAATTCTTAATTCCATTTATCATTAATCAAGATATAGTTTTATGTTCGCTCACAATCTTGATCGTGTAAATGTACAAAATCCAATGATTGGGATTATCTTTAGATATCCATAATGTATTTTCAGGATACATCTTTTGTTTATTTATTTATTTTTTTGATCCTAGAGTTTTGCATTTACACCGCTACCTGATGCTAAGGTCCATTGAATTTAACCCCGTTTGAGATTGTGTGTGAACATACGAGTTCTTTTTTCCATGAGCCTACTGAACCTGACCCATATATTAATTATGATTGTTCTTCCACTATATATATATAAAAGGTCAGGTTCCGTAGACACATAAAGCTACAACGTTTTTGTTTTATATGACTAAAAAGGTTCGAAATGGGCTGATTTTTTGTGAGAATGATCTCTATGGTGAGGGGATCATTTTTACAAAAAATCATCCCATTCCAAAACTTCTAACCCTATCAAAAATAGTTTACAAAAATTGGACGGTCTAAAATTTTTCAACTTGTAAACATCGGGTTAGAAGTTTCATAATGGGCTGATTTTTGGCAAGGATGATCTCCTCACCATAGAGATCATCCTCCCAAAAAACAGCCCATTCCAAATATTTTTACCCATATAAGACAAAACACGTTGTAGCTTTATGAGTAACTATATATATATATATATATATATATATATATATATATATATATATATATATTATTTTTTTATTTTATTTATTTATTTTTGGGACCACTTAACCAATCTTGACAATCCTATTCAAAAAAAGGAATCAAGCATTCTACAATACGTAGAAGTGCAAACCATGAATCCAACGTTGGCAACTTTTATTTTCGTCCTTTTTGATAAGTAAAGATTCATTAATAAAAATGAGGTTGGCCCGTGAAGATGATCAATCAAGCAAGAACTAATATAAAAGAGACTACTCAATAACAATACAAGGTTTCATGATTATTCATATGGGTTTGGCACATAGGACCACCACATGTGTCCCATTAATTAACACTCTTGTCACTATAGATCAATGAATAATAATTTCTTGTATACATTATTAATGCCATACTCGTTCTCACTAAGTTAGTGATCAAGGCTTGGCCTTGAAAGTCCAATCCCCACATTATAGGATGGGGACACTCTACTAATGTTAATAACAATGCGATTTCATGGCCTTTGGTTAGAATTATACATGAAAAATATAAAACGGATGATGGGATAAGGAGCAAAGTATAGAAGATCAACTTATCGCTTCTTATATTCATAAGCCAAGTATGTGTAGGATTGCCTGTAATAGTGATCGTTACATAATGATAAACAATCCAAATACAATGGATGCCATTATAAAACTTTCACATGGAATGCATTTCTTTTCAAAGTCTATGTAAATGGTAGGGGTGTCAATGGGTTGGGTTCGGGTCGCTTCCATGTATCTCCAGATCCAGATCCAAACTTGAACATCGATTTCGAATCTGATCGATTTAGATTTCAGATTGTAACATTCAATTTGACAAGAAAAAAAAAGGAAGGAAAAAAATATGAATCAAAGTATGGAATCAAATAAGTTCAAGTTGAATTAAGATTAAAACAAAATGGAGTTAGAGATACAAGAAACATCTTTTATCGATAAGGAAAACTTTGGCCTGACTATGATTATTAGATCTGGGTGTGTAGGGGCGTAACTAGTAAGGAGTTGGTGGGGGCAATTGCCCCCAAAGAACTTTGAAATACCCCTAAATTTTCAACTAATTACATGCCCCATTTGTCCCTACTCCCTCACCTCTCTCCCCATTTACCCCCACACTCTCACCTCCTTCCATTCCCTCTTCCAAGTTTTGGTTGATGACATTGTCTCTTGATTGGGTCTTCTCATATATTAATTGGAAATGACGTAAATAACATTTTCTTCAACTTTTAATAAAAAACCTACAAATTTCTCCCTAACATCATTTATTTTCAAATTCTTCAACTTTACAACTAACCATAATTTGCTCCTACTACAAGAAAATCATTGCTTTTAAATACAAAAGCATTAGAAAAGTTAGGAGCCTGAGTACGTTAATTAGTCGTACTAGTGTTACTTAAAAAATGTTGACCCTTTTCAGATTTTCATGCAAGTGAATTCTAGATATCTTTTCAATTTAAGGACAACCCAAATAATGGAGGGTCAAATCAACAAATCACATGATTGCAATACGTGTCACTCCGAGATCCATTTAAAATGGTGAAAGAAAAGTTTTATTTTCGTCCTTTTTGATAAGTAAAGATTCATTAATAAAAATGAGGTTGGCCCGTGAAGATGATCAATCAAGCAAGAACTAATATAAAAGAGACTACTCAATAACAATACAAGGTTTCATGATTATTCATATGGGTTTGGCACATAGGACCACCACATGTGTCCCATTAATTAACGCTCTTGTCACTATAGATCAATGAATAATAATTTCTTGTATACATTATTAATGCCATACTCGTTCCCACTAAGTTAGTGATCAAGGCTTGGCCTTGAAAGTCCAATCCCCACATTATAGGATGGGGACACTCTACTAATGTTAATAACAATGCGATGTCATGGCCTTTGGTTAGAATTATACATGAAAAATATAAAACGTATGATGGGATAAGGAGCAAAGTATAGAAGATCAACTTATCGCTTCTTATATTCATAAGCCAAGTATGTGTAGGATTGCCTGTAATAGTGATCGTTACATAATGATAAACAATCCAAATACAATGGATGCCATTATAAAACTTTCACATGGAATGCATTTCTTTTCATAGTCTATGTAAATGGTAGGGGTGTCAATGGGTTGGGTTCGGGTCGCTTCCATGTATCTCCAGATCCAGACCCAAACTTGAACATCGATTTCGAATCTGATCAATTTAGATTTCAGATTGTAACATCCAATTTGACAAGAAAAAAAAAAAGAAAGGAAAAAAATATGAATCAAAGTATGGAATCAAATAAGTTCAAGTTGAATTAAGATTAAAACAAAATGGAGTTAGAGATACAAGAAACATCCTTTATCGATAAGGAAAACTCTGGCCTGACTATGATTATTAGATCTGGGTGTGCAGGGGCGTAGCTAGTAAAGAGTTGGTGGGGGCAATTGCCCCCAAAGAACTTTGAAATACCCCTAAATTTTCAACTAATTACATGCCCCATTTGTCCCTACTCCCTCACTTCTCTCCCCATTTGCCCCTACACTCTCACCTCCCTTCAATTCTCCCTTTTTTATTTTTTGTTGATGACATTGACTCTTGACGGGGTCTTCTCATATATTAATTGGAAATGACGTAAATAACATTTTCTTTAACTTTTAATAAAAAAAACCTATAAATTTCTCTTTAAAATCATTCATCTTCAAGTTCTTCAATTATACAACTAACCATAATTTGCTCTCACTACGATAAAATCCTACCTCCGCTGTTGTGGGTGTGCCACGTGGAGGGAAAACTCTAGCCTGGTGTATACAAAAGCATTAGAAAAGTTAGGAGCCTGAGTATATTAATTAGTCGTACTAGTGTTACTTAAAAAATGTAGACCTTTTTCAGATTTTCATGTAAGTGAATTCTAGATATCTTTTCAATTTAAGGACAACCCAAATAATGGAGGGTCAAATCAACCAGTCACACGATTGCAATACGTGTCACTCCGAGATCCATTTAAAATGGTGAAAGAAAAGTTGTGTCAAACTCATAGGTCAAGCAAAGATAGCTTTAATTCGATGAGTTGGGAACGGAGAAAAAGGGTACAAGTTTGGGTGAATTCGATGTACCATCATAGATCATAGTAAATCCTTGAATTCTAACGATTTGGGTTTGTATTTAAAAGAAATTCGTCAAATGAAAATTTTAAGTAAAAATGATTTTTTTTTAAAGGGATAAAATTTGATTAAAAGAGATTATTTAAAAAGGAAATATCCTAATTAAAAAAAATTATTTAATTATAAAAATTCTGTTAAAATTATTTTACAAATTAACTTGAGTGTTGGAAGTTCTATGGTATAAACACATCAAGAATGATTCATAGGAGCAGGAGAACAACAACAAAGAGATTATAGATCTCGAGGTAGTGCATGGGATATATGCATCTACACAACTCATTTCTTAAATTTTCCAAATTTACAAAATTGTCATGCCATCTCTTTTAAAACAACTAACTTAATGCATGTAAAAATGATAAAATTATTATTTTATCTGTCCATATAATTTCTAATCACAATTTTATTATCGAATGGCTGTTATATTACCGATCCAATATAAGGAGAATGCTAATCTCAACCCACGTAGCTAGGTTTAGCCTGACTAATATTGTTAGGTTTGCAACCTTACAAAGGCATCTAACCTGATCTATTAACATGGTTAAACTAGAATATTTCTTCTTAAATAACAAAATAATTATATTTAATTTTGCAATTATACTTTCTCATTTATTATCTAATGTTAAAAATGATTGATTCATGATGTGCGATGGTTACCATTCTCATATATTTTAAAAAAATGACTGACTCATAATGTGCTATAACCATACATCTTTTTGTCTTGGGATACACAACTGCACATATTTATGGGATGTGTATCCTGAGACAAAAATCTATGGCTCTAGCACATACCACATCAGGTGGGAGAGTCTGATTGTCATGACTCTTCAAAATATGCTACCACCTTCGTAGATAGGATAGTTTAGTGTCGAACCATGTTGGGCATGATAAACATCCAAAGATCGACATGGATTCGATTCTTGTAGCATAGATCACACTTTAATAACAGGCTTCTTGAATGAAAAGGAAAAATGGAAAATGGAAAAAAAGTGTCTCCTATTATTTATTTAGAATAAATTTATATTTGTTTTCACTATCTCCATTCAAATTACTTTGAGTTTTTCTTTTACTCTTTTGAGTCATTGAACTTGAATATTTATTTTTGTGGAGATTGTAATCAGTCTTTATAGAACATCCCCAAACCAACTCAATTAATTAACTTTCTCTATATTCATCACTTATTGAAATTATTCCTACATTCTTTTTTAAATATGTATTCGTTTCTATTTATCTTTTTTATTTATCATTCACGTGCCTCTTACATATATTCTAATTGTAAATTATCATATTTTTTTTTCAATTTTCCTTTTTTGGAGGATAAATTACCGTTTCGTGAATTGAATATAATGAAATGTCAATTCTAACTAACTATTCATTTTAATTCTCAAACCATGAAGAGCGAGATCACAAGATTTTTAAAGTGACTATCTCACTCACAGTTATAAAGTAACAAGATCGCTGGTCTCTTTATTTTTTATTCTTGAAGTGATAGTCTCGTTAATTTATATAGTGACGATCTCACTAAAAAATAATGAATTTGTACAATCGTCAATTTATAACCAACAAGATTGTTACTTTGAAAAAGAAAAAAATCAATGATCTAACTACTTTATAATTGCAACTTAATCATTTGAAAAGCCTGTAACATCGTTATTCTTATTTTGAGAATTAAAATGAATAGTGAGCCAGATTGAGAATTTTGTCAAAAGTTGATCATGTTTGGTGAAATTTCTCTCTCTCTCTTTTTTTCTTTTTTTAATGTGATTCAAATCTCATTTATGGGTTACCTACATTGATTGACCCGGAATTCTGAAAAGACACGTTAGATCGGGTTCGGGTTTGAGTTCCCTGATCCATATCTCCGTGGGTTGCGGCGTAGGTTAGCAATAAACCCTACTGAATGTCGTACGTTAGGAGTTGAATTTCAATTGAAACGGAGAAATAAATTGGAGTGAAGAATTCAGAAAGAACAGAATGCGACTTGAAACTAACAGCACTAAAGTCTGGTTCATAAATGCACCTCTTTTGGACAAAGTCATATATAAAACCCAAGTAATAACTATTTCTTGTTTTATACATTTATTACAAAGTTAGTTTTCCAAATCAAAGACACACCCTTAAAAAACCACACTATTCATTTCTTACTCCTTACTTACAATTAGGTTTCTCTTGTTCTACTTAATTACCCCACATTAAAAGCCTTAGTATAGACTTGAAAATAAAATAAAAGAGAAACATGGGACTTCACTGAGTTGACTCGGACGAGTTGGTTGATAATTTTGGAGCACATCAAGGGTGGAGGGGAGAGTCCAATGGAGAAGTGTTCATCAAGTTAAGTATGCTGTTCCAGTAATTTTTGTTCTCAAAGTCGTCACAATCAGCATTTTCGGAGGGCCCACTGCCTTTGGATGAATTTCGATCATCAGAATTATCTAGGAGAAGATCAGTGAAGCCATCGATGAAATTCGTTACGGGTATGGGTACGGGTACGGGTACGGGCTCGTTCGGGCCTTGCCCCACATATACCATGTCATGATGGGCTGTAGTCCATGACATTGAATTATCAGTCCTCTCTTTGTTTTCTGGAAATTGGTTCAATTTTCCATAGTATTTTAAATCTTCTTCACCTCCTTTAAATACTCCTTCACAAGTAGTCGAACTTGCGATGAATTCGATCGAAGAAGTCGGATTCTTGCCGAATCCAATGGTTGGGATTGGAATTGAATTCTCTGAAAAGCTCAAAGTAGAAGTTGGAGACTCAAGATCATTGCCTTTTGTTGACTTTGACGAGATTTCTTGCCAACCATTTGGCAGATTCTGACCCGAATCCGAACCTGACATGTTGAGTTGTTGTTGGAATGAATTGGAGCGTAGCTTGGACTCTCTGACCAATCTGGCTTCGGCTTCAAGTCTGGCACTCTCCCATTGAGCCATGTGACTCAGGTTGGCGTCGGTCTTGGATTGGCCGTTGATCAAGCTTAGGGCCTCACTTTTGGGCTTGTGGGTCACCGGGTCGATACCCATTTTGGCTAACCGTTTCTTGAGATGAGTGTTCCAATAGTTTTTTATCTCATTATCAGTTCTCTTGGGCAAGTGTGTGGCTATAGCCGACCACCTAAAGAAAAGACACCAAGAGAGATAAAAGACAATCAAGAAAGCTTAGAAAACAAGAAATTCCTAGAAACCATCAACTATAGCAGTGTTTTCAGGGCAGATAAAAATAAATAAATTAATTAAAAAAATAATAATAATGAGGGAGACCCAATTTTGAACTTTAGCTAAAATTGAAGTTTGTGTTAAAGGGTTATATTGAGTAGTTGAAAGCTACTAAGAGAAAAGCCATTACTTCCGACCTCAAATTACATTTAAGAGGTTGAGTCATGGTTTTAAAACTCATTTTGACATCTCGTCTGGTCCATGAACTAGATCGAGTCGTCTCGGAAGACATCTCGTTCAACAATGAGAAAAATGAACGCGGGTGGTTTTAAATCTCGTTCGATACAAGATTTAAAACCATGGGTTGAGTTGTAGTGTTAAAGCTATAATAGTAGTGAAAACAATTGCTATAGAGCCCATTAATTAAAGACAATGGATGTTGCATTTTGGTTCTCCATCACTTTATGAAGCAACATGCATGTTAATTAATTAGTGATTATGCCAGCAAAATACTACGTAGATTGTCACAATTAAGACTAATAGGATGAATTCATATATCACAGGCATTGCCATGTGATCGGTTTCTCCACCGACAATGGTGCCCAACGGGTCGGTCATGAAGAAAGATTTGGTGATGGTTTTATCATATTCGTTAGTGTCATCAAGTCTCAAACCAATGAGGCTAATTATAACAATTTGAGTACACCATCATACTTTCATGTCCCATACAATACAACTTTAATTTAAATCATCTTCCTCGAGATGGGAGTGAATAACCATTGACTTAGTATAAGTAGAAACTTACCTCACAAGACTCAATACTTGACCATTGCATGCGTCCACGTAAGCTTATTCTAATCCACACATACTCACACAAAAAGTTCATGAAAAATAAAGGATCTTAAATGAATTCCTTTTTATTGAAACCACTTGAAGTTGAAAATTTATTTAGAATTAAAGAAACTAGTAATTATGTGAAATTTTTTTTAAAAGAATACTAGTTAGTAATTCTGAATGATTTAAAAGACAACCCATAAACAAATTCTAGTGAAAGAAGAAGATAGATAACTTTCAGAGAAGAAAGAAAAATGGAAGGAAAAACCTATTTATAAGGATGATGATCATTATTGCTAATTTAAAGCGAAATCGAGAACCCATTAAGTTTCTTTAACTAAAATTATGTTAATGAAAAACAATCACCTGTTTCCTAGGAGAGCATGAAGTTGAATGATGATCTGCTCTTCCTCTACACTGAATTTTCCTCTCTTTATATCAGGTCTCAGGTAGTTAGTCCACCTCAGTCTACAACTCTTCCCACATCTTTGAAGTCCTTTAAACAACAACAAAATTCCATGAAGTCTATGACACACACACACACACAGATACACACACCAAAATAGAGAAAAAAAATAAACTGAGAGAAGTTCACTAATGTTTGAAGGGTGGTGGAAGTCACCAGCTTTGGCAGGCAAGACTCGCCAGCTTCCATGACCATGTTCTTCAATGTAAGCTAAGAGCTTCTGATCTTCTTCTGGTGTCCATGGGCCTTTCTTCAAGCCTAACTTCTCACAGCATGGAGATCGGCCCATATCAGCATGAAGAGAGAGAGAGAGAGAGAGAGAGAGAGAAGAAGAAGAAGAAGAAGAAGAAGAAGAGAGAGTGAGGTAGTAGAGGAGAGAGAGAGAGAGAGAGAGAGAGAGAGAGAGAGAGAGAGAGAGAGAGAGAGAGAGAAGAAGAAGAAGAAGAAGAGAAGAAGAAGAAGAGAGAGTGAGGTAGTAGAGGAGGGAGGGAGAGAGAGAGAGAGAAGTAATGAAGGAGAGAAAAAGAGAGAGTGAGGTAGCAGAGGAGGAAGAGAGAGAGAGACTGATAAATATAGAGATGGGCAGCCAGGCAGGGGAAGAAAGGTCAGCGACATAAATGGGATGAAAACTTAATTTTTTTATTGTTTTTAGAAAGGAACTCATGTTCATAGTTCATACCAAGCGTGCTTATTTAATGAGACCTACTACTACTACTACATACTACTTTTGCAGTGACCATTTAAACACGGACACGTAATGACTGTTAGCTTCACTTCTTCCTCTTTTTCTTAATAAAGTATTTTTATTGTAAAAATTCTCTTGGGACTCAAAAATATATACTTACCTTAATATCTATTTTATTTGTACTGTTTAATTAAATTACAAAGTAAAAAACATATAATAATTAATGGAAAATTTTTAATTCAATTAAAAAATTAGAGATAATGAATCCAAATCACATTCCTTATCGATTTATCTGAACCGTTGCATCAGTAAATAGTTTTAAATTTTCGATGAGATCTTTAATGCAATCTTATAGGCATTCATGATTTATTTGATTAAAGAAAAATTCAAACATAAATATGATGAATCTAGATCATGACCTCATTTCCTTATTCTAACCCATGATTTTACATTTCGTCCGAGACCAAGATGACACAGGGTAAAAAAAACTCATATTCAACAGTTCATGGCCATCAAATTTCATAAATTTGGATGGATCAATGTGTCAAATTTCTTTTTTCGATGGGAGATTTCAATAGGTTGAAATCGTCAAATTCAACAAGAAAACTCAATGGGTCAAAATTGTTGAAAATTTCAATTTTCATGTAATGTGACTCACTCAAATCCATATCGATATCATTGAACAATAAGATAGATATACACGGTGTCTCAGCCTTCACTTCATCTTGTGAGATGAACGAGATGATGCAAACGATATTTTGAAAATCGCAGTCGAGTCAATTGAGATTTTTTAGATTTTGATCAAATTATTATTATTTTTAAAATTTAAACATGTACTACACAAATAAAATATAGTTTTATGACTAAATGTCTTGTAACCAATCTTATTTTATTAACCATTTATAATTATCTTCACTTAAATATATAAATAAATTTATTATAAATCAAGTTAAATGATTTACCTTATATTCCATGGACTATAAAAGAGACGTAAACCCGAGTTTGAAACCATATTCTGAACTTCAACTTCTTGGGTTTGAGTTTGATGTTCTCCTACTTTTCCTTAGTTCGATGCATGGGATTTAGATGCTTCGGTGTGAGGAAGTACACGCCTCATATTTGGAGTCACCCCCAGCTTGGTAGTTTTCACCGCCTGTGCAGGATTGAGCCAGTTTACCATTACCCTAAACTATGGTTAATTTTCAGTAACCATGATTTGATTAGAGTAAATTTGTTGATTCAGACTAGCTAGTTTTTTTTTTATATATTTATTTTAAGGTCAACCATGAAAGGACCTAAGGTCCCGGATTGTACTGTTAAAGAGGACACTAGGGTCACCCTTCTTAACTCCTTTAATCCCTTATAGCACCTAATCAATGAAACACTGTTACACTTGTCAAAATCCTAACGGTCCACGTGGATATTTTTTCAAACTCCAAAACTTGATATGATATATATATTACTATTAACACAGTTGAAGATTAGAACTGATAATGAGGTCTTAACAGATTCATTAATATTCCTGTTTTAATCCATCTTACTAAAAAATTGATTAAGGATCTATAGTCTTACCTATTGGTTAGATTCCAAGATTAATGAAGTTGATCATTGATGATTATGTTATGATCACATGAATAGTTCATAGATTGTCAATGGCAGAATATTTGAATTTTTCATTGAGTATTCGATAACAAAATTAGTAATAATAAAGAAGTGGTAATCAAATCTTGTTTTTCCATTCCATTCTTTTAAACACAAGATTATAAAAAATTAAAAAATTAAGAAAATGAGAGTTTGGAAAAAATAGTGAAGATTATGAATTATTTGGATTAAAAGATTATGTAAATAATTTGTGAATTGAAACAAGTATAAAAATGGGCCATGTATGTTTTCAAAATTATTGTTCTGCAAACGTTTTAAAATACGAGAATCAATTGATGCATAAATGTTGAATGTAAGATTTCTCATTGATCAATGAAAATCCTAGAAACAAGGGAAAGAAAGAAAAAGTTGGGGAAGAGATAATTATTTTTAATTGGATAAGAAGACCTTTTTTTAAAAAAAAAAAGTAGGAGGGGAAACCCCTAGTAGTAGGAGAGTAGACGTTTCGTTTGCCTTTGCCTTTGATTGTGATAGTGGGGTTTCTCCATAAAAGAGCAATAAAATCATGAAAATGCAACCCACGTCGAGAAGGAATTCATGAGATGAACATTTAAAATGTACAAGGATATAAAAATAAAATCATGAAAGTGGTCAAACTACAAATATGAATAAACATATACAAATATGAGTATATGCACCTTTTGAAAAAAGAGTCGTGTTGGAGCGATCTCAAGATTGTACCTCATCTCACACATCCTGATGTGAAAGTGTGTTGGAATCATAAATGCTTTTTAACTTGTATTTCAGAGAAAATCATCTATGATTCCTACGCATTTTCACGACAAGATGTGTGATGTGAAGTACAATCTTGAGGTCACTTCAGCATTGTTTTTTTGATAAATACTCTTTATTTTAGTAAAATATCCTTTTAAATAACTTGTATATAAGACATGTATAATTTATATATAATACGGAATTTCCACAAATGCGTGTGTTTGTTTCAAAATAAATTATATGTTAATCTACTATTTTACTCATTTTTCAGGACATGGATGTTGAAATAAGTACTTTTTTCGGAAGGAAAATCAATCAAACACTACTGGAAGTCAGTAAATATATATATATGAGTGATCTACATGACTTCCAATTTAAAGCAATCGAGAAGTACAAAGTAAAGTCAGATCTAAAACTAGAACAATTAGACAGATCAACCACTTAGGAGATGAATGGGCGAGATAAGATTCCACCTTTTCATGGTGGATGTCTAGACACATATAGTTTCCCTAATATAGGTATCACTCATAATAACATTTATTTTCACAAATAAAGTGATGAGGCCTTTTGTTGGGTTTATAGTTCACAATAATTCCAGCTCAGACACCAATTTGATTTTGATTAGGGCATTAGATCCAAAATAAGTGGGTTTCCATTTATCTGATCGTGCAAAAGGTGTTATGGGTTTGATTACACAAATGATAATGATAATGATTTCTAAGTGTAAAAAAGTGATCATTCATACATCACATTAGGCCCTAATCATATCTTTATTGTTGAGTTTAGTCCCACATCGGACACTCCTTGTCTCTCTCCTTATAAGTTTCTGGTCTCTCTACTCATTGCCAATTGATTTTGAGTTAGACCCCCAAATTTATCACTTATTGAATAAAAAAATCGCATTGCTATCTTCATCCAAAGGTGATTGTAATAAACAAAGCTTTTGAAATCTCAATTAGGGTTAGGAAAAATCAGTAAGGGTGTGGTGGAATTTTGATGTGAATGTCAAATTTGCATCAAATTTAATCTCGATAAACCCAGTTTTGCCCCTTAAATATATATTTTCTCCAAAAGTCAATTGAACAATTCAGGTAATAATAATTTATGAGTGCTTTTTGCTTTGTATCTTGTAATGGTAGTACTATTTAATTTGTGAAAAAACATGTCGTAGAAGAAACAATTTTCTAATTTAATACTTTAATTTTCTTTTTAATATTTGAAAGTGACCATACATAATCATAATAATAGCATATGAAGTCATCTTCAGAGAAAATGTGTCTTTAGAAAAAATGAGAGATTAATTTCTTAGTGTTGACGAAGACCCCCTTCATTGTAACTTTCTCTTTCACAAACATTGATCTTTCACAAGAGTGAGTAAACCAAAAAGATACACTTGTGAGATGGTCTTTTCTACAGCTCCCAAAGCTCACTCAATGCTGTTCTGAGCCAAGGCGTATCCAAGTTGACATCGAACAAGCACAGGCTCTTCTTGTAAGTAAACTTGACAAGGAAAAAAGGATTGATGACAATATCTTATGTTGTGTAAGTCATGAAAATGGATATGAACAAGTTCAATGGATGCTTTCTTAGTTGAGGTTTGAGTACTTTCCATGAGAAAAAGTTGGTTATTTTTATGAGCCTTAAAGTAAGAGCAAGTGGACTTGAAACATGGAGGAATTACAAAGTGGTCCACAATATAAAAATTCCAATATTATTACTTGGCCAAGGTCTCCATGAAGTGTTTTATTATTTTTCATTATTGTTATTATTATTATTATTATTTTTTTTGAAAAATGAGTTTTATTGGTTTGAATTTCTACGTAAATTTTTTGAGTGACATGCAGAATCTTTTTTTTTTCTTCCTGAGTTATGGGGAGGATCAAGAGATATATCATAAACTTGATTTCTTGACATGTTGGTTTTAATGATCATGTTTTCCACGACTGGTTTTTTCTTTTTCTTTTTTGTTCTTTAAAAAATAAAAGAAAAATAATTGATTTCTTTAAATGCAATTCATAGTGTCCTATTATCATTCTTCACTGTAAATTGTATTTTAAGGGTTTTTTTTTTCAAAAAAAAAAAAAAGCAAATTCTTGGCGTAAAAATGGCCCTTAGATATATTTTCTAGGAAAATTTCCTCACCATGGAGATCAAAAATCATTTCATTTAGATATTTCTAGCCATATCAAAAGAGGATTGCAATTTATCTACAAAAGAGAGGATTATATACGGGTAACGGTTGCTCAGCTTTTTCCAAAAACCCACCATTATATTTGCAATTTGTTCGATGCAAATTACAGATTTAATAATGAACAAGTAATAATAAATTTTGGTAAGCAAATGTCGATTCACAGGGACAACGACCGATTCGAAACTTCTTTCAACTTAAAACCAATACAGATTTGAGTAACCAAATTAAAATAGATTTAGGAGAGATTATAGTTAAGAAAGAGTGAAATTAAAACAAAAAATGAAATGCAAATTAAATATTAGAGGGGCCAAATCCACCCTTGCAAGTTATCTCAATATCTTGACAGTTCTATATTTATCTCAATCCACACAACAAAGCCATTGTTCATCGATCAGAAAGTAAATCGATTAACTCTTTATGTGAATCAAATGTATACGAATCTTCAAATAAGATGAGATTATCAGATTTTTATCCTATGTTTGTCGCAGAGTATAATTAAGTTTGATCTCATTTAAACATGAATCATCAAAGTTAAAACATTATATATATGGTTTGATAATCCCAATCTTAAGAGTCTTCACAAAAGCACAATAAAGCAAAAGCAAAAGCAATAGAATTGATTAAACAAGATTAAGATAAACTCGCTCTGGCTACATTGACCTATCTATGGAGAGTCTAGCCGATCATCACAAGGAATAAATTACAATAAGATAAAATAGAGAAAGTAGAGTGGAGAAGATAATGAAAGTTTCTTTATTGCTTTTTGATTCCGAATGTCAACTTGAATTCCTTTAATTACACAACTTTGAAAATATGATGAAACTAAACTTATATTACAAGAAGAAAGAAAGAAGAAAAGGGAAGAGGGGGTTCTTCAGCTCTCACTTTACAAGAACTCTCTTTTTCATAAAATAAAAAATAATAGAGTAAAATTAGGAAGAAGGGGGAGAACCTTTTTCCTTTAAGACAACCCTTTTAATTTATAGAATTTTCTTTCAGGTTTTCAGATCATATCTGCTCTAGTTGCTACGAGACAACTCTATTAATGTGAAGGAAAAATAATCGAAAAGTTCTAATGCGGATCCCAAGGTTGTCTCCCTTGGGACCACTATGGCGCACTAATCCCTCACTATGACATGGTGATATGGAGGAATTGTGTCCTGTATTTTGGTTGTTTGATCCTACTTGGCTCAAGCATTGCAGTATTGGCTTTGTTTTTTTTTTCATTTGTCTCAGAATATTTGTCTTTTTACCTGCAATCAATAAAAATTCTTTAGTTTTGAAATTTTAAGATAATTTTTTTTTATTTCGAAAAATAACAATCAAGAATAGATAAACTCTCTGTAATTATGATCCCGAGACCTGATCACAAACCAAATGAGCTATAGGTCTAAGGCCAATCTAAACCAAGTTATTAATAAGAATAAGACGAAAACAAGTTTCTTAAGTTAACAAAAGTCTAAGTCTTGGTACCACGACCTGGGTTTTCAAAACCTGTCTTCACCTACTATTTATTGATCACTAATCTTGCTTATCTAGAGAAAAGAAAATGTTTAGAAAAAGAGGATTTATTGGAATGAGTTATGTAAGTTTGAAAGAAAATGGTTTTGTTACATTTCCTTTTCTATGGTCAGGTTGACCATCACTTTCCATTATTAGTACATAATAGATCTTATAACTTTCAAAAAGAAAAAAGAAGAGAAAAATGATTCATCTTACCAACTGCAACTTCTGAGATAAGATGTAATAGCCAATGTAGTAAATATAGAAGACAAAGACTCCTTTTTGACTTATAAAAACAATTGACTAATGAAGATCACCACTTAAATTGGGGCAATAAATCATGATAGAACAAAAAAACCATTTTGTATGATCTTTTAGTGTTGCACATGTTAGGTATATCATCTTCTAAAGCTTGTAATACAATGAAATAAAAATTATCGACTTTATTGTGAATCTGAAACAAAAAATTGATTGTTGTTGAAATATCAACCTAATACACAGGCCCTTGATGTGGAAATATTAAGTGTTTCACCTAAAGTTTCTCTCGAAGAGATGTTTAACACCATTAGATCACACCCATTTGAGGGGAGATTTTTTTTTTTGGAGGTATATAATCTATCACCTTGGCATTTGTTCTCGTTGTCTTATTGTACATCATGTAAGAAAAAAAAAAAAAAAGATTGAGAGAGAGATTCAACTACATACACCCAAAAATGTTCTTGGATCAAATCACTACTTCAACACTTGTGAAATCTATGTAGTTTTATTATTAGGGTGCCATAAGAAAATGTGGGAGTGGCAATACAAGTTATTGATTAAAATTATAAGGATATTTTATCACAAAAAGAAGTTATTGATTAAAATTATAAGATTTTTTTCTCACCACAAGGGATCTAACTGATCTTCCTGCCATATAAGTAGTCCAAACTCTTTGTAGTCCAAACTCTTTGTACTATGAAGGTTTGCATGATTGTAAGCAATTTATTTTCAGGAAAAATGAATTTGCTGTTTTGTTGCCCCGAAGAGGGAAATGTCAATAAGAGTGTTGGATATTAGCTTTGGGGCTTGGAACCGAGAGAGAATAACATTAGGTAGAAAAATCATTTTCCTAGGAGTGATGTTGGGAAATATCTTCCTATGAAGAGTAAGAAAGTCACTTTGGAGGAGCAGGCGAACGAATTTCAAAAAAATGCAGAAACCTACACTTAAAAGATAATATATTTTCCATGGAAAATATTTCTCCGTCTATTTTCCATTGGCAATCAAATAAGGCCATGATGGGTACTCAACCATCATAGGCATGTTGCCTCAGTGGTCCAATAATCTACAATTATAGGTCGTGATCTTAATGATGTTTGATTTAATGTACTATGATGTAAGAGAGAGAGAGAAAGTTCAATATTTTGAACCCAAGTAGGTGGAAGATCTAGAAAGAGGTAGTTAGGGTTTGAAATTAACAAGTAGAGGTTTCATATTTTCATTCATGTTTATTCCATTTTTTCCACAAGAGGCCATGTTTGAGTAGCAATTGTGGATGATACAGTGCCACCCATAGAAGCTAAGTGCCTAATAAATACCCTAATTTGTGAAAGGACAAAATTAATCACAGTAGAGGACTTTCCTAGAATCTAGAGCTGTGGTTACCATTCTGTCCTAATTGTAGTAGTTGAATCCCCTTCAATTGCTTATGACCTCGACTGATTTTTTGGGTTTGTTTGGAAACATTAAAACTTTAAGTCCAAACTTTGGCTTGATCCAAGTCAAGGTTAGTGGTTTGATCGTATTGATTTCAACTTTGAATTAGTAATGTGGTAGAGGAAATATGAGGTTCAAAGATTTAAACCTCGTCTACTTGAATTTAGGAGTTGTCATCATTTAAAGATTTTAAGGTGTAAATAAACATCATAAGACGAGTTTTAAAAATCTATTTTTTAAAGGCATGAATTGGCCAAAAGTGAAGAATTAAACTATTTTTTAAAGGATTTTTTAGTTATAAAGTATGCAACGTGTATGCATTGATAGGTGTATTAAATCAAGAATGCAAGTGGGTGCAAAAGTGTTTAAAATGTGTCCATAAGACATTGTTTTATTTGTATGCTTTGAATTTCAAGTGCTAATCCATGAGGATTGTCTTCTTTGACTCCTTGTATTTTTAAAATAAAAAAAGATGTGATGTGTGTAAAAGTGTATGCAAGCAAGGTTCCTCTTAAGAACTTATTATGAACTTATAACTTATAAAGGAGAGGTTCTCTCTCTCTCTATAATATTTTTATTTACTAGATTAAGGATTTTATATGAGCATAATCCTAATTGTAAACAACTTTGAAGTTGGTTGAATGTGTTATAATGCTTTGTAACGTTGAGGTAAATAACTTGAACCAAACTTTTGCAATGTTCAAACGATGTGTTTTAATCTATAATTAGGGTGTGATAAATAATTTAAGAAATCATATTTGAAATTTTTTTATTTTATAATGTATCTCCAAGAAGTAATTCTTGGATAAATTTTAGGGTTTGCAAAATAAAGTTTAATTTTTTTTAACCAGAATCCACTTTGACTAACTCCAATTTCTGATTCCCAGACAGGCTCAACTAATAACTCTTAAGTGGGTTGACAAATTCATCTTCTTATTTATGAAAATTTTAATCTTTCTATTGTGTGTGTGTGGAGGAGGATTTAGTTGAATGATACCCAAATTATTTTACAATAGAAAACTACATACTAACCGAGCCATTCTTAACTGTTCTTATACCAAATCTTTTTTGAATCCAATTATCAACAAGGGTTGCTGTCACTTGATTTGAGACGTGTTGCATACACTTCAGAACGAGACAATGGGTTAGTACCACATGCAAGTAATATATGGTCATTCGGTGTGTATGAATTCGTAGTTATGGTCCCTTCTAATGGTTTTGTTTGACTTTTCAAGAGATATTTTGGCCGAAGACAATCCAACAGGGTTTATTGAGATGGTATGAGGTGATTGGATTTGCTCTCCAGGTTGTGACTTCGAATCTCTATATGCCCTCCACAGGAATGTGGCTACTTACCAATCGTAACACTTGATTGAGTGGAAAGGTCTGTGCAGTCCCAAGGAGTTTAATTAGTCTCACCAAAAGTGGGGATATTTCTTGGGTTTCCCAAAAAAAAAAAAAACTTCAAGATATTGTGGTGTTGGATTGTTGATGTGGTAATCCATTTGGACAAACCTACTCTTAGTAAGGCTTAAAATCTTTACTAAGTCAATAAGGAAAATGTTTCTATTAAATAAATGGGTTGGGGATGTGTACAATTTTAAGACCACACACCAAAAGTCATTTATGGGACGAAATAGGGAGAGATTACAGCTAATAACATATTTGTTTAGCAGAAATTCAATTAAAACGACATGTCTCACACACGCGAGCATGCATATCATGTGTCGAGGCCTCCCTGTCTAGCTGATACAAAACCACTTTTTATCAAAAGCTACTAGTTAATAGTACCATGATAATTATTTCTCCACGGTTTAAGAGCTAATTTCTATGTAATTCCTTAATCAAATTTGTTATTGTAATAATGAAAGCCGTGTGATGCTCAAGTAATGGAATGATCATAGTTTTTCTTTGTATTTTTTTACAACTAAAATCAACTTTCTTTCAACCTCATTATTAATCCTAGTATATCAAATCATGAAGGATATTATGTAGAATTCTAAAAGTAAATCTTATAATTAATTAAAAATACCAAACAATGGAGTTTATTGGGAAGATCATTGTTACAACTTTCTAATAGTTCCATTCTTTTCACAAAACCAAAATATGTATTAAAAGTCACAAGGTTTCGAATCATTTTAAAAAAGAAGAAACAATTTCCTAATATAAGGGAACTCAATTTTTGAAAAGAACGAGAACATAGGATGTGTTAGAGAATACGATGCATTATATTACTGACACATTGTATTATTGTCAGTGTATCTCATCACAAATGGAAGGTTATGAGGAAGAATGACATACTTAGAATATATCAATTAGTATTTTCTATATTAAAAATGATTGATAAATAAGATATTTAAATTTAAAGTCCAGATCGTGTGCACCTCGGTGGAGGATTGAAACCCATCTCCCAAACCTCAATGCATGCCACCTAAGTCACAATTCAAGGAAAATTTGAAAGGAGGTATTTTAGGCTTTAATTTATAAGATATTGATTTAAATGACATGTATTGAGGTGTGGGAGGAGAGTTTTATTCCCCTGCCTAGTTGTATAGGATCTGACTCTTAGATTTAAATATTTGAAGTGATTTATGTTAATTAAGATTTTAAGATTAGGCTTACATTATATATCTCGGTTGATATAATGTTTATACTATTAGGATTCGTGTAATGTTCATCCAAGAATTTATCAATAATTTTGTTTCTATTTTTACTGGATGCATCTCCATTCTCTCTTAAAGACATTTTTTTAAAGTAGAAAGAGACTATTCTATCCAAGTATGCACTTAACACGTGCCCATAGAATTTCAACGGAAAATGCTGGAATGACACAGGGTACTTATTGGGTTTCTCACAAGTCTAACGTGGGATGTGCACATAATCATAGATGTGTTTCCTCGTGATACAAGTAAAAATCATCTACAGTTATGTATGCATGTCCACGTCAGAATTGTGAGAATCACAGTACATCCAGTGTCATCCCAGCACGACTCAATTTCAATTTTTTTAAATGTATTTTAAGAAGGAAAAAAAAAAAACAGTTAATATGGCTCATTTAATTGACTTGGTCCCTAGTTACGTAAGTAAAAATATTGGAATAATCCCTTTTAATACCATGATTCAAGATTTCAAGTAAACCTTACTAATTAGTTGCAACGTTGTTTTTGATATGTAATATATTTAAATTGTTCTAAGGGCCAAAATTGATTATTTTTTTTCTTCTTCTTTTTGTTGGTAAAGCTGCTCAATTTGTAGGGCATGCCCGCTACGCTTGTAGTGGGTAGGGTCCATTCCTCTCGGTGGGAGGGGAATGAATGAAGTTACTTTCTATCTCATTAACATTTCTTTTGTTAGGTTTCGTCAAGAGTTCGAGTTCAATAATTCAATTAGGACTTGGGACAAGCGAAGGAGCAAGCAACAAGGATCAATGCTCGTGAGGTCATCGATCGTAAGGTGGATAATATAATAAGGGCTGGAATAAAAACCTCAATCGCTTCGTTTATGTGTGGCAATAAGGGTGATCCCTTCTAGCCCCCCGCCCCCGCCCCCGCCCTCGTCATAGAAAAAAGAGGGATGAATTGATGGATTCATCGGATTCTAGGTCCGGACTGACGGGACTAAAACCCATAGCTTCCGTCTTGACAGGGCGGTGCTAATTTGATAAGAATTGCCAGAAAAAACTTTGAATTGGCCAACCTGCTTCCATATTTTGGAGGAACTCTATATTTTTTTACTGTGGCAACTCACTTTCTCATAAATATTTGAGATATTGGTGACATGCCACTTCACCACAATCTTCTCTTATATAATATAAAATGCATTTGTCATCTATATGATGTAATGATGGTGATGATGATGTTGGCAACAACAATGATGAGGGCATTGCGATCATTTTCCATTTGTCCATAAGATAAGATGAAGGTTGAGGAGTGTATATCATCAACTTGAAAATACGAAGAGGTAAATCAAATATTCATAAAAACTAGAAGGTATGTAAGAAAAGGGATTCTACAAATTTTTGAAACGGGCTGGCAGCTTCAGAGTCATGTCCAGAATCACCAAGATGATTATAATGGTGTACTGGACGACTTTCATTACGAAGTCCTTATTTTTGAAGCCCCCACACTACGTGAAAATTGAAAAATTCGACAAAAAAAATTGACGGGTCAAGATTTATGAATTTTAGAAACTGAATTTTGATGGTCTAGGACCATTGAAATTCATGATGTTCTCAAATTTGACAGTTTAGAGCTGTCGAATTTCTCTCATCCTTCATTAATTTTACAGTTTCAACTCGTCGAAAAAAAAATTTGACAATGAAAAATTCGACGCCAATTCAACCTCTTGATCTGTCAAATTTTATGAAATTTGACAACCCAAAGTTGTTAAATTTGGGCTTTTTTCACATTGCGCCACCATGTCTCTTCTGAGGTTTGAAATTGAGAAGTAGAATTGATTGTAATACCATTTGAAACAAATTTAACTAATAATCATACATAAAAAACAACTCAACAGTCGACAATGATGGTGTGGAAAGTTAAGCTCTTAACTCTTAGGATGTAACACAAATGCAGAAATACTGGGGTATATGGTTTCTAGTTGAATTGGTTAAGGGGGAAAAAAATCAGATTATAAGGAATCTTCCAATTTTAGAATTTAAATTTTATAAAAAATACATGTATATGAATTATTTATTGCATTAGAAAAGACTTTCATTGATATGAGACAGACAACACGTAGATTAATTCAATGTCATGATTAATGTTAGAACGAACGACATTGAAGCTTATCAGGCTAGGGTTTATAAAACTCATTTTATATATAAAATGAATTTTGTTGTGACCAAAAAGGCGCTTAGAGGTAAAATCTTCCCAAATTTTATAGTATGACTAGATGGAACATAATGCGCTATTTATTGACGATTTAGATGAAGGTCTACGCCCGATTCTACTAGGTTATCAAAGACAAATACCCTTAGGGTTTTAAAATGGATTGGGTTTGATTTGGATTTGAGTATATCCATATCTAGATCCAAAATTTTATTCGAATCTGTATCCAACTCGGATCTCATTAGGTAAAATCATATCTGTATCATTTTGCTTTCACTAAACTAGATCTAGACTTGACTCGACCGAATTACTTGATTTGGGTCGGTCAAGTTGGATAATTTCAGACCGTTCAACTTTGTTTTGCTATATTTCTTTTCTAATTATTATATTATTTTATTTTATAATTGTAATTCTTTTATTTTATAAGAATTTATGTTAAATTAAAGTAGTGGTAAAAAAGATATTTTGAATAGTGTAGTGTGGGAGTAAACCTCAGCGGGGTACACTTTGATGTGGTGGACCGCGCATGTTCGTAGGTGTTTTTTACTCGTATCTCAAAGTAAACGCATCTATGAGCATGTGTGTGTTCACCGCATCAAGATGTCCTCTATTGAGGTCACTTCAACATTAATCTTTTGAAAAGCATAAATATATAATTTTCATAATAATATAACATGGGATCTAGAGGGATATAGGGATGGATTCATATCTGACTCGGATTAAGCGACCTCAACCCATTTTTTAATTCGGGTCTACTCTAAGTGTCCAAACTCACTAAATTCGGATTCGGATCACTTGAATTTCGGATATAATCGGACCCGTTTATGTCCTACGCAGCCTCAGTAGCCTGTAATCTGTATCATCAAGTAGTCTAAATGGGTCTGAAATTCGTCCGAGACCAAATGACTCGCTCGAGTCATCTCGGTATCGCGTAACGAGACGAAAATCATAGGAACTTCAAAACCATCCAGCTTTAGCCAGTTGAAGTTTTCCGATTTGCCTTCGAAATTCTCTTTGGGTTCGGAGGCAACAAATATGTCGAGGTTTCGAGCACTCTGGCGAGCTTCCATGGATGCAACCAAGAAAGGTAATTTTAACATTTATCTTTATATTTTCGTGCTTTAATAGAAATTTATAATTTTTATAAATCTTTCGTTGATTTCCTGATGTGGGTATTTTTTTCTTTAGTTTGAATTAATGGAGTTTTGGTGGCCTCTCTCACACACTTTGTGAAACAAATGAAATTACCCCCTGCTTATGTTCCTGTATATGTTGAACTCTTCGATCTTATAATTCGAATTTTATGTTGAAGTCTATGTTTACTAGTGTTTGGTTTCTCATGTTTGGGTTGATTTATGACTTGGGTATTTGCTAATTTTTAAAATTGATTGCTCACTGTCTCTTAATGCCATTTCTTTGTTACAGTAAAAATGCCTAGAATGTCATATTTTCATTATATGAAGATATTAGATGTAGTGAATTTGGAATTTTCAATATTGGGTTGTTTTTGAAAATGGGTAGTTGTTTGTATTGCTTAATAATCAAATTTGAGAAGAAAAATTCATGGGGAGCGCCCTGTCCCCCAATTGGTTTTGCATGATTTCATGTTTTAGTTGATCAATGAATTGAATATTTGTTAATTTTTAATATTTAATGCTCTTTTGGTCACTTACTGCTATTTGTTGTTGCAGAAAATTGATTACAATGTCATATTCTCATTGTATGAAGATATTAGATGTAGTGGATTTCCATGGATTTTTCTTATTGGATTCATTATTGGGTTGTTTTTTTTTTTTTTTCTTAAAAAAAAATGGGTAGTTGCTTGCATTGCTTATAGTCAAATTTAGGGCAATTTTTTTTTTTTGAAAGTTGCAAATGCGTGATTTCTGTTGTTGAGGACTTGTACGATTGAGTGGAATTTTGGGTTGAAAACCTGTTGGCACCTTTGAGTTCTTGATCTCATTAAAAACCGGCTTACTCGGTGACTAACTTATCTTCACCACTAACATGCTAACCACCTAACTTTTGTCTAACGTAATAAAGGCCATAAAAGATATGGTATTACTTATACATGGAAAATCTTTCTTTTTTGTTGGTTAAACCCCTACTAGAGATATGTGAGTTTTTGTTACTCTCCTAATTGTATATACGTATTTTTGTTTTCTTTTTCTTTATGGGAATTTGTAATACTTTCAACCCTTTTGAACATCACCAAAGTTAGTACCAAAATTTCTTTTCTTGAACAAGTGACAATCAGTTTAGTTTTAGTATTTATTCAAATTTTACCTATGTTGTGATACAATGTACTATGTAAAGAAATGGTGTTAGCCTGTTAGTGAGTGGGATCTGTTTCTTCCTTTGTCAACTTTTGCATATGGTGTATGATCGTGCTCATTTTTTTTTCTTTTAAATCTTAGCTCTCACATGGAATATTGACGATATGATACCTCCAAGAGAAAAACATATCTTTCACTTCAATTCGAAGGAGGAGCTCAAGTGGTGGCATCTATATTCAGATTCTGAGTATGGAGGTAAAAATGTGTATGCAATGCCTCTCTCTCTCTCTCTCTTTGATTGGTAATGGAATTTATTGATAAAGCGGTTGAGAGGACCAACTATAATGTACAGAGATAGAATTAAGCACAAGAAATACTACACAGACCGAATCCCATCTGGCTACAAAATCATCAAAGAACACTCCCCTAAACTCTTTGAAAACTTTACACCAGAAAAAATACAAGAAATACTATGCCTCTTCCTTTTTTTTTCTTGCTCATATTCTACCATACATTTTGGTCACCTTTAAAGTGTGATAAGAGTGCACAGCTGACCTAGCATGGGTAACCTCTACCCTATCCTCACCATGTATCCTCTCTGCATATAATGTATCTGAGTACACTTTCTGATAATATTGTCTCTTATTATTTTTATGTAAAATTACTCCCCAATGAATTTGTCAATTTATTTTTCACCACCAACTTTGTATTTCATTGTAATATTGTGATTGAATATTCGATTGCATCTTTTTCGGCATCAAAGGTGGAGAGTAGTAAGTTTAGATTTGCAGTAGAACTTGTCCTTAGCTTAATTCTAGTAGCCTACTATTTGTACGCCGTCCTGTTACATGATTTGATGAAATCCCTTCCCTGAGTGATTCGTACTCTTATTACGTTTTTTTTTTTTTTAAATTGACCTTTCCTATATATTTTATACCTACACACCGAGTTTCTTATATTGCATAGTTTTTTCTAGAAAAAAATCCTAATTCTTGTAAATTCTTTCTATTTTTCTCAGGTTTGTCTTCAGCTTCCTTGGAGATCAAAGATGCTGGGAGTGGACCAAGTGGTACTACAAACTACATGTTCCTGCAAATAATTCCATGATGGTTGTTATAGAGCATTGACATATAAGTTCTTTGTGCATAACCTATGCCTTGTGGTAGTAAGTTATGCTATCAATGTATGAACAAAAGAACTGCAAATATTTTAGTAATAAAGAGTCAAACAAATTTCAATTTAAAACCACTATGTATTTTGCATGCAAACTTATAATTATTACAGCTATTCCTAAGTTTTTTATAATCTAATATACACATTTTTCTGAAACTATCATTTTACCTATGAAAGAAAGCTTTCAAATTTTTTCATGTTGGGCAGGTTCACATTGTTCTTAGAAAATGGAACAAACTTTCCAAAAGATTGGAGTTTTTTTTTTTTTAAATTGATAGATTAAGGTGCAAAGTCGGGGTTTTGCCCCTGGTCTGTGAAACTACTATTACCACATACATACTTTACCACCTCACAGAGGTGGCATTTTCAACAGATGGAGATTCTTACTAAAGGGTGTGTAGGGAATGAATTTGAGAGAACCTTTGTAATCTAAATCTTCGACCCTGTGTTTCACCCTATGTCTGGTTCCAAACAAACTGACGAATCCTAAGAATTATGGAAACATTTTACTAGGGTCTCTTCCTGTTAGTATGTTTAGTTAATTATCCTTCTGTGCCATACCGTTTAGCTGAATGATGTGGAAGCATTATTGATTAATCTCTACCTATATTTTCATTTTCCTGGATTTATTTAATGGGTTTTGATTGACACTTGATTTATGCATGTATGCTTCATTTTTTTTTATTGTAAGGGACTTTCTCCGGCAACCTTTCTTTGGATGTAAGTGAGGATACCAAATGGAGAATCAGTCGCAGTGGCTTTTGTGGAATGCGGTCGAAGAAGGTGAACAATATTCTCAACCTTCTTATGGATCCATAAGTCAACAATCAGGAGTGACCTTGAAACATTTTGGTCATGATATTTGAATTATTGGCACCACAAAACATTGTACTCCATATGCAGGTTGTTTGGTCATTTGGTGCTAAGATAGCTGGTTAAAGATGGTCTAGCAATAATGTACTGGTACATGTACATATTCGGCATAGAATAGACAAAGTCGTCCAATTGCATAAATTATTTGAAAAAATATCTCTTGGGTGGGACTCATGGAATTGTGGGTCCCAGCCCTCTAGCATGTCACCATGTGAACGACTAAGCCATGGGTAGGTCTTGCTTATGATCTAGACCGGATGGATACCTTAAATGTTTACTTTGAAGTAACAAAGGTCTTACTTATTTTCTCTAATTATTTCCATGTTATGAAGGATTTCATTTTTCAAATCCATTATTTTTCTCTTTTTTAAGGGACTGTACTATATTAGAATATTGCACTTAAAATGGTTTTGTAGGTCCGCAAGGAAATGCAGTTTAATCGAAATACATATTGGATGTATTTGTTTTAAGTACATATGAAATAATCTTTCCCCTTTTTTTGGTGGGTAAGATGGACTTGGTCCCATGACTTCAAAGTTGCATTGCTTAAAATCCATAAAGGAACCTTGTTGATACTTAATGAAAAGATGTAACCTATTTGACCAATATTGATATTGACAACCTTGGTTATAGTGCAACAAGGTAACATCATTTTTAGGATTTTTGCTATGTTAGATACATATTGACACACTGACACACTCCAGTGCACATCATAACATGTAAGGTAGTCTCTCCATTCATTTTAATTGTTTTAGATTAAGTTGTTAGATACAGCTATGGGTTGATACTGTAAATTTTCTTATACTATTTAAGGTGTATAACAAGATTTTCTTTTACTTTTCATACCTTTTTTTTGGGTCTAATTTTAAAAATTAGCTAAAAGACTATATTACTGTACATGTGTATGGACCCATCAACAATTAGGACTTCTCAAGGGCATTGTGTTTGATACCTTGTACTCATGTATCTTCGTTACATGGGTTATATTGCTTTTTTCATTTTTCCTTTAGCGAACAAAGATCAATTAATGCATTTCTTCCATTCCTATCCCTATCCCTTCCCCAATCAATCCTTGTCTCATTGAGATACTACCATCAGCACAAAAAGCTATGTTCCCTCTTCTTATTTATTGATTCCATGTGCAGTTTGATGGCTACATTGATTTGGATGCTTATGATACAATAGCATTGAGACTTAAAGGAGATGGAAGATGCTACATATCTACCGTAAGTTTCTCTACCCCCGTTAAAAAAAAGAAAAGAAAAGAAAAAAAAAAAAAAAAGAAGAAGGAAAAAATAATTGCTTGTGTGGTATCTTCTGGCATTATCTTTCACTAGATGTTGAACTTGTAAGCTATTATCGTATTTTTAATAAACACCTTCTTCGAATTCAGATATACACAGAAAATTGGGTTAATTCCCCAGGGCAACAAGAAGACAATTCATGGCAAGCTTTTGTTTTTGTACCCAAGGACAACTGGTATATTACAAAGGTAAGTTTTATGATTCTCGTATTATTCTTATATTTAAAAACTATTAGGGGTCCGCCAAACATGAAAGTTGTCAATCACATTATTAGGTAAATAGTAATCACATATTTGGAGGTAGCAAATTATAGTATTTCATATATTACTATCTATTTACACTTTAATCATCAAATGCACACTATTGCTGCTAGGTTCACATGATGAGTCCATTAATGAGAAATCAACACTCAAACTAGGAATAACTTGATTCACGTGGCCGAAAAAGACCCAAGAAAATGATACATCTATAGAGGTCTATTGGTGGATGACCCACCGTAATAGTTCTACCCCTCGATACATCTAATTACCTTAGAGCGAAAAACCTCAAAAAATTCTTGAGATCTTGAAATACTAGAGGTAACACAATGATGTGTATTAAGCTTGCCTACGTGGCTCCTTATGGTTGTTTATATACCCATTTTTTGACTTTTTGTTTGGTGTCTGAAAAGAACTAATATTGAAAATTGCAGATTCCTCTTGAACGATATTTACCAACTTGGAGAGGGAATGTCATAGATGCACAGTTGGAAATGAATCCATCACGTATTGTCGGAATGTCTCTATCTGTCAATGCAGAAGCTGGTGTTCCTGGTGCTAAATCTGGACCGGGTGATTTCAAACTAGAAATCGATTGGATCAAAGCCTTAAGAACAACAGAGTAAGTTAAAACTGATTTATCGAATAATAAAAAACTTGTCACTCAAAATACTAGGAGGGAAATCCCTTTTGTAATTTTGCATTGTGAACATTCAAATGAAGCAATGTGCAAATTTTCTTTTGAGGAAGTTTTGTATCCATATGGGGTGGGTATGGTTATATCCGAACCTGACCCAATTTACCTATCGGATGTTTGGGATAAGGGTTTGATGATGAAATATTTGAATCTAAAAAGTGGGTCCAGACCAACAATACTGATTGGGTATATCAGTATATGGATCTGGATAATGAAGAGAAAACTTTCATACCAGGTACCAGATCAGACCCAAAATCTGTTCCTTTCTAATGTGACAACTTTGAATTTGAATTGAGGATTTAATATCAGATTGATAGTGAGGAATTATTTTATACATTTTGTTTAAATAAATTAAGTTTATTTATATTTTTTTAATATGAAATGGGATTTGATTGATATTGTTTTCTGAACATAAAAACTGGATTTGATGAGAAGATATGCCAACTATAGGACATGGAGTGAGTCGAAGATAATATATAGGGAAAATTACTTAAAGGACCTTGGCAGAGGGACTTTTTTCTAAATAGTCCCTAAGATTTGGGATGTCTCTTGATAGTCAATTTAATAAATTTTTCTTTTCAGAACAGTCCCTGGGCCTTATCTCCAACCTTTCTCATGATTGAATGCCCTAACTCATTTTCATAAAATAAAATAAAAAAAAGGATTTTTGACATCTTAATCTAATTTTGGAGACGTCATTATGTCGGAAAGGATTTAAGAAGAAAGAAGAAGTCATTTTCAAGGATTTTTTTTTCTTAGTTTTTGGATGAAAATTGATCAAGAATGATATTTTTGGGTTGAAATCGGGTATGTTTGGTTGCACATAAAAAATAGGGTGGAAAATCAATTTTCATGGAAAATGACATTTTTCAAGTGTTTGATTGCATATGGAAATGGAAATTCATTTTTCACCCCATTCAAAAAGTCCACTAAATCAAGGATTTCACTTTCCCACCCATATGGGTCGGAAAATGAAATCCACCCATATTTTCCATCTTCAATTCTTCCCTACCACTACCACCATTACACTAACCTCGCCATCATCGCCATCGTTGTTGTCACCATCGCCGTCGCCGTCGGTTCCATCTCCGATTACCTTCTCTCTCTCTTCTTCTTTTTCTTCTTCTACTTCTTCTCCATCCCTCACCTCCTCCGCCACCACCATCACCACGTTCTCCCCCTATCTTCCTTACTTACCTCCGTCGCCACCACATTCGTCGTCGCCACCGTCATCGCCATCGTCGCTGTCATCGCCGCCACCGTCGTTGTCATCGCCGCCACCGTCGCCACATCCTCCCCCCTCCCTCTTCCTCGTCATCTTCTTCTTCCTCTCCCCCTCCTCTCATCTTGTTCCTCCTTCTCCTCTTCTTATTTTTTTCTCATATTTTTCCATGATTTTGTCTAAGTGAAATCAAACAATGGAATTTGATTTTCCAACCCTACCTATTTTTCACAACTAATTTTTCATGGATTTCAAATTCCATGCAAAGTGACTTTCCATACAATCAAACATGCCTAATAAGTTGTTATCTTAAGTTTTTAGTCAAACTTGCCATGTGTTTAAGTCGAAAAAACTTAAAAATTGAAAATGGGTGAGTTTTACAAGTGTCAAGTTTACCACTTCTTTATTTAAAAATTGATGACTCGACCTTAAATAAAAAGGGTTGAGTTCGACAAAAAAAATAAAGAAAAGTGGTGAACTCGATATTAAATGGTGGTAAGTTCGAGAGTAAAAATTTGTGAACTCGACACTAAATAAAAAAGCATCAAGTTCGACAATAAATAAAAAGTGCTGAACTCGACTGATTCACCCCCACCTAATTGACCAAACTCAGGTCTGCCAAAACTCAATGATTTCAGATCAAGAACAATGAACAATGTCTGAGCATGTAAAACTAAGAATATACGATGGCACCAGTGCAATGCCGAATCGGAAGAGTACTCTGGAGAGAAGATAACATTCCCATGAAGCTCCACAAGTGCAACACTAAACCCCATTGTCCAAGCAAAGGCAACCCTGCCTGTGTCACAATGGCACGTCGTCCGCCATTGATGGCAAGCAGTGCAGCATCAATGCTTAAGACATCTTTATAATGAGATTTGTTAGGCTTAGGCATATTTTGTGATTCATTGAGTTTGATAATTAGAACACCTTCTTGACTTTTTATGAGTTTGTTTACTTCTTCTTCGTTTAAATTCCAACCTTTGCTAACAAATTTGGTCGAGAAACCATTTAAGGTACTCTTAGTTCCTTCTAAGAAGAAATATGTGAATTGTCCTGGTTGGTGAGCTTTAGAAGTCTCTCCTAAGAACACCAAAATACATTCAGAATCTCCATGGTTGAACCACCATGAGATCACTCCAAGAGTTAAAGTTATAACATCGCCTTTCTTAATCTTCAAAACCTTCTCTTCTGAAGTTCTTGATGATATAATTCCAACTGTCAGAGTACCTGTATGAAAGAATTCATGTCAAACCATATTAAAATATCTGGGCTTGTAATTTAATTTGACAAGATTGGTATGTAACAAGTAAGAGTTGGTGTGCTAATGAAGTTTCTTGAAATTTATTTACCTTGAAGAACATAGCCAATCTTGGAAGTATCTGCATAATGTGGGAGAGCTAGACCAAGAGGTTGGAGGATAAGCTTCCCACCACCGAGGTTGGACTGACTCAGTATGTTAAACTCAGCACTTGACCATACATAATAAGAACCACCCTCTCCATCAAAAACCTTTTGAGCTGCCTTGCTTGATAAATTTGACTCCATTTTCCACTTTAGATTTTCTTACTTTTATCTACATTAATAATTTAGAAAACAATGTTAATGATAATTATAATCACACTATTAATAATAATAGACACATTTTCTTTACACGTGGCATAATTATTGTACGTTATCTTGCCCAATAAAGCCCTCATTGTGTTTGTAAATGTCCAATTTGCCTAAGCTTTAATACTACTTTTGAATAGTGTTGGCATCGGGTGAGTCAAAATGTCGGATCATGTTGAGTTGAGGTTAGGGTAATTCTAAAATTTACCTAATCCAAACCTGATTTTATTAATAATTTTGTCAAAAACTTAAATCCAAATCATAAATATTTATTAAATAGCTAATCTGACCCAACCCGTAAAATTCATGCAATAAAATTCACATCTTAAGTGGAAAAAAAATAAAATTATATATATACATACTTGTTATAATGATAAAATCAACACAAGGGTAAAAAGAATCAATGTGTAACTTAAAAGGAGATTACTCAGAAAATATAACGCTGTCAGTTTTTACTGTCAGATTCTGTGATTGAAAACATCTAAGATAAAACAGTTAGAAATAGTTGAATCTGTAAAAAGCTTTTTTGATAAAATTCTGAAAAAGTGTTGTGATATTTGCTAGAATCTGAAAATTATAGATGCGAAGAGGGTGTTGTGGAGTATCACTCCATTTATAATTTGTTGGAAGTGTTTGGAAAGTGTGTAATAATTGCACTTTCAAAGGAAAACTGAATATGCAAGGAAACAATCCTTTCTCCTTTGAGTCTTGTCTTTTTTTGGTCTAGGGTTTACAAAGAGTTTGAGGGATTGTGCTTCGAAGATTTTGTAAATAATTGAAAAATGGCGTGTTATATTTCTATAATGTAGTATCTTTATATTGGTACTTGCTTGGTTGGTCATCTCGACGATCTCGCTCTTTTTAATGAAACTTTGCATATAAAAACAAATCTTAGACTCTGTGGTTCACACTATATTTGGTTCCAAAAACAAACAGACTCAAATGGGTGGTGGCCTACTACAGATGTTGAAACTTATGTTTGATTGAGAGGGTCAATAAGTCCACTCTTTGCTTGTTTCAATTTTTTCCAATTTTGCTTGCTGAGTCGTGCTGGGGTGACACAGGATTTACTGTAATTCTCACAATTCTGACGTGGACATGCATATATGACCGTAGATGGTTTTTACTCGTATCACGAGAAAACACATCAGTAAATTCTTTTTGTCATTTCAGCATTTTCCTTGCTTTATTTATGTAAACTTAGTGGCCTAGTAGCCATCGTGAGTATGCCAGATTATGACGATGCTTCCTTTTTTTTTTCTTAATGCGTTTCTCCTATCCCTATGCCTTCCCCCGATCGATCCTTATCTCCTTTCCATCAGCCCAAAAGGCAATGTTCTCTCTCCTTATTTATTGAGCCCATTTGCAGTTTGATGGCTACAGTGACTTGGATGCTTATGAGATGGAAGATGCTACGTATCTACCATAACTGTCCCTTTCCTCATAAAAAAAATAAAAATAAAAATCAAGAAAAAGATGGAAAATCCTGTGTGGGGTGGGGTGGGGGGACTGCATTCGTGTGAAAGCCGTAGACGTATTTCCTCGAGATATAAGTAAAAAAACATCTACGATAATGTACATAAAAAATGTGGGAATCGCAGTAAATCACAATGTCACCCCATCGTTACTCAAAAACTAATTGTAAGTGTGGTAAGCTCTTATAGATTTTTTTAATAAGAGTCATGCGAATATGACTTATCAGGTGGCATACTCAATCGACTCCCTCACATGGACAGGTTTAGGACCGTAGATTTGTATGCCTCGAGAGGTTAATTCCCTAGGGCAACAAGAAGACAATTCCTAGCAAGCTTTTCTTTTTTTTACCCAAGGACAATTGGTATAGTGCAATGCTGATTTTCTAACTCAACTTGACAGAATAACTCAAAAACTTGTTGAATATTTTTTAAATAAAATTTAGATTTTTTTAATTTTATTTTTTGATTTTTCTTAAATTAGATTTTGGGAATTTTTGTGTGTATAAAATTTAATTTCACATTGCTCACGAGTGAGAAAGTGAGGTACCTTATAAGAAAAAGTCAATCGGAAATCAAATTTCTTCATTGAAAATTTGTATGTTTTTTTTTTTTTTAAAACCTAAGTACTTGGCATCTTTAGTTTCTAATTTTTTTTCGAGTGTTTTAGATTAAATTAAATTGTATATATTCCAATTTAATAATTTCAGTGTAGACTCATCTGTATCTTGAAGGTATTTACTCGTTGACCTTTTGTGTAATGTGATTCTAACAAATAGGGGGAATATTTGTCTAAAAAAGATGGTATTTGATTCGAGCCTTGAAAATCTAAAAATCTCATTCATTAAATTCTTTCAAACTACACATAAAATTTCCCAATGACAAAAGTAAAATCCAACAAAACTCATTGACATGTCATGTGTAAGTGCCATAGATTTTTTCCCTCGGGTTACACAACTTCACATTTAAATCATTACACATATTACAAAGGTAAGTTCTATGATTCTTGTATTATTCTTAGAATCGTGATAATCTGACTACCCCACGTGGCACACTCAATTGACTCTCCTGACGTGATAAGTTCAAAAATCGTAGATCTGCACGTCTCGAGATACAAAACTACACTTCCCCATTAAAAATGTGTATCACGAGGGAATCATGTATGCCGAGACGTACATATCTACGGTTATCAAACTTGTCAAGTCAGCATAGTCGATTGAGTGGGAAAAAACTTTGAAACAAGCAGCCCGCTTCAAAATTTTGAAGGAATTGTTTCCATTGGATTACATGTGGCATTTTCAAGGGGGTATTTCAAATTTTGGTGGAAATGCAGGGGCATGACATAAATTCAAAACATCACGTTTCTTGTAATGAAGAGGGTTCCTTCAAATTTTGAAGAAGTGGGCTACCAGTTTCAAAGTTGGACTCGATTTAGTGTGCCACGTGGGGTAGTCAGGTTATCACGACTCTTATTCTTATATTTAGAATTATTAGGACCACCAATTGAAACAAGAGTCCTTTAATCATAAATCAACACCCAAACTAGGAATAATTTGATCCCAATGACCGAAAAGACCCAATCATCTTATGCAAAGAGAGATAAGACACATTAAAACAACAACAAACACGAGACAATGATGTTGTTGATTCACTTAAAAAAGTGGAGCATACATGATTTCCCTTCTTTATTTTTTGAGTCATGATAACATGACTCCCCCAAGTGGCATACTTAATTGATTCTTTGATGTGACAAGTTTGGGAATTGTAGATTTGTACGTCTAGGAATACATTATTGCACTTCCCCATAAAAATGTATCTCGAGGCATACATATCTAAGGTTCCCAAATTTGTCCATGTCAGGGAGTCGATTGAGTATGCCATCCCACAAGTCATATTATATTAGATTTATTGGGTTATGTCTTCTATTCTTGTATATGGGGATTGTCTTGGATTCAAACCAGATCTTTTGATGATCCATTTAACGACCCACATGACCAGTTTAATTCACCATCGGGAAAATTATTGGACCCATTTGATTTAGTTTTGGATCTGACCCGTTTAACCTTTTTATAATCCTAAGTATATAAAGGGTAAGAGATGAAACTCAAAATTGATGTAGGACAAGTTTTGATTTGTGTGCCAAGTCTGATATTTTCTTCTGTGTGATGGATGAAACAAAAGTTTCCCATGGAAATGAGTGTGACAAGTGCCCCGATCCAGCTGGTATTGACTATTGAGAGCTCTAATGATTGGACCATTTGGTGATTGTATTATATCGATCTGACTACGCTATAAAGAAGTAGGCCTCCTTATGCACAACCACGTGATGCATCCTATGGCCTATCTTTGATGAGAAATTAATCTAATACTTATCGTATCAGATCTTAGATTGACCCTGATCCGCGGATTTGGACCTGATCCATTGAAAGTCTAATACGCCAACTATAGTACATCAAACATAACATTAAATTAAGCTTTATCTTCTTTACTTCATTATTTATGGAGTTCTACAAAGACTATCTTTGGATGATTAAACACCCATTTGTATCCCTTAATGACTCAACATATAAGTAGACTTGGAGCAATTACAAACGATAATAAGAAAATGTGATTGTCTCACATTTATGACCTGAAGAGTTCCTCTAACCCTGGAGTTATATTGAGAGAAGCTTGCACAACTTGTGGAGATAAAGCTTTCCATATTGATTCACCCCCATCAAATTGACAAAACTTAGGTCTGCAAAACACAAGAACAGAAGTCAATGATTTCAGATCAACAATGGATAATGTAAGAGCATGTAAAACAAAGAATATATGATGGCACCAGTAAAAATCATAGTTATAGAACTCGAAAAGTCGACTCAAATGTCCATCAAGTGGAAAATTTGTGAGTCAACTCGGTAACGTCGAATAAAAATATATTAAATTATAAATAGTTAAACATAGTTTTTAATAATATAAATAAATAAAAATATTGAATAGAACATCTCATCTGAGTTTCAGACCCATTGATTTTTGGGACTAAGTCACCTCAAAATCCAATTAAGTCGAGTAAACTCTGACAAGTTTCAAGTTGACTCGATCGACCAGTTTTAAAACTATAGTTGGGACAACGAATTGTTACTGATGATGAAGATGGTACTTACTCTTGAGTAGTAACGATAGAAACCCACTCCATTCCATCTGCTCCTGCAATTGCTGAGACAACAAAAAATCTAGGAACAACAAACAACTGACCAGCAACTATCCTCTCATCAAATACGCGTTGCCCATCGATGCCCACCACTTGAACATGTCCACTCCCTCTCACAAGATAAATCATCTGCAACGCTGAATCGGAAGAGTACTCTGGAGAGAAGACAGCATTCCCATGAAGCTCCACAAGTGCAACACTAAACCCCATTTGTTCAAGCAAAGGCAACCCCGCCTGCGTCACAATGGCGCGTCGTCCGCCATTGACAGCAAGCAATGCAGCATCAATGCTTAAGACAATATCTTTATCATAAGCTTTGTTAGGCTTAGGCATATTTTGTGATTCATTGAGTTTGATAATTAGAACACCTTCTTGGCTTTTTCTGAGTTTGTTCGCATCTTCTTCGTTTAAATTCCAAACCTTGCTAACAAATTCGGTCGAGAAACCATTTAAGACACCCTTAGTTCCTGATAAGAGGAAATATGTGAATTGTCCTGGTTGGTGAGCTTTAGAAGTCTCTCCTAAGAACACCACAATACATTCAGAATCTCCATGGTTGAACCACCATGTGATTATTCCAAGAGGTAAAGCTATAACATCGCCTCTCTTAATCTTCAAAATCTTCTCTTCTGAAGTTCTTGATGATATAATTCCAACTGTCAGAGTACCTATATAAAAGAATTCATGTGAAATCTAAATTTTAAGATATTGAATTTGTGGGTATTGCCATATTAAAATTTAAAGAACTAATAACAACATCTTGGTTTATAATTTAATTTGACAAGATTGGTGTGTAATAAGTAAAAGTCTGTGTGCTAATAAAGTTTCTTGAAATTTATTTACCTTGAAGAACATAGCCAATCTTGGAGGAATCTGCATAATGTGGGAAAGCTAGACCAAGAGGTTGAAGGATAAGCTTCCCACCACCAAGTTTGGACTGACTCAGTATGTTAAACTCAGCACTTGACCATGCATAATAAGAACCACCCTCTCCATCAAAAACCTTTTGAGCCTCCTTGCTTGATAAATTTGACTCCATCTTCCAATTTACTCTTACTTACTTTAATCTACATTAATAATTTAGAAAACAATGTTAATGGAAATTATAATCAAACTAATAATAATAATAATAATAGACATATATGTAAATTTAATGTGAATCATAGCTTTAAAATTAGACTAGACACCTAAATTTTAGAATTCAATGAGATTTTTAGGGACCTGGGCATAGCCCTTTGTAAAATGCAAGATTAAGTTTACCCCTGACCGTAAGTCAACATTGTTTTTTCTTGATGATTTAATAATGAAATTTTGATTTGGTAATTTATGTATTTGAAAAGTAGTACGAAAAAAAAAAAAAATCAAAATTTCACTGTTAAATCATAAAAAAAAACATAATCTTGACCTGTGGTCAATGAGGGTAAACTTAATCTTGCATTTTGCAAGAGGGCAATCCTAATATCACTCATTTAACAGGAGTTAGTTATAAAATACCCTTAATATTAGTTCAAACCCAATTTGATATGGCATGCATTATTTTATATCTGACTTGAAAAATCAATATTTTCCAATTCGAATCGACCAAACAGTACAATACTATATACATCATGGGGTAGGATAAAGACCTAATGTTTCATCCAACATTTTATCCAATGTCTTTTGTAATTATGATTAGAAGTTTTAGAATGAGCTGACATTTAGTGAGGATGATCTCTTTGGTGAGGAGATTATCCTCACAAAAAATCAGCCCATTCTAAAACTTCTAACCTCAGTTAACAAGTTGGAGATTCGTAAATCGTCAATTATTTGTAAATTAGTTTTGATGGGGTTAGAAGTTTCAGAATTAACTGATTTTTTGTGAGGATAATTTCCTCACTAGAGAGATCATCCTCACAAAAAATCATCACATTCAGAAACTTCTAATCCTAGTTTACAAAACACGTTGGATCTTGATCCTGTTCCACACATCATATATATTAGTACATTTATACAAATAAAGAAAAGAAAAACGGAAAACCACTCTGGAAGATCTATCAAAAAGAAAAGACAAAAAAAAAAAAACTGAAAACTAGCTAGGCTGATTGGATCGACTACCCGTTGAGTCAAACAAGATCATGTGCTATACGAAAATCAACTCAAACTCAAAATCAGCCTTTCAAAACACACAAAAACTGGTATTTTTCAAATAAAAAATGCAGATGAATTAGCTAAAGATCTAGCTGATCTAGAGAAGGTAGTGGTAACAGTATATTTCCACGATCTCTATCATTGAATAATCCTCGAGATACGATGTAATCTCAATGAATATCAACCGCCTCGACCTTTATACAGATACTACAACATTGTCAACCAGCGGCCGACATGGAGGATGTAAAATCTCACCTTATGGAACGAACGAGTTTGAGAAACTGAGGGCGAGTTCTTGCGCAATTTATAGAACGCAAAATGATGCCACGTGTCAAGGGATGTGTTAAAAAAACGTGTGAAAACAAATTCCAATGATGAATCTCCACGTGTAACTTTTTAGGTAAGGTGTGAAGGTCCGTCCTGCAGTAGATCGTTCACATGACTACTTTGATCGGTCCATGCGACTACTTTGTCCTGTCATTTTTACACCTAGCTGATGTGGATGTGTACAAAATCATATATACTTTTCATCGAGATACGAGTGAGAAATATGGTGCACATCAACATGTGAAACGAGGATGTCAATCTCAACACGACTATAAATAAAACATCATTACACGTGTCAAGACTCAACGGATAACATCCAGACTCGTGACATCGATATTGTAAGTAGGGAAATGCTGAGGTGACACAGGGTATTTACTGTGATTCTCACAATTCTGACGTGGGATGTGCATATAACCATAGATGTATTTTCTCGTGATACGAGTAAAAATTATTTACAATTATGTATGCATGTCCACGTCAGATTTGTGAGAATCGTAGTAAATCCTGTGTCACCCTAGCACGACTGTTGTAAGTAAATTAGTGTATGTTATCTTGCTTGTTTGAAAATGTGAATGGGATTGACAACGGGTTGCGCTTGGTCAAGTCGAGTCAGGTCAGGTCATGTGTTGTGGTAAGGGTATTCTAAAATTTACCTAATCCAAACCTGACTTGATTGGAAATTATGTCAAAAACTTAATTTAGAACTTGAAATATTTATTAAATAGTTAAATTGACTAACACGTATAATTCATTTAACAAAATTCTAATGTTAACTGAAAAAAAATATGTCCTATTTCCACCACAAAAAATATTGTTGTAGATTGAAGTCTTGAAAATATTTGTGGTAGAGTCTAAAATCAACATAAGGGAGAAAAGAAAGCACGTGAATCTTAAAAAGAAGTTACCTAACAAACTACTTGAAAGTTGTGTATCAAATAGATCCTCTAAGTAAAAAGAAAAAATGATAACTAAGAGAGAGAAAGAGAGACGTACCCGTCACTGTTGATATTTTTCTTTTTCTTCTTTAACTATAAAGACAAAGAAGATAGGAGAGAATCTTTTAAAGAGTTTTTCTTAAGTGCATTTTATACTTTAAAATATGCCAAGAAAAAAAATTATATTATGAATATGGGAAAAAAAAAGTCCAACGAAATTCTAACAAAAATGGATAATTTTAAGGAAAAATTATTATTTTTTTTTAAAATATTTACAAAAAACAATCTAATTTTTAAAAAGTTAGAAAAATGATACAAATCCGATCATTTAAAGATCGGTTTTTCTCTCTCTTCAATTCTCTCACCTCTTTCTCTCTCCTCTATATTAAAAAAAATGATTTTTTTAAAATACCGGTTTTTCTCTCTCTTCAATTCTCTCATCTCTTTCTCTCCTCTATATTTAAAAAAAATGATTTTTTTAAAATACCGATCTTTAAATGATCGATTTTTTTCTCTCTTCAATTCTCTCACCTCTTTCTCTTCCTTCTATATTAAAAAAATGATTTTTTTTAAATACCGATTTTTCTTTCTCTTCAATTCTCTCACCTCTTTCTCTCTCTTTTATATTTAAAAAAAATGAATTTTTTTTAAAATACCGATATTTCAAAGATCGATTTTTCTCTTTCTTCAATTCTCTCTCCTCTATATTTAAAAAAAAAGGAAAAATTATGAAAAAAATCCAAAAAAAAAATTATTAATAAAAAATAATCTAATTTTTAAAAAATTAGAAAAAAGATACAAATCCGGTCATTGAAAAATCGATTTTTCTCTCTCTTCACTTCTCTCTCCTTTACATTTAAAAAAAAATCGAATTTTTTTTTAAATACCGATCATTGAAAGACCGATTTTTCTCTCTCCTCTACATTTAAAAAAAATCGAATTTTTTTAAAATATCGATCATTAAAAGATCGATTTTTCTCTCTCTTCACTTCTCTCTCCTCTACATTTAAAAAAAATCAAAATTTTTTAAAATACCAGTCATTGAAAGATCGATTTTTCTCTCTCTTCACTTTTCTATCCTTTTTCTCTCTCCTCTAATTTTAATATTATTTTTTCAAATTAATTAGATTTTCGAGGTTAATTTCTAAATTAAATTTATACTCAAATTCCATTTTCATTTCAAAGTCCACAAACATGCAAATACATACCCAATAAGATCAAGATCATCTAAAAGAAGATTGGTATTTTAAAAAAATTCGATTTTTTTTAAATGTAGAGGAGAGAGAAGTGAAGAGAGAGAAAAATCGATCTTTCAATGATCGATATTTTTAAAAAATTTGATTTTTTTTTTAAATGTAGAGGAGAGAGAAGTGAAGAGAGAGAAAAATCGATCTTTAAATGATCGATATTTTAAAAAAAATTGATTTTTTTAAAAATATAGAGGAGAGAGAAAGAGGATAGAAAAGTGAAGAGAGAGAAAAATCAATCTTTCAATGATCGGATTTTGTATCTTTTTTCTAATTTTTTAAAAATTAGACTATTTTTGATAAATAATTTTTTTTTTAAATTTTTTTCATAATTTTTCCTTTTTTAAAAAAAATATAGAGGAGAGAGAAAGATGTGAGACAATTGAATAGAGAGAAAAACTGATTTTTGAAAGGTCGATATTTAAAAAAAATTCATTTTTTTTAAAATATAGAAGAGAGAGAAAGAGGTGAGAGAATTGAAGAAAGAGACAAATCGGTTGTGAAAGACCGGTATTTAAAAAAAAATCAATTTTTTTTTTAAATATAGAAGAGAGAGAAAGAGGTGAGAGAATTGAAGAGAGAGAAAAATCGATTTTAAAAGACCGGTATTTTAAAAAAAATCATTTTTTTTAAATATAAAAGAGAGAGAAAGAGGTGAGAAAATTGAAGAGAGAGAAAAACCAATCTTTAAATGATCGGATTTGTATCTTTTTTCTAATTTTTAAAAATTAGATTGTTTTTCGTAAATAATTTTTTTATTTTTTTATTTTATTTTATAATTTTCCCTAATTTTAAAAACTTGTTCACATGTGAGATACCTATCATGTCTCATGATTTAAACATACAAGTTGGCTGTAAATAACTCAACAGGTCACGGGAGTGATACTAAAACTAAATGGGTTAATGTCTTAATCTATTCATGAACAGTTTAATAACTAGATTTGATAGGTGGACACAATTATGACACAAATCCAACTACGCCCCACTTCGTCTCTTGTATGCGGGTTGTGTTAAGATTGCAACCCTTACATTTGAATAAAATCTCTCACACAAGTTTTTTATTATGTAATATGTTTTTCGAAAGTGATATTTATAATTGATTATAGAGAGAGTCATCTATTTTCAATAACCTTATTTGGCTAAAAGAAATTATGAATGTAAGATTGTCTCACTAATTATAATCCAAGCTGCTGAATTTTTATCCTCTTATCTATCTTCCTTAGGCAGATTATGCTTGGATACCATGAACCTCCCAAGTGACCTAATGAGTATTATTTGTAAGGATGGTAATAGGTATATCTATGAGAGAATGTAGTCCTTTTAATTCTGGTTGGGAGTTGCCTAACCCTCTCTTAATTTTCCAAAAAAAAAAAGAGGCAATTTTGAAAATTGATTTGAGGAATCAATTAAGTTGTCAAATCCACTGAAAGTACCTTTTACAAATACTACTTTGGAAAATATGCAAGTTAGGTGGCCACTTGTGTCAAGTCAAGCATGAACGTGACTATTTCCCACAACCTCGGTTTTATTTGAAAATGATATTGTAAATGATAAAAATGCCCTCATGTTCAACTTCAAAGGAAATTACTTATTTTTCTTCAGAAAATTAGTCTGTGCTTCCAAAAACCAATCATGTACAAGCTCTTCAACCTTAATGTATACTCTTTTTAATGTAATGAACCTTATCCCGAATCAATCAATTTCGACCAACTTTTCACCCTTTGTGTGAAAACCCAACCTACTTTAAAACTTTTGTATAAAAACCTTGATTTTTCTATTCAACTCTATTGTTTCTATTTAAAAAATCATATTTAATTTTCTTCCAAAAAAACCAATTATCGTTCAATATCTTCAAAGTCTATGTTAAAAAAATAATTTTAATCTTATTTATCGTCTTTTGTTTTCTTCTTAACCTTAAATCTTTGTAGAAAATCTTAAATTTTTTATCCAAAATTCCATGGATACTTTTCCCAAAAATCCCAACTTGTTCTGGGAGTTGAAGGTTGAAGTACATACAATCTTAAGGTTGAAGAAGACTAATTTTTTAAGGAAAAAATGGGGGTTTTTCATTAGGTTGAAGATAAGGGTATTCCCATCATTTTGAATGAGAGTACTTGTTGAGTTGATAGGTAGGTACACTAGTCGTTGAACAAACTTATTGTTCATGAACATAAATGAACCTGCAAGAGGTTTTTTTTATATAGAGTACTAGAGTTTGCTAATGCCTATAAAACAAGTATACATCCTCTTTGGGGGTTAAGGGTGGTAAAAATAGAAAAATAATAAAGTTGGAGGGGTATCATTAAAAAAAATCTTTAATTAAGGTTAAGGGGGCAAAGAAAGGAAAAATAATAAAATTAGAGAGCTATTATTAAAAAAAGGGAGTAAAGGAACATCCTCTTTAGGGTAAAAGTGAAAATATGATAAAGTTATAGGGGATAATATTGAAAAAGGGGTAAAAGAAGAAATTAGAGGGATATTATCGAGAGGGGTCGATAGCAAATACAATAGATGAAGAGAAAATGTAATAAAATGAGATAGTATGGATCTCACTCCAATTTATTATAATTAGAGTCAGATATTTATCTCTTATAAAATTGTAGTTGAGTAGGATCCCACTCTAATTTATTATATAAATTAGAGTTTGTTTGTGCCTAAGCATCCTCTTTGAATTAAAGGGGTAAAAAATATATAAATAATAAAATTAGGAGGATATTATTGAAAAGGGGTGGGAAAGGGAGGGGAGGGAGGAAATACAATAAAGTGAGGTAATGTGGTTGCTACTCTATTGTAGTTGGAGTGAGATGTTGAAAAAATATGTTTTTTCTACATGATCTAAGAGTTTGAAAATGGATGATCATTGAACCTTAAATTTCAATCTGCTTTTCAATGGTGTATTTGTGAATTCTGGTTGACATGGAACTCTCCTAACCATTAAAAACCACTACACTATAGAGGTCCACTCCGTTTATACCCTCGCAATTGCAGTTGGAGTGGGAGCTACCGTTGTGTTATACAGATAGAAAACCTAAGGAATTAAACGACAGTTTGGGTTCAATATTCGTTAGACACCTTTTCGGCTCATTGGGCTCGGTCCCATCCACTTCTAAATTAGCCATGTCCCTTATCTCTATCTCTTTCACTAATATATTTTAATAAAAACTTTTTTCTGTAAGTGTTGCAAATATTTTGAACGAAAATGTGTTCTATATACATATATTTCTATTATTTACAAAAGAAAAATGCTTCAAATAAACTCAAAGTATGACTGCACCTTGCATAAAGCCACAGTGCATTTCCTCAAAATAGGAGTCACACATTGGAGAAAATTGATGGTTTTTTTTTTTCATACTCTTGTGCAATATTGTAGTGCTACATCAAGTGTTATTCCAAGTCATTGCAGGAAGGTTTTTTTTTTTTTTTCAAAAGTAATATTGTACATGTACCAAAATACCCTTATTAAAAATAAAATAATACTTGTCATGTTTTTTAATTCCAAAATGTGAGGTCACGATTCTTAATAAGATTTGAGCCAATTTTCAACAAATAAAATATTTGTTGAATTTGTTGGAGTATTCAAGAAATTTTAGGTTAGCTAAAACAACATTTGTCAAATTTTGACAAAATATGTTATTTATTTCAAAGAGCATTGTTGGAGATGCTATAAGACATCCTCAAAGCCTCACAACAAAGTTGTTACAACCACTATTGAAAATGGGTTTCGTTAGGAACTAAGATTTGGAGGGAATGAGCAGAGTGTTCAACACATGTCCTTTGGAGGATTGAGGTGGTCCACATATTAGTATTTTAGAAATACCCTCGTAAAATTGGTGATATTAGGTTTACCCCGTTGCAAAATGATAGATTAGGTTTAACTCCTTGACCATTAGTTGATGTTGCCCTTTTTTTTTTTTATGGTTTAACAGTGAAATTTTAATCTAGTAATTTAAGTATTTAAAAAAAATCATAATTTCATCGTTAAATCATCATGAAAACGCAACCTTCAATGGTTAAGTTTTTGGAGATAACCATCCACATCCACCCATCCATAATCTTCATTCATATGAGAACTATTTTTCTTAATTAAGGGAAAGTCATTCAAGTGAAGGGTCCCTAGTTTAGTAAGGGAGAAAAAACTTATAGAGTTGCTTATGATTCCACTAATCCATGCAATAGTCTTGCTTAGATATTTATATTAAACGATCTTTCTTTTGATAATATTAGAGAAGGAAAATAGTTAGAAGGAGAGAGAGAGAGAGAGAGAGAGAGAGAGAGAGAGAGAGAGATATTAGCTGTATAATCTTTTAAACAAATCTCTAAAGACAAGGTCCTATCAACCAATTGAGAAACTTTCATCAAACATCAAATCTAATCATAAGAAAAAAGTGAGAGTTGCAAAATTCTCAAAAAGAAGGTCAATCGATTAAATCGACAAATTAATTTGTGATTCATCGATTAATCACTTAATATGATAACATTTTTACCCTTCAATCTCAATTTTTTCTTCGTCAATCTTAAAATTTTAAGAATGAAATAAGATTTTTATGAAGGTTGAAGATAATGGTTTCTGGGAAAAAATCCCAAAAACTTGCACCCACCATTTAGTCTCATCACACCCACTTACTCTTTTCAACTCCTTCAAACCCTTTCAATCTCAAAATACCCACCTTTTTTTACATTATGCACCCACCACCCCACTACTTTTTCTTCCTCGTCTTGTCTCTCTCTCCTTTTCACACACAAACACACACTACTTATTTGCATTTATGAGGGTTAATTTTAATTAGGATTTTGTGATACAAGAAGTAATACCGTTAAAACTTGTAAAATATATAAGTTAGAAATGATCATAGAAACCTCAACTCCCAATTTAGAGATTATGAAATCTCGACCAAAAAAACAAATATATATATATATATATATATATATGGAAATGTTCAACACCCTAAGTTTTACCACACACTTTAACAAATGTTTTTTGTCCTACATGGGTTAGAAGTTTTGGAATGGGCTGATTTTTGGTGAGGATGATCTCTATGATTAGAAGATCATTCTCCTCAAAAATCAGCCCATTCCAAAATGTTTAGCCCCATGTTTACATGTTGAAAAATCGTGGACCGTCCATTTTTTGTAAATCATTTTTGATAGGGTTAGAAGTTTTGGAATGAGCTGATTTTTGGTGAAAATGATCTCCTCACCATAGAGATCATCCTCACCAAAAATCAGCCCATTCCAAATCTTCTAACCCATGTAAGACAAAACACGTTTGTTAAAGTGTGTGGTAAAGCTTAGGGTGCTGAACGGGACCCATATATATATATATATATATATATATATATATATATATGAAACTTCATTCAGTAGTTTGGATGATTAAACACCCATTTTAATTTATTCCTTAATAACTCAATGTATCAGAAGACTTGGAGCAATTACAAACCATACTAATAATAATAAGAAAATGTGATTGTCTCACATTTTTGACGTGAAGAGTTCCTCTAACTCTTGAGTTATATGAAAGAGAAGCTTGCACAACTTGTGGACTTAGGTCTTTAAAACACGAGAATGAAAGTCAATGATTTAAGATCAACAACAATGAACAATGTTTGAGCATATAAAACTAAGAATATATGATGGCACCAGTAAAAATCATAGTTATAGAACTCGAAAACTCGACTCAAATGTCCATCAAGTGGAAAATTTGTGAGTCAACTCGGAAATGTCGAATAAAAATATATTAAATTATAAATAGTTAAAAATATTTTTTAATAATATAATAAATAAAAATATTAAATAGATCAACAATTCATCTGAGTTTCAGACCCATTGATTTTTGGGAGTAAGTCAGCTCAAAATCCAATTGAGTCAAGTAAACTCGGACAAGTTTCAAGTCGACTCGATCGATGAGTTTTAAAACTATAGTTGGGACAATGAATTGTTTCTGATGATGAAGATGGTACTTACTTGAGTAGTAATGATAGAAGCCACTCCGTTCCATCCTCTCCTGCAATTGCTGAGACTACAAAATATGTTGGAACAACAAACAACTGACCAGCAATTATCCTCTCATCAAAGATGCGTTGCCCATCGATGCCCACCGCTTGAACATGTCCACTCCCTCTCACAATATAAATCATCTGCAAAGCCGAATCAGAAGAGTACTCTGGAGAGAAGATAGCATTCCCACGAAGCTCCACAAGTGCAACATTGAGCCCCATTTGTCATTGACGGCAAGCAATGCAGCATCAATGCTTAAGACAACATCTTTATCAAGAGCTTTGTTAGGCTTAGGCATATTTTGTGATTCATTGAGTTTGTTGGCATTTAACGAGTTTGTTGGCATATTCTTCATTTAAATTCCAAGCCTTGCTAACAAATTCGGTTGAGAAACCATTTAAGATACTCTTAGCTCCTGTTAAGAGGAAATATGTGAATTGTGATCTTCGTTAGATTAAGATTGTTTTTAATTAAATAGAGTAAGTTTATTTTAAGAATTCTAGTTGAGACTTGAGATAGGAGTTTAATTGGTTTTCTATATAAAGACACCCACTAGCATGAGTTAGTATGTGCTGAATTTTGCTTTAGAGATGATAAAGTTTTATACTATTTTATTGTTCTCTCTCAACTTCTCTACTCCATCTTCTACGTGTGGTGTAACGTGTGACATTTGCTTTTCTTTGTTTTATGTGTTCGCAATAATAAAAGCTTTAGTAAATTTTGACTCCACTGCATAGAAATCTTAACAATTAGTATAAGAGTGGGACAATTCATTGGGAGAAAATTTTCGGCATGGCCACGCAATGATTTTATTGAAAAGAAAATGACTGGTGACTTGAGTTTCTCATTTTTACTAAAGCTTAACAACTCCAACTATGATGAATGGAAATCATATGTGGAGTCCTACATGATGGGTCACAAGCCCTAAGACGTGATGTGAGGAGACAACATGGTGCCCCTAGAAGACCCTACATAAAAGACAAAGTGGAACGCTAAGGTTGGTAGAGCTCTCTATGCATTGAAGCAATCCGCGAATAATGACATTCTAATTCGTATTTCGGATGCAAAAACACCAAAAGAGACATGAGATATTTTTGCAAGTCTATTATCAAAGAAAAACATATATCGCCTTCAACAATAAGAAAAAGAGATTGGAAGTCTAGAACAAGGAAAACTTTCGGTGGTAGAGTATTTCATTCGTATGAAGACTGTGCGTAAGGAGTTGTCCCTATTGGATCCAGAGAATAAAATCTTGGATACCAAAATGAAGAGATTCTTGATCAACGGTCTACGACCAGAGGATGAGACATACGTGACTTTTATTGCCGGGTGAGAGACAAGCTTCTATGGATGAGTTAGAAAATTTGCTCATTAGTCATGAAATGGTGCTCGTCAAAACTAGTACCTTAAAGACTGAAGACAAGGAAGAAGCCATGTTTTCTAAAAACTCCAAAGGTAAGTGGTGAGGCAAATTCAAATTGAATCACAACAAAGGCAGATAAAAAAACGGGGGAAATACCAACGTCAACGGAAAGAACGCCAAAAAAAATACAAGATAAGAAAACTAAAAAGTCGTGTTACCGCTATGGAAAATCAAGGCACTTTGCCTGTGATTGCAGAGTAAAATTGATTCATGATAAATTAATATAGTGACTGGAGATTCTCGATATGCAGAAGCTAGTAAACAAAAGGGAACTAGTGATGAGAAAGATTAGGATCAACAAGAAAATTATGCATCAACTACTTAAACACAAGGTTTATTTACAACAACCACCACCGCGACATCGAAAAACACGCATTCACAGTTATGGTGGAAGATCAATATGATAAAACTAATCTAACTTTAGTAAATTGCACATCTAAATGGAATGCAACAATTGACTAAATCATAGACTTGGGTTGTTCAAACCAGATGACAGATGATGAGAAGATGTTCAAAACCATGTATCCATATGATGGAAATCGAGCGGTTGTGACAACTGACAATTCACAATATCCGGTAAAGCATATGGGTGATGTAGAAATCGCAACGAGATTTGGTGAGAACCGATTACTACAAAAAGTCTTCCATGTTCTTGGAATGGCGAAAAATCTATTATATGTTCCACAGATAACTAGGATAGTACGCCTTATTCGGACTCCAAGATGTGAAGATCTTTGAGAATATTAAAGTAAATGACATACCTGTGATAAAAGGAATGTGAGTGAAGTCTATGTACATAATGTCAACAAAAGAGGCATATATAAAAAAGACCATAAATAACGAGACACCAGACCTTTGACATGCATGGTTAGGGCACGCAGGCTACAAAAAACTCCATGAGATAGCGAAATGTGAACTTGTCAGAGGACTTCTAAAATTTGATTATCATTCAGACACACTATGTACATGACTAGTTTATGACATTGTAATTAAATTAATGCATGTTGTCTTGCCCAACAAATGCCCTCATTTTGCTTGAAACTGCCCAATTTGCCATCAATAGTATGGGTTGGGTTCGGGTTTAAGGTTTTGACACGATTACTAAATGAGTTGGGTTTGGGTTCAGTAAATTTTCATAATACCTTTAACTCAACACGACATGAACACAATCTGACTCAACCCATTGTCACCCTTACATATAAGTAAAGTGGTTCACTTAACTACTCAGATTGTGATTATGTAAATAAAGCAACTGTATACATGTCAGCGCCTGCACTGGCTAACATCTCCATACTAATAATAAATGTAACGTGGAAACATTGGCACGACATTGTAATTAAATTAGTGCGTTATCTTGCCCAACAAATGCCCTCATTTTGCTTGAAAATGCCCAATTTGCCATCAATATTAAAGCGTATCTTTCATAACTTTTCAATCGGGTTGGCAACAGGTCGGATCGGGTCATGTAGTGCTGTGTTGTGTTGAAGCAGGGGTATTCTAAAATTTACCCAATCCGACCCGACTTGTTTAATAATTATGTCAAAAACTTAAATGAGTTTGATACATTTATTGAATAGCTACTCTAACCCAACTTGTGTAATTCATTTAATAAAATTCTAGCCGTAAGGAAAAAAAATATGTTCCATTTCCACCGACAAAAATAGTGCTAGGGATTGAAGTCTAGATATATACTTGTGGTAAAGATAAAACCAACACCGATGGAGAGAATAAATCATGTGTATCCCAAAAAGAGACTATGGAAAAAATCTAATGTACACATACTTGATGTGGTGCATACGAATAGTTCTACTAAGTAAAAAAATTATGATAGAAACAATAGAGAGAGAGAGAGAGAGAAGTGAAAAATTGAAGAACTTTATATAAAGTGCATTAATCTTTAAATTAAAAAAATACCTTAAATCATAAGTAGTTTAAAAAAGAAATGAAAAAATAAATCAGTTTCGGATACCCGTCGGATAGAACCTAATGGTTCTAGTTCTTATAAGTTTGATTCCATTTTAGACCTAACTCTAATCAATTCTAAAAGGGAATTGATATTTTCGGTTTCGAATCAATTTCGATTAAATGGGTACCCATTGGCACCCCCCTCACCACACACACACCCCCCTCTTCTTCTTCTTCTTATTTGCATCTACAAGGGTTTTAACTAGGATTTCGTGATACAAGAAGCTATACACTTAGAACTTGCAAAATAAGTTAGAAATAATCATGAAAATCTCAACTCATGGTCTTGGGATTAATAAATCTTGACTTAAAAAATAAATCAAATAAAGTTTCAATCGGTAGTTTAGTACCAATAATGCTAAAAGAAAATCCTACTGAATCTATGTGAAAGTACTTATTAAACTTTTATAGATTGCTCAATAGACAAGTTTCTATTGAATTCTTTCAAGTAGATTTAATAGGATTTTACCGAGTCAAAATGAAATTTTTTGATAACCTTTTTGATAACCTTTTTGTCAAACAAAAAGTCAACCTATTTTTAGGTGGGTGTAGAGAGAATTTTTTTTTTTTTTGTTATGGTTAATTTTGTTGTTACACCATTTTTTATTTGGCTCTTTAACAATATGATTTGATTGAAAGAAGTGGAAAGAAGAGAAACCCAATAAGAGGAGAGAAGTGAAGAGAAACTGAGTTTCTCTCCACCATTTTGGATTGACAAGAGAGAAATTGGGCTAGGTTTGGAATTTTAAAATATCTTAAAAGGGATCTAGTGGTAGAGTTGGATTTATAAAATATTTTAATAGGGTTTCTCTCTACTTTTGGAGAGAAAGAAAACTCATCTTTTTTCCTTTTCTCTTCTCCCCCCATGGAGCAACTTCAAACAGTCTCTATATCTCTAAATATAGAGATAGAGACCTCCAAACCTAACTCCAACTAGTCTCTATATCTCTACGCCCTTTATTCCACTATTCATGTCTCTAGATTTGTAGACCAAGTGGAAATTCTGAGATGGTCTCTATTTCACTATTAATCACATATAAATATCAATTGTGTCCCTACTTTTTTATATAAATGTCATTCTTGACTTTCATTTTTTAATCAAATATGTTTTAAATATAATTTTTGTCCCTTACTAATTTATTATTATTATTATTATTAAGTATTTAAATTCTTTTCATTAAATATTTATAAATTATTTTAAAAATAAAATAAAACCAACTGTTCGATCAAATTCGACGAAAATTTGTAATAAAATAAGTTTGATCAAGAATATTCATTTTTCTGAACTTTTCTTTTTTATTGAAATAAATAAAAAATAATAGTTGATTATTTTTTTATATTTAAATTGGGTGTAACAAGTAAAGTTGGGTTGCCAATAGCAACTTTATGATTTTTTAATGCTATGAATGGTGAATTAGAGACATGAACCGTGATTTAGAGCGTGGTACCCATTGAAGTTCATTTGGCTCCGCAGAAAGCATCTTCTCTAAAATCAAAGTAGATGCTAATATAAAGACAAAAAGTAAAGATTTGTCTTGGAGTTACTCTTAACAATCCAAACAAGAGAAATGGAGAGAAACTCATTTATTTTCTATTCTCCTCTCCATTTGACTCAATCCAAACACAGCGTAAGTGGACGTAAAACACAAATGTTTGATCCAAGTAGAACACCCCTCTTTGGGTACTAATCAGAGGCTATATGCATCCACCATTTATGCTTAATGAACCCACTTAAAACACAATTTGGGAGTCATGGTTTTAAATCTCGGTTTCGCATATCGTCTCGTCCATGCCAGATATCAAGTTGTCTCGAATGAGTTTTTCGATACGTTTAGAAAACAAAATGGAAAATGAACATGGGGTTTTATATCTCATCCAAAATTTTAACTTGTCCATCAGGCTCATCCATGCCTATTATCAAGACGTCTCGGATGATACGTCTCGGTCTCGGACGAGTTTTGAAACCATAGTTGGAGTCATAATTTTTAAACTGGTTCGAGATTCAAGATGTATCACCCGAGTTAACTTGGTATTGACGTTTAACGAGATCAACTCATAAAGTCATTTTTTAATCGAGATTTATAACTCACATTCTTTTTTTTTTTATTTGACTCACAAGACGCTTAAAAGTATCGAAAAACTCGTCGGGCCTGGACGAGACGGTGGGCGCAAATAGCGTGAATCAAATAATAATTTCCGAACCCAAACTTTCTTACAATGCGGTACGGTCACCCAACACATCACTCTCACCCTTCGACAATTTTTTGCAATCAAACATGGACGAAGAAGAACAGCAACTATTACCAGAAAACCCTAACCACTATGACCTAATAATCTTTGGTGCCTCTGGTTTCACAGGTAAATACGTAGTAAGAGAAGCTCTGAAATTCCTCAACACCCCTTCATCTCCACTCAAAACCCTAGCTTTAGCTGGTCGAAATCCCTCCAAATTGGCAGAAACCCTAAAATGGGCATCTCACCCAACAACTCCACCACCCATATCCATCATCAAAGCCGATGTATCCGACCCATCTTCCCTTCGAGGCCTTTTCTGCAAAACGAAGCTCGTCTTGAACTGTGTCGGACCCTTTCGTCTCTATGGCGAGCCTGTTGTCTCTGCTTGTGTTGAAGTGGGTTGTGATTACTTAGATATATGTGGGGAGCCTGAATTTATGGAGAAAATGGAAGCAATTTATCATGATAAGGCGTTCGAGAGGGGATCATTGGTGGTTTCGGCTTGTGGGTTTGATTCTGTTCCTGCTGAATTGGGGTTGATGTTCAATTCTAGGCAATGGGTATCGCCTGCTGTGCCGAATCGGGTGGAGGCGTACTTGAGCTTGGAGTCAGAAAAGAGGATTGTTGGGAATTTTGCGACGTTTGAATCAGCTGTTTTGGGTGTTGCCAATGTGGGGAAGTTGGTGGAGTTGAGGAAGTCTAGACCCAGAAGAGCTAGGCCGGTGGTAAGACGTTTTTTCTTTAATTTTCTTTAAAAAAAATTAAACTTTTTGATTGATAAGAAAGAAAAGATGAATTTGGATGGAAGTTGAACTATTTGAGCCCAAGCATTCTTTTAAGGAAGGTCAAAAAAAAAAAAAAACAAGATGTCTTTTTGGGACTTTGGTGTTAATTGTTACAAGATAATAATTTTAAAATTTGCATTTTGTTTTTGTTATGGACTTCCTTGGGAATTAGTAAAATTAAACCGAAAATTTTATACGAGGGTAATAAGATCAGCTATGTTTTATGGAGTTCATTGCTTGGAAATTAAGAAACCATGTATAACTAGATTAAGTTTAGCGGAGATGAAGATGCTAAGATTGATAATTGGGAAGATTTTGATAGATAAAATTAGAAATGGATGCATTCGTGAAAATGTAGGAGTAATGTTAATACATAATAAATTAATAGAAAGTGTAGATAGAGAAGGTTTTTCATGTGCAACAAAGACCGATGACAGCTTTAGTTAGAAGTAACGTGCAAGTTAAATGTTCCGAAAGAGGGAAGGACCCCAAGCAGACATGGATTGAGATTTTGAGAGTGGATATGAACACATTTGAATTAATAAAAGACATGGCTTTAAAACATAAATTAATTGAATGAGGAGCTGGATACTTACAGTCCAACTCATGATTTTGGGGTCATCTTATTCATCTCGAAGTGTTTCTATCTTGTAGGAACCCTTTGTAAAAAAAGTATAGGGCATGTCTAAGTTCCTGACTGAGTTACAGGGGAGTTCTATTTGATCATTCCACAAGATTTTGGTGCATGTGTTGTATCTCTTAAACCTCTAGTGGGTGTGGTTCCCATACTATTACTTTATCTTGTTTGAATCTCAATGTCACGCACACATTGCTTTATCACCATTGTTATTTAAAACTATGCCTCTAGTTACATCAAATTGTGAAGAAAATTTGCATCCCATATAAATGGTGTTGTCAATTCTATTTCATGCCCCATACTACATAGATTGTTCTTGAGGACTGTAGCTGATACGGTATGTTAGATTACAGTGTATTTGGTCGTATTTTTTGGTTAATATTTTTATTGTGGTGTATTTCAATTGGGACAGGAGACAATTGTTTGATTGTCAAGATCCACCATTTGATTTTTCATACCTGAGAGATGCCCTTGGAAGTTCTCATTATGATTTTACTTGGTTCATGGAACACGGGTTGTATGGTTTTTGATGTATGAATCCTCTATTTGGTTGCAGATTCCAGGGCCCCCTCCTTCCCAAGGAGCAATAATAGAGCACCAGAAGAAAATTGGACGTTGGGCTGTCAAGTTACCTTCGGCAGACTCTGTTGTTGTCCGAAGGACACTTGCAATTCTGACCGAGAACCCGCATGGCCTTCCTGGGGTTAATGAGAGTGACGAACATGTGGAGAATAGGAAAATTTCTGGTTGACAGTGAAACCTGCCCATTTTGGAGTGAAGATAGCATCCAAATCTCTGCTGGGTGTCATTCGGAGTATCACGGTTGGGATCTTCATTGGTCTCTTTGGAAAAACTGGATTTGGGAGGTGGCTTCTCTTAAAATTCCCCTCAGTTTTCACCCTCGGATGGTTCAGGAAGAAAGGACCAACAGAGGAAGAAGTGAAATGTGCTTCCTTCAAGATGTGGTTTGTCGGACAAGGTTATAGTGACATTAGTCTTGCATCACAGGGAAACAGAAAACCAGATACTGAAATAATTACGAGAGTCATGGGACCCGAGATTGGGTACTTGACCACTCCGATTATTCTACTTCAGTGTGCACTTATTCTGTTGAGCCAACGTGACAACCTACCCAAAGGAGGCGTGTTACCTCCTGGGATTGTTTTTGGCCCAACGGATCTCCAAGAACGACTTCAACAGAATGGAATATCATTTGATCTTATCTCAAAGACTGCTTACTCTGCCTGATTGTGATAATCTTCAGTAGATGTTTGAAGCTGTTTGAACAGGAAATGAAAAACCTTAAATAATCACATGGAACGTAGGTGCACAATAAATGAAATGCTTGCACATTACTTTTGTTTCTAAGTTGGCCTTGCTTATGTGAATGACTATATAGCTTTGGTAAGTTTATAGATGGCTTGGGTCTGATTTTTTGTTTGTAGGTCAAACCTTAGAGAAGTTCTGAAGGTGCTGAACTTGCCTGAGTTACATATGCAACTTTCTTTACAGAAAGACTCGGTTATTTAATGGATGATGGCGTCGGTGTTGGTTTTGCAAATGTGTTTTTGGATTTGTATGCACTGTGTGTAATCTTTGGTAGTTGCCAAAAATTTTCCTTTCACGCTGCCTCCGCAGATATGTTAAAGGAGCATTTATATACAATTTAGCCTTGTGGATTAGAGTGAAAATCACCGATTTGCTTTATTCCCCTTTTTACCTATCCTACAAGACCTCAAACAAGTTAAACCGTAATTCTATTGTTACTTTCCCTATCACCCTCTCCAAACTCACCAAAACTTTCTCACCTATTCTCAAATTATCATTTTTCCCAAACAAAACACATTATTAATCTTGATCAAGTTTTTAGGCCAATGATTGGAGAAAGTTTGGCAATGTTTGATATAGGAAATTACGATTCGTAATGGCAAGTGATTTCTTTGTCTTAACAAGTTTCATCCATATACCAAAAATGAGAAATGATAGGAAACAATGAAATGTTATGATATTGATCTAGTTCAATATTTAAGTCCGCATAAGAAATTTGGGAATTTTCTTCAGCCAGAGTTGGAGATTTCTCTGTTGGACCACACCGTTGGGTAATTCTGATTGGAGTGTTATAGAACTGGAAATCCCTTTGCTGGACTGAATCATTGGATCATGAGCTGTTGGTTGCAGGTTCAACGAAAATGTCATCTACAACCGTAGAGGTTATTAGAGCAAATGGGTCAGAATGAGAATTAAAAAAATAAATAAATATCACATCTATGAAATCCATTCAATTTAATTATTGTGGTGTTATAAGAAAAGATGAGGCAACACAAGCTCAACAAAATAAGTGGTATTGGACATGTTAAACCAGTATTCAAGTGCATATCTAGGCCATACAATTTACACAAGATTACAAGGTTCAGAGTAACAGAAATATAGATACACTCGAAGACAATGGAAACAAAAGGTCAGCACAAGATTTTTGTAAATCCTTCAAAAGTAAATAGTGAAATCAATGGTTGTGCACTGCCAGACAGAAGTTGAGGGAAGGACAGCTGAGGCCAAGTCTGATCCACAGCACAAATGCGCAATTTCAAAGTAACCACAATTAAAGATCTGTTCAAGAAAGAAATTATCAATAGTCACAATAACTATAAATAAAAAGGCGTTAGTCTATACCCTTTTTGTACTCCCACATATCAATCCTGTATAGACTATTTTGAAAACCAACCTATCAAAATTACAATTCATCCCAACATTATTAATCCTATTAAGGTTCATTTTAACTAAAAGAATTGGAGCTTCTTGTCTAAATCATTAATATTTTACAAAACTACTATTGTCAGAATGGACTAGTTTTTAATAACAACGATCTTCTTGTTGATAATAATTAAATATACAGTTGGATCATCCAAAAGGTTATCCATATAGGATCCACAAATAGGGGTATAAACAGGGAGTAGGATAGACCAACTCTAGAGAAAATAGCATAGCAGTATAATTTCTTCATATTACTAACAAGGAAAATGCTTGTCTACTTAGGGACATTAAATCTCAACAACCTTCAAGTCTTTCATTAAAAATGAAGAGGAACACTGTTCCAATATGGGAAGAAGGAAGCTTTGCTTCATGCCTGATGCTGCACATTTAAGCACAGATGTAGAAGTTTGGGATTTTCCCTTCAATGGGCTCACTAAGGCATTAACCTTTTTGGACACCTCTTGTATGAGACGTATGCCTCATTTTTATATTTTCTTCCCTGTGGCATGGCCTTTCCCTGAGGTGTGCCTCAAAGCATAAGCCTTGCATGCCTTTGAAAACACTGAACTAAAGATAAGCTTAAATCCTCTAAATCTCCCATCCTGACATTTGCATTAATTTGACAAGGTGGCATGTGCAAACATATGTATTTGAAAGGCTTATTCGTAACTTAAAATTTTAATTAAAGGATGATTTTGAAGATTAAATAGTAATAAGGATATTTTTCATAATTTTGAAAATTAACAAACGAGATTTTAGGGATGTGCGATTGTAATTTACTTGGTTTTGACTAAAATGACCCTGATAATGTTAAGGTGGGGGCATTTTTGGAAACCAAATTTTGGAGTCGAACCTCTTCTGCTCCACATTCTCTCATTATAATAGTAAAGAAGAAGGGATTATTTTCAATCAGCACTAAAATTACTAATAAATAATGACACCTACAGCCCTCTATTTGGAAAAAAAAATCATTTTTAGCTCTTTCAAAAGCTTGGTGTAGTTTTCATTTAACTTATATAAAAAAAAAAGACACTTGCCTGATCATGATCTGATACTTGAGTCTGGTTCCAAATATCACTCCACCTCGGATGCCTCTTCTGAATCAGATAGTGGTAGAAGGGTACAGATACCAAGCATATGTCCGTTAAGGCACACGTAATACTCAACGCAATCATCATAGGCACCCAACCTGCGAGACGCACTCGGCGGTATCATTTTGGCTTGTAGCATACTCCATAGCTTCGCCTTGCAATACGGACACCCCTCTGTTGGATGGAACTTGGCTTCCCTATCAATCAGCATTTTTCGAACCTTCGATGCCAAAAATGACTTGAAAACTCCCCGAAAGAACCCCACATCACCCTCATCTCCCTGGTCAAGATGCTCACAAGGGTCTGACACATACAACACATCTGTTCTGCATTGCGGTAGAAGAAAGCTTTTCCCCGACGTCGCAGAAAACCGTGTCCTATAAACGAAGTGACCCGGGATTTGAATGTCATTAAAAAGGCCACCTCTGTTGCATCCTGAACAGTAAATGAGAAGTTTCCCAAGTGCCTTCCAATTCCCGTCAACAATGTGACTACCACTAGATTGGAGATCGACCATCATTTTTGGGGCTCGTACTCGACAAAATTCTTTCCATAAGACCCTCTTAGCGATATCATCAAACCATTTGCAGACACAAGAAAAATTTGCAATCAACCTCGGATTCCAATTCAGTTGTTGAAATATCAGGAAAATTATATCTTCGCTTAAATGGGAATTTGTGCATGCACAGCTTGCTGAGTGTGTGCAACGGTACTGCTTCTTTACCATATTCATTTCCACCTAAAGTGATTGGACAGATTTACACTATCACAAGTCCCGTGTTGACACACTAACTGCAATCATCTCAGAAAATTAAGAAATCTAATCACTTTAGATTCACGGCCTCAAAGTAAATGGAGATGGCTTCAATTACTAGCATGGACTCTAGAACTCAAAGCTTAAATTCTGATTATTGTCATTAGAAAAACTCAAGGACGAAGATGGACCCATTTATTTCATTCTACTAATACTTACTACTGTAATATCAAAAGGAAAGATGAATATAGAAAGCTTAACCATGATTTCTACTTTGTATCACAAATCACACTTACGGCTACAATCACATATACAAGAGATGGGACATGAAATGGCAATTTTTTACGTCTTTTCATTTTTTTATCCAATTCATAACCATAACACTCTTTCATTTCAAAGTCACAAAGGTCTCTCAAGTTTGAGGAAATGGTTGGCAACATTTCTATCCATAATTTAGAGGGACAAATCAGTGCGACATGTGGCTCAATCTCAATGGATCGTGACAGCAAGGTCATTCCACTACTTAGAAATGTAATTATTCATTAAACCTTGCAACAAACTTGCTACCTACACTACCTTAAACCGAACTCTTTCAACATCTTTCATCGGCAGGCATAATTGTAAACTTATAATGATTCTTTCTTTTCTTTTTTTTAATCCCGATTCGTAAAAAAAATGAATTTCACATGATCTACAGAAATGCAACTTATATAAGGCGATTACTGTTCAATTTTTTTATTTTTGGAGAAGTTGCAGAAATTTCTCAGAGTACAAAGGTCTGCATGTAATTCCTCTGAGAATTAAACAGAATTGCAATAAATTCTATAAAATAATAAAATAAAAAAGCAAATTAGGAAACCCTAACTCAAATCAAAATCAACCAAAACAATCGGCTTCAAATAAACAAGCTGAAATTTCACTTATTTATAAACAGATTAACAGAAAATTTTCACCTCAGAAGAGAAAGTTCCACTTTTAATCTTGAGAAAACCCTAGCAGAGCTGCTGCATGAGAGAAGAAAAAGAAGAGGTTAGGGCTTTTATTTCATCGAAGGGCAATTCATAAACACGAAAGAGTGGAAATTTAACAAAAAAACCTTGTGAAAAGCTTCGAAATTTCTCCTTTTCACTAGGGGTGTTTTCGTCCAAGATCGCGCCCATCGATTGCTGATCATTCCCTTCTGCTAAACACAGCCCACCACAGAGTGCCAGATGACAGGACATGGAAAAAGGGCAAAATGAAAAAAGAAAAGTTCTATTGGCACCCTAACTTTTACTTATTAAAACCTTTATTTATTAAACTATTTATCACACCCTTATTATTAGATTAAAACACACCATTCAAACACTAAAATGTTTGCTTGAAGTTATTCACGATGGGTGTCCGCACCGGTGGGCTCTACAAGTAGGAGCTAGGCAACTGACCTTTTAGAGCATTATATGTCGTCCAAATCCTATGAGTACATGCAATACCTCACAAATTACACATACCAAGTAAGTCGGGATAAATCTTTGACGAAATAGGGATTTTTTCTAAAATATACGCAATTTATATCAAAATTCCGGTTTTGATACGATGTTCATTTTAGTTTCCAAACAATGAATTTGTTGATATTAAAAGTGATGAACTCACGAGTTTGTAGATTATGAAAGTGATGAATTCACTGAAAAAACATACTTTAAAAATTAAAATGAACATTGTACTAAATTCAGAATTTCATCATATTCAATACATGAAATGAAGATTCACCCCTAACAAATAAGAATCTAGAGAGAGAGATAGAGGTTCTATTGGCACCCCAACTTTTACTTATTCTCAATCAATGATTTTTTTTTTTTTTAAGGAAGATGATTTACTACCTGCGTTGGATACTAGCTCCATCATTGAGTTGACTTGGCAATGCATAGAGAACTGTTGATTTTCTAACTTGTATCTCAAGGAAATAAATCTAGGGTTATCTGTGCACTGCCATGTCAACTCAATGTAAGACCCAGTGTCCAACGCAGGCAAGATAGCATGATTCTATTTTTAATGAATGAATCTTCATTTCGAGCGTTGAATATGATGAAATTCCGATTTTAGTACACTATGAAAAAATTCCAATTTTGGTACACTGTTCATTTTAATTCTCAAAACATGTGTTTTCCAATGAATTCGTCACTTTTACAATCAACGCATTCACAAATAAAATACTAGCGATTTTGCCTTATCAACAATTTCATTGATTATAAAAGTGATGAATTCACTGGAAAAACATGTTTGGGAATTAAAATGAGCATTGTACCAAAATTAGAATTTTGACACAAGTTGCGCACATTTTGGGAAATACCTCTTTTTTAATTGTAGTGTAATAATTAAAGTTGGGGTGCCAATAGCAACTTTAAAAAAAAAATACATTATGTATTTGTATTCTTCGGATTGAGGATCAGTTAGGGTTCGGATTAGGATTGTTTCGGGGCAGATAAGATTTATACTTTCTCCAATATGAAAATGGTTACAAACTCAAGGACCATGTTAAGCCTCATGGACGACCACTTTGAATCCATATCTATATTATTACCACTCGCTTGCACCTTAATACTTATGATGCATCATGAATTCTTTGAGAAAAAAAGACCAATTGAGCAACAATAACAACATAGTCTTATTCCAAAGATTTTGGGTCAACTAAACGAATCTTCTTCCTCCATTTCACTATATCTAAGGCCAAATCTTCTGTTATTGAGATTGACTTCATACATGGTTTTACTATATCCATCAACGTTCTTTTGGTTCTTTCTTTCACTCTTTGATTGAAGATGATATTTAGAACTTTTGGGATAAGGATTTGATTGGTGGTGATAACATTGGTTGGTCATCAAATGGGCGTTGACTCTTGGAGGGTAATTGAAGGGTTCTTTCTCATTACAAGTGGCCAAGTTTTTACACTGGTGGCCAACTTGCCCCCTCAGATAAAGATAAGAACACCTACAAAGAAGGAATGAAAGCGATAGGGAGACTTCATCTCTATATATAATCTCACATGTAGGACCTTGTAGAGTTCAACTCATTTCAAATGTATTTGCAACACCTCACTACCTCATTTCTCATTCATTTTATCCTTCCTCCCACTCTTCTGGAACCTTCGACGTGCACAATCCTTCCACGTAATAAAATTGAGAGCACAAAATCAAATTAAATATAACCCACAAAAAGAAAGAGCGATCTCAACCACACAACACCACTTGGGCTTATTTTTGTTCAATGTAGATACATATACAGATACAAATTAATCTTTCATGAAGTATGAGAAGGATCACATTAGTACAACAGATTACGGGGGGGGAAAAAAAAAGAGAAGCAGCATAACCTCAATTCCCTAGCCACAAGAAAACCATTTAGTTCTTTTATCCAAGCTTCCTCACTTCAACAACTGAGCTCTCTTAATTTACACACTGTTACAACAACTTCTCAAGCATGTACATTCACTTTGATGTCACCTAAATTTTTTGTTATTTTGAAATTCTTTACAAAACCAACTTAAGATAAGAAGAGAAGAAAGAGAGACTTGTTTTGCCAACTCAAATAGTATTGGTAGAAGACAGTTTACTCTCTTGGAGGGAAATAATTGTTTCGAAAGCACCCACCAAGGCCTTGACTTTGCTCTTCCTTGCCTCAACCAGTTTACAAGCTGTCTCTTCAATTACGTCGTTAAACAAACCATGGGCGTCTTTCTTTCCATTAAAATCTTGGTGCCTAAGAGCAACCTTTTTGGATTCTGCCTTGGTGTTGTTCGTGTCCTCATCAACCGATTCTCTCCTTTTAAAGCTTCTCCTCCTCATGTCACCCTTACCATTTTGGTTAACCCCTAACACTCTTCCTTGCCTGAATTTGAGTCTCCTTGGACCATTGTTCTCGGACGGAAGGTTAACCACCTTTCCTCTCCTGAAATTTAGCTTCAGAGCTGGGTCTTGATCTTCAGGGTGTACCAGTGCAGCCCTTCTAGCTCTCCCCTTGTATTCCTCCTTAAAAGTTTCGGTTTCATTCTCACTTTCAGTTTCAGTTTCGTCGTACTCGGAGATAGAGTTGTTTTCTTCGCCAATTGTAATTTCTGACTCTATGTGCTCTTCTTCCTCATGCCACGACAATGATGGAGAAGATGGTGAGGATTTCGATATAGATGATGAATGTGATGTTGATGTAGATGATGTATGAGTTCCATTTGCATCAAGAACAAAGCTTTTGTTCTCAGGTTTCAGCTCGATGACGTATAACGTCTTTTCCTCGACATTTTCAGAGTTGGGTAGTGTGGGTTCAGCTTTTCTAACCATATTTTTATTCTTTAGAGGAGAGGCAGCCTTCAGAGTCCTATATCTTCTAGTATTTAAGCTTGCAACTCTGTTGAAAGAAGGTTTGGAAGACAATGAAGATGTCGGTAACACCACCACTTTCTTCTTACCTATTTTGGAGGTCCCAATATTATTGCCCAACTTGATATCGGTGTTTCTTCTATCAGTTAGACCACCAGAAGGATTCGAAGGACAAGAAGGTAACTTCACTGCCATATGCTTTGGTTTCAAAGCAATTGTAGTTTTTGCTGCAACATCTATTTTCTTGGCACGTGACGAGGCCTCTCGATTAATGATTCTGAGTGTAATAGGAACTTGGGTTTTTGGATCCAGTGAAGACTTGGGCTTGACCAATGGTTTCTTTTTTTTGTCGGCAAGAGTAACACTTTTTATTGGATTAAGGCTTTCATCTGGTGTAACTGTAATTCTTTTTAGTATGGGACGCTTTCCCTTTGCTTCGAAAGCATGGTTCCTTCCATATTTGCAGAAATCATGGCAGGAACCCGTCGAAGCTTTGAGATAATGGGGGAGAATCTTTTCTCCACTCTTTGAAGTACTTGTTCTTCCTGTTGACTTCCTTCTCAAACTACCATCTTTTGGCTTATTTCTATCTCGGGTCACCGGGACCTTGATCATCTCCTCAGCCATTAATGATACAAAGGACAATAATCTACCAAAATTGAGAACCCAAATCCTGCAACAACATAACTGTTGTTTAATAAAAAAAGAAAAAAGCGGGAGGGACACCAATTTTGGGGTGTGGTTTTTTTCTTTTGTTTGGAAATATGAGTACCAATGTTTGGGATGAGTTATGGGGAAACTCCATTTGCAGCTTGACTTAGAGCTCAAAAACTTCACCAAGTACTTGAAATTTCAAAAATCCCGTACTCAAAAAAAAAAAAAAAATTTAAGCATATTCAGCCAGATTTTAAGTTGAAATTTTTGAAAATACCCCAATCTAAATCATTCTCAATCAACTCAAGTTCGAGCTAGTTTATTAGATTAAACAATTGCCAAGAAACAAAGGGTAGAGAACTCACCAATATCAAATATGATTTTATTCTGAAGTAGACACTCTTTTGAGCTCCAATTTCACAAGATTGTCAACCTGAAGGCAACCAAAAAGCAGAGTTAAAACAGGACCAACTGTGTAAATTGCAATAAATAAATAAATAAAGGAAAATCACAAGTTTGTAATTTCATGTTCATGGAATTTTAAATGAAAAATAGAAACTAAAATTATGGGACTTTAAAATTATTTCTTCTTCCAGGCTAAAAACACTCAGAGACCTTTCATGACATGAATAGTTATGCTTTCTAGCTTAAGAAAATCCCAAAATTGTTGAACAACAACAAGGTTTATTTTTTCTTATAAACAAAACTTAATCAATCTTAACAAATAACACAAAAATACAATATTTCCTAAATTAAAATCTCCCAAGAGATTACTTACAATAGTCTACCACCAATAATATTGTACAAAATCTGAATGCTTCTACAATGATGAACAGTAAAACATGGTGATTTTGGTGAAATTTTCCTATAAAATTCAAAAAAATACCAAACATCATCATGCTTCTCCTCATTTTATGATTTTCTTCCCCACAAAATTTTCCTTTAAGAACATTGGTAGAAAAAAAAATCATTTTTTATCACGAAAGTAGTCGAAAGACTTCCGAATTGCAATCATGATAAAGACCTTCTGCACTCTTTTACACTAAGCAAAAAAACTAAAATCAAATAAACAAATAAAGAAGAGGCAAAATTCTGCAAAATCTTTCCCATCAGAACAAATAAATTTGATAAATCACCATCAAGATCTTGCCTTCCTAGAATTATCCTAATCAGAAGAACAAACAACCACCCATTTGACAAAACTTCATTAAAATCAAGCCTCTGAACAATCCCATAAACCACAAATTATAAAAAAGATCACTTAAATCATTAGGAAGACTTCATTTCTTCTGAATTAAATCTAAAAATTCAAGAAAAACACCAATCAAGATCATACCCTTCTACAATTCCACGCACTAGAAATGAAATAGCAACACAACCCCTTTAAATTCTATCAAAAAGCTCTGTTTTTAAACTTGAAAGAAAATAAAACCCACCAAGATCACACCTCACACCTGTATGTAATTCCCTCCAAGAAAAAGAAGATAAAAAAAATTAACCAATTTCAGCTATAAAAAAGGCTCCATTTTTGTACTCAAATCATAAAGAGGCATGAAATAACTCATCAAAGATCCCATTTTTCTGTAACCCCATGTGAAACCTATTGAAGAGAACTCATTTTATGGGCTAATTTAATAGAGAAACTTGAAGAGACCACGTCAAGATCATACCTTTCTGCAACTCCCTAGACCGGAAAGTTAAGAAAAAGCAAACCCAGTTGAAGTCTCTTCGAAAAATATCTGTTTTTGCTTCAGAGATCGTGCAAGCAACTATAGCTGTTTTGGGTTCAATGTGCTTTACTTCAGAGGGTCTAACTAAGAAAAGATTGCGTGTTTGTTGCGGAAATAACTAAAAAAACAATAAAGAAATTTGGAGAGAGAGAGAGAGAGGCAAAGAAGGGGTCCACAGTTCGAACTTTGAAGTCTAAAATGTGAACACTCTTAGAATGATTCGAAGGGACATATAGACCAAACTTTTGTTTTGAGATCGAGATGACAAATCCGATATTAGACCGAGTGTACCAGGTTTGATTTTTCAATATCAAATAACTATTTTATTAAAATTTTAATTTTTTTTTTATACTTTGAAATATTACAAGGTTTTTTATAAATTAGATTTTGACTAAACATTTACTAATTACAAAGAAACTTTGTGATCGTGGGTTCAAAGCCTGGTTTTAAAACTTATTTTGACTTCTCTCTTGTCCATGAACAAGACCGAGTCGCCTTGGACAAGATTTAAAACCATGGTTTCAAACTTGGTACAAATTACTACACAGTTACTCACCCCTGAAGTCTCCTCTTTTATTATTTTTTTCATTTTTATTTCAATTTTTTGTGTGTGTGTGTGTATTTGTATAGTATTTTTTATGTCCAATCCTTTTTTAGGTATTTTACTAAATCATGCACAAATTTTTTATTAATTATTGGATTAGTGCTTTTTCAATGGGTTCAAAATCCACCTTCACCCACTAAATACAACCATTAATTAAATTGCTCGCTTATTAGGAAAAATAAAATTCTATCCAGTTTTACTATTACAAAGAAGGATGATAGTAAGTGGTTAGACCAAAATTTGACATCCCACAAATGCATTCAGAATGGATTTAAACTTACTAATTAAAACAAATAAAATTGCAAATGTAATATTTTCATAATAATTAATTTGTTGAAACTAAAAGAAATACCCTTTTAATATTTAATATTATAATGAGATAAGGGTTTGATAATATTTAATATTATAATGAGATATGGGCTTTTATCTCTGCCCACCTAATTATCAATAAATCGTGTTGGAGTGACCTCAAGATTATACCTCATATCCTACATCTTGACATGAAAGTGTGTATAAACCATAAATGTTTTTTTAGCTCATATATAATATATACATATATTTATTTTAATATTTTCAAAATAGTCGTAGTGGGGTAATACAGGATTTAGTGTGATTCTCACAATTCTGATGTGGACATGCTTACATGCTTACATAACCATAAATGATTTATACTCGTATCGCAAGGAAACACATCTATGATTATGTGCATATCTCACATCTGACTTATGAGAGTCGCAGTAAATACCCTGTGTCATTCTAGCATTTTCCTTTTCTTACCATTAATAGAAAGTATAAACTCCCCTAAAGTTAAAACAACTTCCCAAAAACCTTACCTTTTTAAAGTTAGATACAAATTATTCATTCACAAAGTTATTTACTTTTTAAGTACTAAATTACCCCTACCATCAATGATTGACAATAAATTGCAAAAGAACAATAAAAATGTCCAACACCATTATCCTTTCACAAGTTATTTACCTTTAAATCCAAAATTACCTTCGTCGTTTCATTGATCTGAGCATAAATTGCAGAAAGATGGTATATTATACAAAAATGTCTAACACAATTAGATTCTTTATTTTTCAAATGGATCGTTAATATAGTATTATTTATATATTTTAATCATGATAGACACCTTTGCATTTTTTTTTTTTTGTCATCACACCCTACCTCTGTTTTTTTTTTTAAACATTGAAGCGTATCAAATACAAACGATAACTTGCAACAATTTACTTCATATTTTATTTAAATCTGTGTGTGGAAAAGCATATTGTGCACCAAATTATTTTACAAATGAGTAACGATACCAACCGGAAGATAGACAAAAAGAATCTAGTAAACAAATTACGATATAAATCTTTCTGTATATTGTGTGGAAATATGTCAAGATTCGATAATGTGGTTTCAACATCATTCTCATATGAAAAGGACACCTTGCAAGAAAATTTACATAGTTGTTTGTATTATTTTCTTCTGCCTGAGACGGTCTTCTTAACGGCTCCCACTGAGACTAAGAACTCGTCGAGGGATGATAGGGTCTTCATGTCATCTGGAGGGAAGTAACTTGCTGCCTTGCCCATGATGGACGCAAAGAGAAGAGAAAGTGAAGGGCGAGTGACATAACGCTCGCCCAAAAGCTCGTCAAGGAATGCAAAGGCTGCCAAGAAGTCCGACCTACTTGCATTTATTGGAGCAGCGAAGTGAGCAGGAATAATTCTCTTGAATCTCCAATCTGTAACGATTCTCTCTATCCAATCTTTCACCTGTTTTAAAATTAAAATTAGCAATGATTCTGTAGAGGTAAAATACTTCAAGTAAAAGATTCAAGGCAGAAGGTTTAGGTACACTTTGCTTATAGTGGGTGGAAACATTTTCTTTTTAGCATCTGCTGCCCTCAATGAATTCCTCTCTTTCTCAAAATTCGATTCCTTGACCTTTCCATCTAGAGGAAGGGTTCTCTGGAAATTGATCCCATTTGCAATTTCTTAGCACTAAAGGAGAGGAATAAAAGGGTATGCAAAGGGAAGGATAGCTAAATTCATGATGTAAGTCTCAAAGTCAAAAGCTCTATTTTCTTTTGGTCCATAATTCATAATGACTTTATAGGCATTTTCTTTGAGGATTTTGTTTTTAGGTGGGAGTCTGATAGTGTTTGGTATCGTATTTTTAGTATTAACTAGTGTTCTGTTGTAGGCATGCCTACATCACGGGCATCCTCTTTGGGTTTAAGGGGGTGAAAGAGGAAAAGCAATAATTTAGAAGGGTATTCTAGAAAAAGGGGACAAAAGAGTGGAATCCATTGTGGGGTTAAAGACATAAAAGATTAAAGATAGTATGTTGGGGTATTATTGAAAAAGGTGCATAAAAGAGGAAAGATAGTAAAATTAGAGGGATATTATTAAAAAATGGGTAAAGGGGGGGGGGATAGGAAAGACAATAAGGTTGGATGACCGGGAATAAAAGAAGAAACATAGTAAAATTAGAGGAATATTATTATATAAAAAAAAAAAGGAAAGAGAGGGGGGGGGGGGGGTGAGGAAAGACAATAAGGTTGGAGGGGTGAAGAGGAAAGATGCCACTGTAGATGACCAGGACAGTATCTGGGCTTTGCCCAATCCATAGACCATGGCAAGGACTAATCCCAAGCCACGTGCAACGCCCACAAATCACACGCACCAGGCAAGTGAGGGTGCCCCTCGTGGGTGGCCCCTAAGGAATTAATGCTCATATTGGGTATCAAGCTCACGATCTACGGGCATTAACCACTTACCAGTCAGAAATTGCCATTGAGCCAACCCCTTGGGGTTAGCCAGACCATTGTGATCCCATGTATGTCTCTTGGATGGTCTCATTGAGCTCCTTGAGAGGTATATTTGTTCCTCTGTTATAACATCTTTACCTTTATCAAAAAAATTGCAAATAGAAACCCCCCCCCCCCCCCCCCCCCCCCCCAACACTTACTCACACTTTACAGAAGCTAACACCCCAATGAGATATCTGCACTTCAATGAAAACTGTTTAATATTGATACCCACCACTTATTAATATGAGTCGGTACCTTTTTATTGTTTAATTTCTAATTAAAGAAATCAAAGCCCACAAAAATGTGTTTAAGCAGATGCATGCACCAATGAAACACATGGATCATGCTCATATGTGTCAAAATATGCTCCAAATATGTTTCCACATACCTTCTCGGGAACTTTGCAGAAAACCAATGTCTTAACAATGGGTGAAACAATTAACTTTTGTGACATCTGAGCGAAGCTGGCATTAGGCTCCAAAAGGTTTGATGGGCCTAAAAACAAGATTTGGAGAACCATTCTTTCCCATCCTATACCAAAAGAAAGAAAAATCTGGTTCAGTTAGGTTCAATATGCATTGGTACATGGCTCATCCAAAACTGTATTTGTTGAAGAAAAAAAATGCAATTATTTTATCCTATTTGTTCCTAATGATGGGTAAACCAAATCACTTTGGGGTTTGGAATATGCCTGAAAAAGGATATAAATACAGAGGGACAGACCTTTTTGACGATTCATCTTATTGTCGACAACTAGTTCCTTGGGAACTTCCCTTCCTTTACTGAGAAGTCTTACAGCCAAACCATTCTTTGCTGATTCTAACAAGTATTCTTTGCTAATACACTCTGGTGGTTGTTTTGGAACAAAAATTACAGCATCTGTTACTAGTAACGTCCTTGATCGTTTGTGGTAAAATGCTACCTCCACATATGGTCCAATTCCTGGAACAAGGCATGACCGAATCAAATATGAGTGCTCATGAATTAATAAAATAAAATTATTTTATTACAAACTTACCAACTTCTGGGGAGCTAAGAACTTTTTGTTCGATCTCATCTGCCCATGGGGTTGACAAATCTTCATCTTTCAAGGTTTTGGCCCGAAAGATCCCAAAGAACTCAAGCGGCAAATTGAGAGGCCAACTCCATTGCCTTGGTGCCACCCATATCTGAGCTCGTGGGAACTTTCTAGAAAATGGACCCACAAAGATTTTGTGCTCGTAGGCGAATGTGGGTAGTACAATGAATTCTACAGGAGCCCCTAGATCCTTCACAAGCTGGCAAGAGACAAAAAGGGATACACCTCGTAAACCGTCCTAAGGATTCTACACTACAGTCTGAAAATTTTGTGACACAGCAAATGCGACAATAACTTAGGCCACCATGAAATAGGATAGTGTCATCTTGTAAAATTTGAATTTTGGGGAAAGGAAATAAATTTCTCTATTGGTGTCTATGTCATAAAAATATTTAGATCAGTGTGGAAATTATACAATTTTCATGGAAATGATAAGAATATCAAGAAAAGTTTCATGGAAACTGTAGAATAACAACATAGGTATGGTAACAAACTAATAAGTCATCAAACTAGAATATGCAATCAAATGGATTGTATAAATGAAGATTAGCTGCATGTTGGAGAAGATAATTGAGCATACAATAGCCAAAAACAATTATATTCAAGAAATGAGAATAATAATGTCACATTAACTACGCAAACTTTAATATGTAAAATTTGCTTAAATAAAAATAATTTTCGTTAAATTTGTCTCAAATATTGTGGAAATATGTCAAATTTACTATATTTTGGGGTATATGGGATGATAACACATGAATTTTTTGTAATTGAAAAAAAAAAATGAAGGAATAATGAAAGCTAACAGCCAATATATCTCAGGGCAATGTTTGTAGTATAAGGTGGTCTTTTTGTACTGTTTCATTATGTGGAAATGGTAGGCTACAGTATTTAAAGTTTCAATGTAAAAAGTAATATGGAGAATGAGATAGGACCTGAATGCATTCCTTGGTTGGAGCAATAGGTGCATGAATCCATAACCCTCCAGACTTGAGCTTGATGACCGTCATTCGGATGTTTGTAGAGACGCTGCTGAATCCCAAAGCTTGTTCTTGTTCAAATAGCCATATGCAGCCCTTGACAGCCTTCAAAGGACATGAATATGAAGCAAGATAGGAAAATTAGTATAAAATGAAAGTAAATTACAATAGAATGGATAATCATTCTCTTTGAAAAACCACTTCCATGTAACAACCCCAGTTAGAAGGGACATGAAAGTTGAGGTATTTGAGATAGGATAAACAAAAGACATGCCTTTAAACAACATTGAATGGAGGAAAAGGATTCATGATGATGATGATGATTCGGGGATAAAATTATTTCAAAGAAATGGACAAAATATTGAAAGAGGTAACTTATTATAACACAGTTTTAGTTATTGAGACTTGATTAATGTGTCAAAGATGTTTCCAAGTTGATTGGACTAGGAAGATAGCCAAATTGAGTTTTCTTTTTTTCTTTTTTTTCTTTTTTTTCTTTTTTTTTGAGAAAAAGGGTAGTTTTCATCTTCTAAAATCGAAATTTTTTGATAATGTACCCAAAATTGTGTTGATTTTATAAGATACCAATCTAAGGATAGCTTGTTTGAAAATTTGACATAACTCAAGAGGATTTAATCAAACAGACCCTTCACAATATCTTTGAGAAAAAAAGGGGAAAAACTGAAATTTAAGGAAAGAGGATTTAAAGGGCATGTAGTTTATTCTTTCTTTAATCAACAATTCTTCCAAAAGAACACATACCCATATTTGTTATACAATAAATCAATCAAACCAAATACAAAATAATACCAATAAGTGCTCTGATGAAGGCAAATCAATCAAGATTCCATGCTCACACAACAACCCAAATTCAGAACAAAAAAAAAAAAAAAAAAAACAATAAAGAAATTCTAAACATACTCACTTCAGTCCTTATTGTGAGCCTATTGAGAAAAGGTCCAAGAGGGAATGGAAACCCAGTGAAATTCAGATAAAATCTCCCACCATTACTGCTACTTTTATTGCTTGAAGAAGCAACCACCAAGCTAATGAGATCTCTTTTCCTGTTTCTGGGTTTTATTTGTAAACAAAAATCCTTCAAGGGTTCACCAAGAAAAGCAGAATTTGGGTCTCTAAAATAATGAGAGTTCTGCAAATAACTGGATTTTGGAAGAGAAACAGCAATGGCTGCCACCATTTTTCTGAGCTGTTTTACCATAATAAACACTCAGAAAATACAATAAAATCCCACTTTGTGCTATTTCCTTGGGGAACTAAACATGAAATTCAAGGATAGAATTGTGACACGTGGAAGGTCTCTTCTAGATTGTCCTACTTGGATTTTCAGGATTATTGTGGATGATGATAAGAAAGATTGGAAGAAAATGTGTGAATTTGTAAAAGCAAAACATGGGACTCACTGATCAGTTTAAAGCTGTAAATTTACACTGAGAATTAAAGTGGAATCATTGTCGAAGGAGGTATACATTTGGCACTTTTTTTCCAGAAAAAAATGCATCTTGGAATATTTTTTCAAATCTCAATATTATTTTTTTGTGGACAATGTAAGCTTGTATTATCCCACTGGTTAAATAAAAATCAATGAGAATTTAATAAATATATAAATGGGAAGGTAAATTAAATTGCATCTCATTTAATCGAATTCAAGACACACAAAAAAAAAAAAAATTGAAATACTACTAATTTTTTCAGAAACATTTTGTAATTAGAATTTTTTCTCAAAGAAACCATTTTCCTTCAAGAAGGCAAAGTTATTCCATAGAAAGCAGTGTTACCAAAGCTTTTTTGAAAATGATTTTTATTTTTCAGATAAAACTAACAGAAATTAATTGAAAAATATTAGATTTTCTGATGTTATCTTTGGGAATGAGTTGATTGACTGGATTATGAAACTTGTTTATTTGGTTACCATTAGTGAAGGAGAGTTCTTTTCATCCTCCGAAGCATTTCTCTTCAAATTGTCAATTTTTATATTAATGAAGAACTCAGAAACACATCCCACTTTTCTTCAAAAAAAACTGAAAATGGCCAAAAGTGAGAAGATTAACTAAGCCCGAATTAGTATATAAGGCAACGAAGAACGGGAAATATGGTTTCCTTGATCACAAAATTGTCAAGTCATCTTCAATTTACTTTTACATTAAACCTGCCAAGAGATGAAAATGTCTACAAAACAATATCAGAAAGAGAGAACTCCATTGAAGTTGACACCCACACAGAACAAAAGAGGCAACAGCAATTACAACAAAGGTCGGATAAAATCGCACTAATATAAAGTCTCCATACAAAAGTAAAAAAACCATAGATTCTCTGATGTTACAAGAGCTACAATAATTTTTCAATTCTTCTACAAGGATCTCCATCTGTAACCGATCACTTGTAACATAAAGAAGATTTAATCTTGAGATGTTCTCCACCAAAGTTACTAAATACAATTTTCAAGATCTTCGCTGCTACCATCACCAAACACATACAACAGTAGGTCCCAACTGATTTTTAGGGTGGCAGGTGAGAAATGCAAGGCATTGGGATCAGCCTTGAAAACAAGGAAGTCAACAAATTACACCACTACTTGGGTTCAAATGGGGAGACCCCATTTTAGAGCTTCAAATGTTTGCTCAGAGTACATAAGGAGCCAACGAAATTTTAAGAGATGATTTCTCTCACAAGCCAATCCAAACTAGGGTAGGCGAAGTACAGTATGAGAAAAGATGGAATCGCAAACAAAACAGTGATTACTACGTACAGGGCCAAGATGGCAGCACTGGCGGGTATCGCATATAGCACGATTAGAAGAAATATGACAACCAATGGGAACTTGGCCGTCAAATGAACAAAGAAAGCTAGCGAGTTACGTAGGGAAGTATGGAGGCCCTCTATGTTTAGGTAGTTAGCAAGGACGCTAACATGATCATGGTTAGGCCCGGACTGTTCTTGAGGATGAACACGTGGGGCCCTCCGGAAGGAATTCTGGCTAACTTGGCATCCTGGGGCCAAATTTCCATGCGAAGACCATACTGGTTGTTGATCCCGACAAACTGCAGAATGAGATTTCACCCTATCACCATTCATGCTCTCGACCATCCAGAGGAGGAAGAAGTTCTTGCGTGGGAACTTGAGATTCCCTTTGTAAACCAGCCGAAAGGATAATAAGTGACACCATGGACAGGAAATGAAAAGAGGCAGCTGTATTGGTAGAGTGGGGACTTTCACAACTGCCCGCTGAAGGGCCAAGACACAGTTCTTGCAGAGGGTATGACCACACCATAAGACGTATGGAATGTTCTCGACTATATTGAAGGATTCCCAACATATTGGGCATTCCAGTCCTTCCTCTCTGCTTGCGTTTGAAGAAATCTCGTCATCCGAGCATTCTGAACCATCTCGATTTGTCTTTGCGGAGTCATGCTTCAATCCAATAGTTCCTGCAATGGCATTTGAAGCGAAACTCCACATGGTGACAGCGGAAGGAATCTAATTGTGAAACAAACATAAGTGGTTAAAGTTGTAGGTATCACTTAAAGGGACCATTTTTGCTACAAATACAGGCCTTGAAGGAGCCATGTTGTCATGTGAAATTGTCAACAACATTTGATCTTTGTTGCCAAACCTGAAAAAGAAATACCACACTGTTACTGAATTGAAATGATATAATATTCTCATAAACCACAAACAGATTCTATAACCAGGGAAAATTTCAGTTATAAAACTTCTCTAAAGTTGATTACTTCTACAGTTCTACCTACTATGCAAGCATCATTTTTAAATTAAAAATAAATTAGAATCCCAAGGGACAATATTCACACCCTATTGAGCACTATTCAGTCCAACCGAACTCTCTGAAAATTTGGATTCTATTAAACTGGCTAAAATTATGATGCAAAGTTAATTTTGCAACCAAACACACTGTCAACATCCTACATAGTTTTGACTAATATCCCATGTTTTTAATATATCTGAGATACATCCCTTGGCAATAACTTTGATGGCATACCCCTCCTTGACCAATTCTTACTGCCATTGACTAAGTGAAGTCTGTTTACCCTCTTCACACCTTCCATTCACCCCTTTCTTTGCCATCTCCGCGACCAACACTTTCGAACTTGACCCCCACTGTAGTCAATGTCACTGTCCCCATCATCAAGTCATTGCCAATTCCATCACCATCTTTTCATCCTCCCACCCTGAACCCAATCCGTAACATCCAATCTAAAAAACCTCACCATCATTTTCTTAGTGAAAGCCATCCCTCTCTTAGTTACCAAGGTGTTTGATATAACCTATAGTTCTTTACATTCAACAATTTCTCGAAAAATAACTGAAAGGTCGAGAATTGAGGGCATTAAAATAGTTAATAGGCAGATTGGATAAACATGATTAAGTTATTGTTGCTGAATGATCCCATTGTGTTGACTAGACATGTTCAATTGTTACATTGAATGGGTGTTGCTTGCTAATAAGCAATATTTGCATTTTATTTTTTGTTTTCGACTTGGGCACACATAAACCATGTTTTGAAATCATGGAAAGGAGACCCACCAAATGCTTCAGATACTAAATTTTTCTCAAACCCCCAAATCCAATACGAATTATAAAGATTCTGAATATTGTTTTGAATGAAAAACTTAATTTTAATTATTCTTTTGTGATGTATATATACAGATTTACAGCATTTACAAGATCAATGTAAATCAAAACAGACTATATCCCAACTAAAAATAGTTACAAAAACAGAATATATCCTAACTAAAAATAGTTACAGATAAAGAAGGAAACAAATCTGTTTGATGACTTGGATGGCTTAGGTTCTACACGCCCCTGCAAGATGGTGTTCCCATTGGAGACCATGGTGAAGTCATCACCAACACCATTAAGGATGTGAATAACGAGATCATCATCGAGGAGTGGAACATCGATGAGGGCTAACTCATCAAAGATAGCTTTGAGATTTTGTAAGTATTCTGCAATAGGCTTACCATCACGTGGTTGAGTGAGTTGTTCCTTGAGACTCATAACTTGTGAGCGAGATCGATTCACATATAGGCCCTTGAGTTTGTCTCATGCTTCTTTGGAGGATTTGGTTGATGCAATAAGGGTGGCAATTGAGTCAGAGACTGAAATATGAATGGCATGTAATAGGAACTGATCTTGGTGCTTCCAAAAACTTGTTGTTGTTGTGTTATCAGAAGGGCATGGGTGTGAGTCATTGATGTATCTGATTAAGTCATAGCCAATCAAGAGAGAATCAAACTATGCACGCCATGTTGGGTAGTTCAGGCGTAAGTTTGAGAGGAAGTTGAGCATTAGCAATGGCGATCAAAGTCACATTCAAATCAAGAGAAGCTGAGGCGGATACAATGGGAGTTGCGGCGGTGGATTCTTGGGCAGCCATGGGAGAGGGATTGAGTTTCTCATGAGAGATGATAAGGCACTAATACCATAAAGATTCTGAATATTGTTTTGAATGAAAAACTTAATTTTGATTATTCTTTTGTGATGTATATATACACATTAATTTTGATTATTCTTTTGTGATGTATGTATACACATTTACAGAATTTACAAGATCAATGTAAATCAAAAAAGAATATGTCCTCACCAAAAATAGTTACAGAAAAACAGAATATATCCTAACTAAAAATAGTTACAGATAGAGAAGGAAACAAATCTGTAAAGTAAGCATATCTAGCTGGTATCCAGTGGGCTGACTTATTAAGTCTATGTTGATGACTAGGATGGCATAGGTTCTACAAATTATACCAGAATGCAACAATAAAAGAATTCCTCTTTTGGAATCAACAAAAAACTAACAATATTTACTCTTAAATCAACACAACAGCTAAGAGAAATCCTTGAAACTTGAAAAAAAAACTGTAATTCGAAAATTTTCAGACAAACAAAATCTCAGAGAACGAGCTCATAATATACAAGAAAAAACTAATTTCACAGATAGGACAACAAGATGTCTATAAACAACGAAATTAAGAACAAAAAAAAAAAACTCAATTCTAGGGCAGATAAGCATTTAGTAGAATTAAAATGGATCCGAATATGTCTTGAGCAGAATCCATGAATTTCAAAGGAAAAAATCTCACATTTTTTTAGATTATGAGAAAATATATGATTATTCGAACAGAAATGGCTGAATTAGATGTTGATCTTACCGATTATTGGTCGCGAATTCGAAGATCTGTAGAAGGAAGAGAAGGAGAAGGTCGAGAAGGGATTCAAAGAGGAATCTCTCTCTCTCTCTCTCTCCACAAACGAAGGAAAGTAGCTGCTACTCTTCCTTTTTTTGTTGTTTTGTGGTTCAGAGTTAATATAACCGACAGAACATCCCCGAAGATCTTTCGGATCTCCTTTTCTCGTCCAGCTAGAATTATTGAAATTACATAAAAGCCCTTCACTGATATTTTGCAAGTCAATATGTTAATTAGCGTCAACTGTTTTTGTCAACTGTAACGGTACTGGTTGGGAATTGGGATTCTTAGAAGGGTATTATTGGTAAAAATGCATTAAAGGAAAGACAATATAAAGTTAGAGAAATACTCCGGTAAGAGTCGGGATACACTTACTCGAAAAGACTCACTCGTTCTGGACGCGTGGTTGATGCGGATAGGGAGCGGAATCATAGATCTTTTTCTTCGAGATACGCAAGAAAAAGATAAATGATTCTATACCCTATATCACATCAGCCATGTCCATATCAAACGAGTCTTCTCAGTCAAAAATTCATTAATTTTCTTGGAAAAACGTAGATAAAAGGATAATAAAGTTAGAATTTGAAAAAGAAAAAGAAAGAGAAAGAGAATAAAATTAAAAATTATGCCCTGTGATTGGAAAAGTGATTAAATCTCAAACCCTTTTTATAGAGAATTAAAAGGAGTGGGTATCATAATTATTTTTTATCATATAAATATTTGTAAAAATTAATCATAAATTATAAAAAAAAATGTAAAATGATATTTTACGACACTACAATAGACACTGAATTGACGTGAACATGCAGGGATGGAGCTAGGATTTTCTTGTAGTAGGGACAAACTATGATTAGTTGTATAGTTGAAGAACTTGAATGGAAGGAGGTGAGGCTGTGGGGGCAAAAATTAGAGGGAGATGAGGGTGTGGGGGCAAATGGGGAGAGAGGTGAGGGAGTGAGGACAAATGGGGCATGTAGTTAGTTGAAAAACTAGGGGTGTCTCATAATTTTGTGGGGGCAATTGCCCCCATCAGCTCCTTACTAGCTCCGCCGTGTGAACATGGGCAAAGAACATCAATGGTTCTTTGCACACATTAGACACTAATCAACTTTGTGTCTAGAATGGTCCTGTATAAAAGCATAATTCTATTATTTTCGATATAAAAAATATAATAGATATCATTAAAATGTTGTTTATTTCATAAGATAAAAATATCCTTTATTTACAAAACAGTGACCAATAATTTATTATACCATCAAACGGTATTTTAAGTATTAAAAATAATATATAAAAAATATAAAAAAATCCACAGCCATAATGATTTTTGTCGTTTGTATGTTAAAATTAGGTAAGAGATAAGCTTGAACGACTCTTTTATGTCACTTCAACACATTATGGTGAATAAGGAAAATAAAGATATGGAAGAAAAAAATGTCAACCAAGGGGGTCTATAATTATTTTCAAGCTCATAATTACAATTAGTGCAATTTTAATGGTCTAATAAAAAATAAGGGTAATTTTATTATTTAAAATGAGTATTTAATCAATGTTAACATCATGGGACACTAATTATCTTTTTTTAATTTGTATTCAATGAATGCAAAAGTAGTTGTCTAATAATTAAAATATATATAGCTTGGGGGGGGAGGATCTATAACGACTTTGAAAAAGTAAGGTTTGGACTTATCTGGTTTGTCGGATCTAGTTTGGGTTTGGAGTTCGTGATTTGCCAATCTAAAATGAACCCGATTCGTAAGGGTAGGTGGAGAAAATTCACTTTGATTTCTTAGTTCGGTTCGCCAATTAGATATACTATTTATGCTCTGTTTGGAAAAGCCGTGTGAAGGCCGTTTTCATCCGAACACGCTCGGTTTTTTGTAACTTCAGCGTTTGGGATGGAGTGGAACTCTTTTTACTTGCCGATTCCTTCGTCAAAAACAGCCGACTCTCTCGACTTCCAACTCTTCAACGAGCCTCCGCAACATCACATGGTTCCGCAAAAACAGAGTGAACAACTTGGCGTCATCTCTCTCTCTCTCTTCCGATTTAACAATAAAGAATTCTCCCTGCAACTCCCTCAGGTAAGCAATTTTTTTTAATTTTTCAATGTTCGCGTGTTAAAGCAATCCTTCCCACAGCATGTTATTCATCGGAAATTTTAAGAGAATCTAGAAGGAAAAAAAAAAAAAAGAGAAAAAAGAGAAAGAAGAGTAAGTCAGAAATTTACCTCCATTCACCCATTGATTTCAATGCTCACTCACCCACAAACCTTCGGTCTCAACACCATTGTCATCTTCTCCAACTCAATCGAACCCAAACTCACCCTCATTCTCTTCGTCCCAACACCTACAAGAACATCATATTCATCTCCCTCACTCACTCATATTCACCATTAACACACAAACATCATTGTCTTCTCACCCATCACTCACAAACCTTCATCATCTCATCTCCTTTTAACTCCAAATAATAGCTCAGCTGCACAGCAGCACCACAGCCATCCATTAATGGCCAACTCTCTCAACACCCTCTCTCACTCACGACTCACCTATGGAACCCATCTTCGTCACTTGGGCTCTCGACAGCACCCACAAAATTCACCCAAAACAACTCTTTGAATCTGTATCAAACTTGAGACAGCAATGTTCTCCCACAACTACAGAAACATGTGGTTAGAAACATAGTTAAAAAGAAAAAGAGTTATATTGCCACACCATCTTTTGTTAACGCTACACCAACTTTTGTCTAATAGTTGACATTGACCTTATTACAATAATCAATTCCAACGCTTCAACAACCATCGAGATCAACAATTTGAAATGTTAATTTCGATAATTAGAGTTCATGGTTTTATAAGGTTAGTAATTTTCTCTTTTATTTTACTTAAAAGTCCTTTTACTTTTCCATAGACTGTTCACTAGCTTGACGACAAATAGAGATGAAACAGCAATTTGAGATACTCATTTCCTAGATTTTTTTTTTCTATTTTTTTTAAAATAAAAAAATATAAAATAAGATACATTGAAATGCTTTTAAAGGGATTAAATAAATATTATCTTTTAAAATTTTAAAAAATGTTCGGCAGTAGAGTCCAATTACAGTGGGAAATAGACACTGATTGATGCTCGTCCAAATAATCAACAAGTCAAAACGTATTTGATGATTTGTTATTTTCTTATCCAATTTGATGGTTTTGTCATTTTCTTATAGATTTGGGGATAGTGATGGAATTTAATAGTGACAATGTGAATTGGTGTGCATTTAGTAAATGTGGGTGTGACATATTTTTTTACTTGACATCACAACCATTGGATTGAGAAGGATCTAACACGATGGTTCATATATTTATCGGATCGGATTGGGTATCAAAAAAATATTCAATTCATTGCTAGGCCCAGGATCTCCATTAAAGGGTGATTGAGATAAATGGAGAGATTAATATTTTCCAAAAATTAGTTCTTATTTTTTAGGAATTAGTTTAGTTTTACAATTTTCTGAAAATCTTTGGGACTATGCACCCATCTCAACCGTTTGTTTAATGAACATTATCAAAGCACGTGTGAGACTAATAATAATATTATTTTTAAAGAGACTATATTGTCTCTAATTTTTACTAACTACACCACCATTCCTATGATATCAACAAGGAATTAGCACCCATCTTGCATTCTTCTTAATAAAAGTTGATGTGGCAATAGAAGCTCTCTATTTTTAAAAGTGAACACTTTCGTGTTCTATGTTTATATTTATGGTTAACATATTATTACTTATATCAGATAAATAATATATTTTTTTAATATTATTTTTAATTTCATCCAACAATTTTTAGACAGCAGATTACCAAACAATTCAACATCTTAACAGTACAATTAGACAACATGTTACCAAACAATATACTTAATTCAGCAAGTTGTTTCAGCAACAGCAACAACAACTTTCTCTCAGCATCAGCAACTTAATTCAGCATCAACAACTTTATATACAGCTTTTCCAAACAGAGCATTAGATTTACTATTGAAGATTTAGATTTATTTTAGATAAGTTGGAGTTAATGATGGAAAGTTGATTGAGAGTCCAAATCAGTGCACACGCAATAGAATTTTGACGCGTCAAAGGCTATAGAGGCACCTCTGCATATTAACACCACACCTAACATCAAGTATGTTGAATTCGCTGCTCCTATATCCTATTAAATTTTTGAATTATAAAATCAATGTTTATTTTTATTGGATGGAAGTAACTTAATAAGTTACATTCTAACCACGAGATCATTACCTAAGAAGTTATAACTTGTTTTATCTTCCAACGTCTTCTTGTTTGGGACATCTTTTTCAAATCAATGTGTTGATTCATTTTTTGCCTATTGGCATCTTAATTTTTAACATCTCTTTGAAACAATAGGAACTCCTCATTGTTTATTTATTAGAGTTAATATAAGGAAATCAAATAATAATTTTTTTTTTTCTGATTTATTTTGAAGAGAATATTGTGAGATTTATGAGTTTAAAATCATCTAATCGATTTCGCTTAAATTGTTCTCTTCATTATTATTTGTAAGATATATTAAAAAAAGAGTACCGAATATTTTCAGGTTCGTCATAAATAGAAATTAGAGTGTTACCCTCTCTATTATAAATCATTGTATCCTGGAGAACAGACGTCTACGAATTATTGGCACCAAAACAGGGGAGAAATCTGTCTTAAGGACATCGCATTCAACGTGAAGCCTTGATCTTAATTTGTTTCTACAACCTGATAAGTTCTTTTAATTTTATATATTTTTAATTTTCTCTCATAATATTTATTTTTGATTCATCTTAATTTTTCATTTAATTTTGTATTTGATTTATTTTCTTAATAAAACTGATTTGCACCCAACATATCCAACTATAAATCAATGCGGTTTGATATGGGTTTGTGAAAGAGTCATGCTAGAGTGACTTCAAGATTGGACCTCACACCACACATCTTAACGATAAAGTGGATAGGAACCATAGATGCTTTTTCACTTGTATTTCGAGGAAAGCATCTATGATTCCCATACACTTTCACATCAGGATGTGCGATGCGAGGTCTAACCTTGAGATCACTTCATCATTATTCTTTGTGAAATAAAAACAAATCATGTATTGGCAGATTTTATGATTCCAACCACTATGGTTCACTGAATTATTTCATCGGCTTCGACTAACTAAATATGACATTGGGATGGGCCCAACTATGAAGATAAAATGTACATGTTTGAGAATTGTTCCTTTGCCTCCTTATATATATATAGGGAACGGATCAAGGGACATGAAAAAACATATGTAAAAACAATGCAACATTAATAAATTTTTAAAATATGGGTTAGAAGTTTCGTATTGAGCTGATTTTTTGTGAAGATGATTTCTATGATGGAAAGATCATCCGGGAAAAAAATCAGTTCAATCTGAAATCTCTAACCCCATTAAAAGTGATTTAGAATGTGGACCGTCAATTTTTTGTCAATTTTTACTAATAATTTGTAAATCACTTTTGAAGGATTTAGAAGTTTCAGATTGAGCTGATTTTTTGTGAGGATGATCGTCTTATCATAGTGACCATCCTCGCAAAAAATCAGCTCAATCCAAAACCTCTAACCCATATTTTGAAAAACCATTGTTTTTACATATGTCCCATGAACCACCCCCATGTATATATATAAATGAGGATCCTTTGCAAATATCCTCACGTCTTCTACCGAAGAACTTGGAGTTGATTTGATGCATTCTTCAAGTTCGTTGAAAAATTGAAAGTCGACGTGGCTAGTTTTTTTTAATCTACAATTTGGTATTGTATGTTAGGTATGGTTAATAAAAGAGTTGCACAATGATTTACTATTGTCAAATCATGATTAAGCCAAGGGTGATCGATTTACAAAGGAGGCACTTGCCTCCACATGATTTTTAATATTAACAAGGGCCTATTGATTATTTTAATAAAATTTGAGCTTACCCATACACATGGACTCCTTCAATATTTTGTATTCTTAGAACCCCTCTATTTCCATACACATGGACTCCTTCAATATCTTGTATTCTTAGAACCCCTCTATTTGGTTAATATTTGAGATAACACGTGTGTTTTCCGACATATGACATACTCATTTTGACATTGTTAGCCCACTTAATTTTTAAATGAATATTTGAGACACCCATTTGCTTTCAAATCTAAGACATGCCCCTCACCACCCAATATTTTGGCTGATTTGGACACCCCTTTCACATTTTGGTGAATATTTGAGATAACTTTGTATTTTCAAACTGATTGCATAACCTAGTGATCTCCCTCCCCCCCAATGGATGAGTGAAGTCGCCCGACATAACATTAATTATGATAACAACAACTCAACAAGAATACCATGGGTAGATGTAAGAAGTCACCCAACCAAATAATCAATTGCAACAACTACAACGAGAACATGTTGACGACGGGGCCTTATGGACGAAGTACTAATCATGGCCAACCATTGGTATGGTGAGTGGCTCCATTCACCACCATACCTAGCCACCATGAGTAAAGAACTTATTGTAAGATGTCGAAAAGAATGAAAAGGAAATTTAGTTGACAAGAGCAAATCAAGAAAATTCGAGGAATGGGGAATTTTTCATGTCAAGTTTCATGATGACTAGCACACGAATAAAAAACAAACTAGTTAGATGTGAGCTCGTCACATAAGGGTAAGGGTATCAACCTTACTCATATAGGAGATGGGTGATGTTAATAGTGATCAAATAATTTGTATTTTATCAGCTTAGTACTTGCTCATAGGGGTGATCACTTCTTTGGTGGTAGTGATGGTAATTGTTGTTTTCAAAGGCTGGAATTCGTGATGGTGGCCGGTGGTGGCAATAGTTGCTTTCGAAAGGGTAGAATTTGGGATGGCTGCGAGTGTGGCTTTGGCTGCTTCAACTGCTACCAACTTGGCATCAGAGAGGAGCCTAGTTGAGGATTTTTTTTTCTGTTGCCCATAATCCATTAAAGAGTGATGGAAGAAAAAAAGATGGAATTTTTGTGCTTGAAATTGTATATAGAAACTTGAAGATAATTGTTTGTTTTTTTTAAATGGTAATTAAGATTTTAGGCTCTCTCCCCTCTATTTTATAGGCTCAAGTTTTCTTTGCAAGGCAACCATAATTATTTTAATCCTAATCATAATTTTAAAATGATTTATGATTTTCAAAATTTTGTATTTATTATTTCCAACTTAGAAAAAAAAAAAGTTAGAATAAATTAAGATTGAAAACATATTTTTTAAGTGTGTGATCTTGTAATATATTGGCATTTTTTTTTCAAAAATTGGAATGGGACCCGGTCATTTCATTTCGTTAATATTAATTTAAGACTATAATGATATTCTGACTCGAATATTTTCACTCGGTTTGTACTCGGTCAACGTGACAAGTGCACAGAACCATAAATCTTTTTCCTTGTGTATCCCGAAGAAAAAGGTCTATGGTTCTATGCACTTGCCACTTCGACCAAGTATAGACCAAGTAAAATTTTCGGGTCAAAACATCGCGACTCTTAATTTAAACCATGCCCAAAATATCACCCCATATTTAATTTTCAAAACCCACCTTTTTCTATTACTAATTTGAGGAGAAAATTTGAGGTTTCCTCCGAATTCCATGAAACACAATAACATGTCAATCACCATGCCTACTTTTGAGGCTTCAACTCAACACCACATGAGGCTTCTTTACTCACACAAAACATATCTCTATTTAAGATTAAGAGAAAGAAAAAAAAAATAGTATCTTTAGTTTTTACCAATTCAAGAAAATGTTAGGCTTCACTTCTCCAAATCAGATCTCTCCATTATTATTTATATTTTTTTTAAGCTTCTTTATTTATTACTTAAAAAAAAAAAGTGTTTGTAGGTATCCATCATGAATAAGGTCTTGTATGGCAAATAATTAAGGGACTATCCATTTCTTTTTTATTATCTACTATGAATAATGTTATTGTTCTTCATCGATGCATTTGTAGTTCTTGGGATTCAAAGGTGGTTGTTTCTCTAGGTGGCCAAATGCAAAGATGTTTATTATTTTATTTGTGAAATAAAATTATCCCTCAGTTATCTATTTCTCCTTTATTGTCTACTATGAATAAGGTTGTTCTTCATTGATGCATTTGTAGTTGTTGGGATGCAATGGTTGTTCTCCCTAGGTGGCCAAATGGAAACATGTATACTATTTTATCTGTGAAATAAAATAACATAATTCTCCCCATGATTTTAAAACTCGATTTTACATCTCATGTCATCCATGTCAGATATTGAGTCGTCTCGGATGAGTTTTCCAATACATTTGAGACGTCTTATTCAAAAAAATGAAAATGAACGTGGATTTAATAACTCGTCTGAAAAATTGATTTGTTTATCTGTCTCGTCTATACTTGATACCGAGACGACTCAGGCAATATGTCTCGATCTCAGACAAGTTTTGAAACCATGATTCTCACATGAAGCATATTCTCAAGCTCAACTTATCAATCAATGACTCTTCAACTTATTTACCATATTTGGAGGAAAAAATTGATTTAGCATAAACTAATATATACCATCCATTAGAAATAGAGAAGAAACACATATAAGATCTAAGCTGGTCATTTTGATAAAAAACTAAGAAAATTGTAATCTCACGTCCTTAAAATCAATTGGTTAGTTTTTAAAATTAAAAAAATATCTATTTTTTATTATTATGTAATCTTCAAATTAAATCTCCCTTAATTAATATCTTAAATTACAAATAAGCTTGTCAAACATGTGTGTTTGCATATGCCACCTTTCTAGCTTGAATCATTGTCACCGAGTTGGAATATGGGTTTAAAATAGCAATAGAAAACCTTAGAAAAGATGAAAAAGATGAAAACAAAGCGAGAAATAAATGAGATTACTTTTTCACAAATAATTATACATTTTATGATATATTAAAAAAAAAAAAAAAAACCAAGTTTAACCAGTAGTGTATCCCTCGAGCAAAATGATACATCATTAAAAAAAAATCATAACATCAAAACATCTTCATAAAATACACATTAAATAACATTTATGAACTAAATGACAAATAATATAAGGCCATAAAAGTCAATCATAGTCCTACAAAAAATAAGTTACTATTATTAATTTGAAAAAAAAAATATGTTTTTAAAACATAAAAAACACTTCTTTAAAAAAAAATCGACTTTTTTTATTTATTATTTTAATAGTTAGAGGTATAAAACGTGTTTTAAACTAGACTTTTAAAAAATTAACATCAACAATAAGAGAGAGAGAATGTCTCTCCCACCCACAATGAAAAAAGGAAAAAAAATTCATTAGATTACTTTGTGGCATTCAAAAACATGATCCGATGCCACGGGATTGTAGAGGACGAAATTGTATGAGCTTAAAAAACGATTAATTTTCATCATTGAATTTTAATTTTAAATTTAAGTGCTCGGTAATCGTTCATTTTCAACACCTTGGATCAAGTTTAATTTTTTTTTTTTTTTTTTTTTTTTTTTTAAGATGAATTTTTTCATAAAATCTAAAAGGTTGTAATGTTATATTTGCCAATGTGGCAATCCATCTAACCCAACAACCTATTTTAAGATTTGAAATCTTAAAATTAAAATTTGTGGGTAGAGAAAGTGTGGGCAAGAGAGAGAGAGAGAGAAAAAAGAAGATGAATCGTGAAAATCTAATTACCCTACTTGACAAACTCAATCGGTTACCCTAACATGCAAAGTTTGGGAATCGTAGATATGTGCTCCTCGAGATACACGACTGCACTTCCCCATAAAAAGTGTATCTCGAGGGAATCGTGTTTCCCAAAGAGCACAGATCTATAGTTTCCAAACTTATCACGTCAAATAGTCGATTGAGTTTGTCAAGTAGGGTAATTAGATTATCACAACTCAAAAAAGATTTATGATTTTGTGCTCTTGTCATGTCAACCACGTACCAAAATCTCTTGCATTCATCATGACTCAATTTATCTTGGTATGCAGCTGACATGATAAGGGTATAGAATTACACATCTTTTTTCTGTGTATCCTCGTGAAAAATAATTTATGATTTTGTGCTCTTGTCACGTCAATCGTGTGTATTCATCAGGATTTTTTTCTTCTTTTAGTCGTGATAATCTGCCTCGGGGACGTGGCATATTCAATCAACTTAGGTGACGTGACAGTCTATGAAACAGTAGATCTGAACCACAAGGATACTATTGTCTGCATTTAGTACACTTTCCCGTGTCAACAACTAGCCAACCACTCACTCATTCATATATATATTTTTCTCAAATTTATCTATCACAACCACAGTCAATCACCATTCACCACCACCTCCACCGGAAATGTCAGATCCCGGCATCACCCAATCCCCACCTCACGTTGCTCTCCTCCCTAGCTCCGGCATGGGTCATCTGACACCTTTCCTCCGACTTGCAGCTTCACTCATTAAACATAACTGCCGAGTCACCCTTATCACCACCCACCCAACTGTTTCACTCTCCGAGTCACAACTCATCTCTCGCTTTCTTTCTTCTTTCCCTCAAATTACACCAAAAGAACTTCATCTCCTCCCCTTGGATCCAACCACAGCTAACTCTAAGGACCCTTTTTTCCTCCAATTCGAAGCCATCCGTCGCTCAGCTCACCTTCTCTCTCCTCTCCTCTCTTCTTCATCTCCACCTCTCTCTGCTCTCATCACTGACATCTCACTGGCCTCTGCTTTCATACCCATAACCAAAGCTCTTTGCCTTCCTAACTACATTCTCTTCACCTCATCAGCCAAAATGTTCTCTCTTTGTGCCTATTACCCCACCATTGTCGACTCTAAATCTAGCAACCCTTCTGATAAATTTAGCGAAACAATTCAAATTCCTGCTTCACACCCAATACCCAAATCATGGATTCCACCAATACTTCTAGACCAAAACACTCTCTTTGCAACCCAATTCATAGAAAATGGTCGAAAGATTATAGAATCAAATGGGATTCTAATAAACACATTTGATGGTTTAGAGGCTGAGTTAGTTACTGCTCTTAATGGAGGCAAAGTGGTCAATGGGTTACCACCATTGATCCCAATTGGGCCATTGGAGCCGTGTGATTTTGAAAGGGGCCCACGATTAGATTGGCTTGATGATCAACCAGAGAATTCGGTGGTGTATGTTAGCTTTGGAAGCAGGACAGCTATGTCAAGAGAGCAAATTAGAGAGTTGGGTGTTGGGTTGGTGAGGAGTGGGTGTAGGTTTGTGTGGGTGGTGAAGGATAAGAAAGTTGATAAAGAGGAAGAAGAGAAAGTGGAGGAAGTTGTGGGTGATGGGTTCATGGAGAAAGTGAAGGATAAAGGGTTGGTGGTGAAGGCTTGGGTTGACCAAGGGGAGGTACTGAGTCACCCAGCTGTTGGTGGGTTTGTCAGTCATTGTGGGTGGAACTCGGTTACTGAGGCAGCGTGGTATGGTGTGCGCATGTTAGCATGGCCACAAGGTGGGGACCAGAAGATTAATGCTGAGGTGGTGGAGAGAAGTGGACTGGGGGTTTGGGTTCAGAATTGGGGATGGGGTGGGGAAAAGGTGGTGTGTGGGGAGGAAATTGGAGTGAAGATCAGGGAGATCATGGAAAATGAAGGGCTGAGATTGCAAGCGACACATATTAGAGAGAACGTCAGGGAGGCGAAAGGAGTGAATGGAAGTTTTAAAACGGCCTTGGCGAGAGTTATTGAGGTGTGGAATAAACTTAGATGAATAACTTGGCTCTGAACAGAGTGGAATAGAGGCACATGATTCCGTTTAGTTAATCTCAAATTGTAAGTTTAGATCATTGGGACTAGGCTTTGTTGTTGTTGTGGAAAATAAATTTAACCTTTTGGGTTAGATATTGTTATTGTTGTTCAAATAAATTTAGATATTTTAGACAAGACTTTGTCGTCTTCAAGATAAATTTATATATGAATTAAAGTGAATGTGTTTATTTTAAAGAAAAATGATATACGAGAAATAGTCCCAACGAGACGACAACCGACATTATAATGCTATGGGAATCTAATCGAGTAAGTCATCCCCCCTTTCAATATACTTATTTTCTTCCTCGTACTTGTACCATGAGAATCTTTTCTAACATGAGATTGACCTTACTAAGAGATTGAACATTTCTCTTTGAAAATTGAGGTAGCAGAGGATTTCTAGGCATTGGTGGTGGCCTCGGCATTTTGTTAGCGTTGCAACTAGGGTTGGTTGGGGTTCAACTTGTGTCCAACTCACACTTGACAAACACCAACCCATTCCCGCACCCAACCCAACCACTGGCATGAAATGCTGAGCTCAAGCCCAATCCAAGTCGGGTTGGCTTATTCCTTATTAATATTAGATGATCCAATAGCAATAATGACTTGTATAAATCTAAGTTTTAGGTGAAAAGATAGAAAATTTACAATTATTTGTTTAAGAAATATATTTCAAAGTTTACATACATGAAATTATAAGTAAATGTTAAGAAAAAGATGAAGATGATGATGATTAACCTACATTTTACCCTGTTTTCTCTATAAAAATTTAATTCATTTTGCAATTAATGACAATATGGAAAGTTGACCTCAATGGGCAATTTAAATTGATAGTCTAGATTTAAAGTCACTTTTATAATGGGGTTAAAAATGTTAGAATGGATTAATTTTTTTACAATATTGAATGTAATACACATTGTGGACAAATCCTTATGTTATTGGATCACCGTACATGATATTCATGTTGGCCCATAAGGACAAGAAAACTATGGATTAAAAATATAATAGTTGTAAATATATGTGTAGGTAAAGATAGTCAAATGTTTCAGGATGCAAATAAAATTTCTTAAATGAGTCGTGATAATTTGACACCCCCTCTAACAGACACAAAATCGTAGATCATTTGCCTCGGGATACATAAGAAAAATATTTGATGTTCTGTGTATCTCGAGGTAAATGATCTACAGTTCAGTGATGGGGGTGTAGGGGGCGTACGTCAGAGGAGGGCGTCAAAAAATCATTATTCTTCTTAAATAGATGGAGGTGTATCAACTATACCTCATTGTATAGGGAGTGGACAACAAGATTTAATATTTAATATATGTGTTTTTCCATAAATGATGAATTGGGGATGGGGGTGCCAATTGAGCCCATTGGCCAACAATCCAATTCATACTGCTCGAAAAATGAAGGGTTAGGGCTCTGTTCTTGAGCCCACAAAAGTAGGGTCTGGCTAAAAAAAAATCAACCCATTAAATCCGAATTGAGTTAGGGTCTAACAATGTCCAACTTCTCGGCTCATTAGTATATTTTAGATGTATATGAAATAGATGTATCATTTTATAACAAATGAAAATAAAAGCACGTAAAAAACCTTTACTTTCACCTCTACCCGCTTCTCAAACAGTAAAAAAAAAAATTGAACAGTAATTTTGACATTTTTCATATAAAAAATGCCATGTTTTCTTTTTTCTACCTTTTTATCATTTTTACTCTTCACATTTTATCAAAACTCAACTCTTTTATATAATAAAGATTGGAGGGTATAAATATAATTTGAATGTAAATTAAAAGAAGGGTAATTAATTAATTTCAATATAAAGTTAAAAAAGAGTATTTTGGATATGCAAATTGTAAAAAAAATGTTCATTTTATTTCTTATAGTTCCGGTAAAAATGATAAATTACCATTTTTAAAATTAATTTGAATAGAGCACCGTTTTGATAATTTTTCATTTTTTGGTGCATGTTTTGGTAAACTCAAAAATCAACCCAACCTGACCAATTAAGATTGGACTCGGGCATAGACAGTCCGATAGGAATATATAGGGGTGTCAATTCAACCCATAAGCTCGTTAGCCCGGTTCGCCTAAGAAAACAAGGGTTAAGGCCTTCCTATTGAGCCCACAAAGGTAGGGCCAGGCTTAATCATTTTTAGCACATAAAATCTTGGTTGGGCTAGGGTCTTATAGTGCCCAAACCGGTTGCTCGTAAATCTTATATAAATATTCCTAATATATTTAATTAAATGAAATTTTTTTTAATTAAATTAAAAAGTATTGCTACTTACAATTTAATTATGATCTCCTCCCGTTGGCCTCGCTCACGAGGACTTATCGCTGTTTACTTGGTATGTGTGGTTTGTGAGGATTTGAGCGAGATATGGTTTTCTAAGAGATCAGTTGTCTTGCCCTACTAGTCAAGCTACGGGTTCAAAACACCCGTCGTAAAAAAAACTATGATCTAAATTTTTTATAGATTAATAAGGCATTAATTTAAAAGTCAATTGGATAATATTAAATACACAAACAAAAGTATTTTAAAAATATAATTTTTCATTAAATATGTTGAATTTTAGTCATTTTATTTGACCTGAACCAAGACAGAGTCAAGCCCGAGCCCGTAAAGAGCTATGTCTAGGGCTAAGTCGAGTTAGGTCCGATAGTGATATTAGGGCTTATCTAGGTGGAGCCCACCTCTTTAGAGCTGGGTTAGGGTCAACCAAGCCCGGCCCGAACCTGTTCATTGACACCCCAAGACTGTAGGTTTGGTCTTGATATAAACCCGCCTCTTTAGGGTCGGGTTAGGACTCAACCAGGCCCAGCCAGAAACCGCCCTAATTCAGGACAGCAAGAACAGTTGTAATCAAACGAAGCATTTGCGAGGTCTATGAGGTTGGGGAAAAAAACAAACAAAAAAAAAAAAGGATTTTTAGGTATCCTTTATCATCTTCAATTGATTTTATCCAGAGCTCGACAATTATGGTTTTATAATTCTTTTATTTTTGTCTCTCCATTTTTTTCTCTTGTTTTTTAGCTTTTTTTTTTTTTTTTGGTTTCGCGAAATTTTATTGAATTAAGCTTCCCAAATATCTGGTTCGTGCTCGAAGTACCTAAGGTATGATTGTTTCAGGTGAAATTTTTTTGAATTTTGATTTGTTTTGTTGTTTAGGATATGGGTTTTTGTTGTTTCGACTTTTAGTTTAGTAAATCTAATAGAAATTTCCCCAATTTTAAATGGATTTGTTTCACTAAGTGATTAAAAGGTGTAATTTTGGTAGAACTTTTCTGATATAATTTACAGTTTTGTTTTTGCAGGAAAATCATGTTTCAATTAGGCTTTTAGGTTTTACAATTTTATGTAGGATTGATGCCTAAATTCTGAAAGGTTTAGAGTCTATTTGGAATGTTGGTTTAGGCAAGAGAAGGGGAATCATTGGGTTTAGTGAGATAGGCTTGAAGGAATTTGACAAGGTTGTAAATTTTTGGTTTTGGGGTCGGTAAAATGTACCGTAGTGTGGTGTCGGACACTGCCCGTGGTGGGTTACCTACAGACAGTGGAGATTACGCGGTGACACTCGATCAAGTTCCTCGATGGATCGATCCAGAGCAGAGATCCTCGTTTGCATATGGGAATGAGGATCCTTTGTTTCTTAACTCATACTTTTCGGATCCTCTAACTACGTCTTCGGAGGCAGATGGGGGTGTCAGTGGGACATTGTCAAGGTTTCCAGTTGATCAAGAAATTAATTCAAAGATATATCTGTGGCGGGGCAACCCTTGGAATCTTGAGGTGGATGCTGTTGTTAACTCCACTAATGAGGTGAACATGGCTTACTTGAACTTCCCAATTTATTCCTTTAATATTTGTGTATGTTTCTAGACCTCGAATGATAGGTATTTATCCGAAATCAATTAGTTGGTGAAACTGACACATTTGTAAATATTACATTCTCTATGTGTGGGTCATGTTAGAATTTAAATTCGTATCTCTCTTTGGAGGATTAGTACTCTTCTCTATCCCTGTTCTTGAAATTTTGAAAAAAAATACTTTTTTATAATATGAAATTTATATCTTTGTTTAACAAATGAATTGTACATTTTTTATATTTTCATAATTAATAATATATATTTTATTTTTCAATACTCCTGATTTTTGTTCCCTTTCCCGGTGTTTACCTTGTTGAATTATTCCCAAACCTTAACTTTATCATTATGAATGTTTTTTATCAAACCGAATAATTGATTGATGATTGAGTTGAATTCTGAGACTCATTTCTTGAGTGGATGACTTGCAGAGTTTGGATGAAGCACACAGCAGCCCTGGCCTGCATGCTGCGGCTGGTCCTGGTCTTGCTGAAGAGTGTGCAACATTGGTAAGAAAAATGTAGTTGGAATTGTTTGCTTAGCTAGCATTTTTGTTGAAATCATTTATTGTGTTAAAGGGATTTAGCAGGTGAGGGTAAAACATATGCAATTATGTTGAAAACAATAGTAGGAAACAAAAGGAGGAAAAAAGTGTAAAATAGTTATGTCCTGGGCTACGTTAATTGTTCAACATGGCTCACCCAGAAAAATGGGTTACCTGTTTTACATGGCTCATTTGAGTTGTATTTGTTTTGGGTCTGGAATAAGATGCTGTGTCATCTGGACTGACTTGATATGCTTTCAATTCTTTACAGGGTGGATGCCGAACAGGAATGTCAAAGGTTACAAATGCATATGATCTTCCTGCCAGGTAAGGTGTATGGGTTGTGTTCCTTTTTTTTTTTTCCTATTTTCTCTCTTTCTTTCTTTTTTTGAAAATCTTTTTATTTACACCAATAAAAATAGCTACAAGCAAACTAGGTACAAAACAATATTTTTCCTTTATTCTTTCATGTTTAATTCAACTCCTCCATTCCTGGTTATCTGATAATCCTTATATAATGAGACAAAATATCACGTCATTGTATGTGTTGATTGTGTCATAGCTACAAGCACTCAGTATAGGTGAATGCCATTGTGTCTGGTTGGGTAGCCACTATTGTTCTCATATTTTTCTTATAAACAGTTGTCAAAATTTGCATGCGTATCAGATATTTCCGTGTTCATGTTGCGAATGGTATGTGTCTTCTCTGTTTCTCTAATCTTTATGTGGTATTTTGATCGACTTGTTTCTGTGTTTACCACGTGTGATATCTCAGGAAGGTAATTCATACCGTAGGGCCCAAGTATGCCGTTAAATATCATACCGCTGCAGAGAATGCTCTGAGTCACTGCTACCGCTCCTGCCTTGAGCTTCTCATTGAGAGCGGTCTTCAGAGGTGGGTGTGTGGTAGATGCTAAATATATTGCATGCTTTTAACTACATTCATTTGTTGTGCCTATGTCTTTTGGAAGTGATGGAACATGTTTAAATGCAGCATTGCAACTGGCTGCATATATACTGAGGCTAAAAATTATCCTCGTGAACCAGCTGCTCATGTAGCGATCAGTAAGATATCTCCCTACATGATCTTACAATGTTCTTCGTTTGACCCTTATGTCTTTTCGTAATTTCTCAAATATTTCTCTGTATGGTGCATATCTTGTACAGGCACATGCATTTGTGGATGTATGTGTGTTTGTATGTTTATGTATATATCCTCTTTGGTCTGTTTCATTTTTTTATCTCAAATTGTTCAGGACCCTTTTTAATCCTGTTCCCTTTTGTCCATATCATCTTTCATGTGCAATTTATTAGGGACTGTTCGACGGTTTCTGGAGAAGCATAAAGATAAGATCACAGCCATTGTTTTTTGTACTACGACAGCCTCTGATACAGAGATATATAAAAGGTACTTCTGTTATCTGGTTTTGTTTCTCTTTCACTAATATTAAAAAGTGTTCTCTTTTTTTAATAAGTTGATATGATGCCATGCGGTATGGTATGATTATGTTAGACTTTTTATCTTTACAATTTTATATCCTTATGCCTTTTTTCTTCTTTTTTGATTTAGTATTTCTTGTTGCCATTCCACTATGCAGATTGCTACCACTCTACTTTCCTCGGGATAAAAACGAGGAGGAGGTGGCATTATCAAAGCTTCCTGCAGATGTTGGGGACGAGAACGGTGAGACAACAATAGATGAACGCAAAATTAGAATAAAACCTTTGCCAGTTGTAACAAAGACCGCTCCTCAATCTCCCAAAGCCCCACTGGATCTTCCTGTCAGTGATGTTGGACTGACAATGAGGCGGTTAGTGGACTTACCAGAAAATTTAGCTCAATTCTTTTTTTTTGCCAATTCAAGCAGGGTTGTCAAAAAATTGGGCACCTTAGATGCTCTATGTCAAGGTAGGCGGGATCCGCCCCAGGGATTGACCAACTCTACTGGATGACTATTGTGTTAACAGGAAATCAACGTATTTGGACTCTTATCTGGATCCTGCATTCATGTCCATAATTAAAGATCCAGATCAGAGGCGTAAGGAACAATGGGAAAAATCTTCTCAAGCACAGAGCGGTTTTAGTTGTGCCAAATTGCTCGGATTTGGTGATCTTGGTGGTCCTCCATTGTCTGTTGCTGAGGAATACTCGCTTCATTCTAGATATCTTGCTAAAGCTAATTCTCTTAATCTTTCTGAAATTGCAGAAATGAAAATTGTGTAAGTAATCTTTTCTATACTATATATGAATGCATATCTTAGATTATTATCATTATTGTTTGGTATGTTTCTTGGCATTTCAGTTAATTAAAAATCTTCTTCTTGTACATTTTTGGTTGTACCCAGGATTTATTGCTATTTACATTAGTGGCATCCACCAAGGACTTGAGATATTTTATAACCATAAAATGGTGCCAAGCATTTCAAGCATACATTTTTATTGTTGGATGCAAGTAACTGGTTTGAATGGTTTTATATGACATTTGCATTTTACGTATTTTTCCCCCCCAATATGCTATTTCAGTTATCGTGGTGGGGTAGACAGTGAGGGACGCCCTGTAATGGTTGTTGTGGGAGCTCATTTTCTGCTGCGATGTCTTGATCTGGAGCGGTTTGTGCTTCATGTAGTAAAGGTATACAGGTTGTGGATTACACCAATCTCCCATTTATTGACTATTAGAAATTTCCTGTTGAAACGAACCCAAAAATGTTTTTTTTCATTTTCAATAGATAAACCAAATCTTTGAGATATGGCTTTGTTGTTGTATAGATAAACTAAACTGAGTTTTCCCACTGTGGTAGCTGTATGAATTGACTCGTCTAGTATCCATCATACGAAGCTTCTGTGAAGTAATTGTTGCTACATCCCCCAACCTTGGATTAAATTTTGCAAAATTCCATGCTTCTCTTTCTAATGCCTTTGTGATTGTGTGACATTTTGCTTGCAAGTTTCAAGTAATGCCTATATTGTAGATTAACTGTTAGGACTGAAACTGTTCTCTTTATCATTAATTTCAGGAGTTTGAGCCCTTGATACAGAAGCCTTATACTATTGTTTACTTCCATTCCGCAGCATCTTTGCAGCTGTAAGTATAGTATGATCGACTTGCAAAATATATAGAAGATACTTTAATTTTTTTTATTTCTATGCTAATTGTTTTACTGACTGGATCACTAAGAGTCGTACATAGATCATCCCTGTAAAGAATTCTCTTCTTGAAGTCCAGTATATTTTTTTCCCAGAAATTCTTTCTATATATGTTGATTGTATGCCATTCTTTTACTTCCTCTGATTACTTTGCAATTTGGAGTAAACAGACAACCAGACTTGGGATGGATGAGGCGATTACAACAAATACTTGGTCGGAAACACAAGCATAACCTGCATGTATGAACATCTAATTTTACCATCCTATTAGAAAGCACACTCTTGTCCTCCAAATTGGATTTTTTCTCTATTTATCGAAAGAAATTGACTTCTCCTGCTCCTACACAGGCGATATATGTTCTTCATCCAACATTTGGAGTGAAGGCTGCCATCCTTGCTTTGCAAATGTTCGTAGATGGTGAGGTATGTCTTATTGTTTCATCTTCATTCAACTAAGTGAGAGGTGAAATACATCTTCAACCGTTTGGGTTTTCTTCAAGAAAGAACCGGCGACCAAGATATTCCATATCTAACTCTTTCTCTTTGAAAGCTGATGGTACATAAGGTTTTTTATTTTAATTCTCTAGGTGTGGAATAAGGTGGTTTACGTTGACCGGCTTCTGCAGTTGTTCCGATATGTTCCTCGTGAGCAGTTGACGATCCCTGATTTTGTGTTCCAGTTAGGTTTTTTTTTTTTTCCTTTCAAATTATTTTGTTACAAAATTAGAATCCTAGGTCCGAATATCTGACGATGATGTTTATGCAGGCATGATCTTGAAGTGAATGGAGGGAAGGGTCTTATTGTGGACCCAAGAACAAAATATGTATATCACAGACCATAAGCGGCAAGGGGTTCAAAGATTCAGCAAGTGATCTTGGGATTTCATTATTTTCTTTCTTCATAAGGAGTGAAAATGTATTAGGTTCTTTTTTATCTTTTTTCTTTTCTTAAACAAAAAATAAAAATTAGATGGGGGTGGGTTGTTTTTGATAGTTAGTTCCATGTGTATGATTAGTTTCTAGTTTCCTGTTTCCAATTTATCTTCTTTGTAAATTTCTGAAGACGGAAATAAATGGCTTGGCTTCTCTTATCTATGTATATTGGATGATCTCCCAAGTAGCGTACTGGTTCGAGCTTGCACACAAGGAACAGAAACAGAGACGGTTGGAAGGATTCAACATACCACCGAAGCCAAAAACAACAGCGTTGCACATGATTTGGGTCCACTCAACCACATAAATGTGTTGGCATGCTCCTTGTGGTACCACCCCAAAAGTTGGGTGAAAATTGGAGCAAATTTCATCATGATTTGGGTCTTGGAAAATTGTGTAATTTTGCATTGATTTGGGTCTTGGAAAATTGTGTAATTTTGCATTGATTTGGGTCTTGGAAAATCAAATATCCCAAAATGAAAATATTGACTGTTTAAATCCATTTTTTGGTCCTGACTTTTCTTTTTTTTTTCTTCTTTCTTTTTTCTTTTTGGAGTAATTGAATGTAATTAATCTTGTCAGTTCTTAATGTTATTTTATTTATAAATAAGCTAAACAAAGAGGGGGGAGGGGTTGATTCAGAGCTGCAGACAAATCAAAACAGTACTGTTGAAAAGCAAAACAAACACTCGCAAGGATGCAAAGATGGAGGAAAACGTTACAAAAAGAAAAGATAATAATGAGTCACATTGGACTGACCTCAAGCTTGTACCTCATATCGCACATTCTAACGTGAAAGTGTTGTCTGTAACTGAAATGTTTTGCTGAAACATTCTGAAAGAGCACAAAACTTTGGACCATGCCATGAAAATATACCATTTTTTGAAATCTCAAGTGATGGGGGTGATACTCTTTCAAAGTTACGAAATTTTAAGTACTCAACTACTGATTACAACTTATCATTTTGTTTTTCTTTCTTTTTTTTTAAATAACCCACCATATCAGAGTCATACAAACCCCAAATCATCAAATGGAAATACACTGAGACAGGCCAAAAAGAATTATCTGCACAATTTCAATATTCTCATGAATTCTGACAAATACTCTATGAATAATTCCCAAATTGAATGGGATCTGTAACACAACAATATCCATGACCCACTAATTAATAATCAACGTAAAATGGGAGACCCAACCAAAAGTATAGGAAAATAGGCAAAAAAATATATATGTTGAAAGGATATATATGGGATGCCTGCAAAAGAATCAGTCCAGCCTCCTCCCTTCTATCATCTATGGGTATTCTGAGTTGGCATTACGATCGTGTTCAGTGTTACCCTTATTCTGCATGTCTGATAGTGCCATCAGCGCCAACCAATTTTTGATGAAAAAAATAAAGCATGAATTAGCTATGTTACAAAGTGAAAGAATTGACTCTCATGCCTTTCTGTAATGCAGGGTGTCTCCTCAAGCAAGTCGGAGGGATGGCAGAGTACCCTGATCAGACAGCATAACCCGAATCGTCGGTTTTCCAATTTTTTTCTTTAATGAATCCTGCAAAAACTTTCATGCCACACAGCCAAAGGTATCCATAAGAATTATATCTTTCATCTCGTCTATCTTTCTTCGTCTTCTCGATCGATTCACTACAACCCCAAGATGTGGCAGTTCCTTACGAATTCGTTGGAGTAATTGACGTATTTAGTCCAAAATGGCCGAAGATGCTCAAAGCCAATCTCTAGCCATGGTTTAGATTGACCATTGTAGTGTATTACTGCAGACTTCTTCACACTCTCGACATTGGTTTTATTCTGGTAGCCCAAGCCTAACATGTGCCAAGATGGGTCAATCGGGCGAACATGGCCTTTGAACGCAATTAAAGCAGGCGGCAGCGTACCAAGCTTCCACATGGTCAAGTTTGATTTCAGATTCTGCACCAAAAAGAAAAAATCTCCTCATGAATACAATAAGGCAATGAAGCAGCTCAACATATGGACTTTGTAATTCAAGAAATCCAAAAATATTGAACCTAAGAAGGGCTGAAAGAAGAACCAATGTACAAAAACTTCTGAAAAACGTTTACCTCCTTAAGCCAGAAATGGTATGTGTCTGTTATATTCGTCTTCCTCCACACACGCAGATCAAAAATATTCATCCCGTAACCCCACGCACATTCATTAGGGTCTAAATGCTTTGCGATCAGGGGATGAGAAAAATTGAAGTAGTTCTTGAACCGCTTGGACATTACCCACTTGTCCTTCCCCTTTACAGGTTTCTACAGCCCCATTAACCTTGCCCTCAAGATCAATATCCCAAAGGGGTGATAAATCACGCTGAATTACAACATCATCATCTAAAAAGACCACCTTGTCAAGGTTCGAGAACAGCTGTTACATACATCAACAGGTGATCAGTCAGGATGCTTCCACAAAAATGCCATCCATAGATAATACAAGAAAAATAAAATAGAAAGATACTTGTCCTAATAGAACCCAAACTTCTATGTAACAATATAAAATTTTGGGACAAGAGCCAAACTCCATTTCCCAAATATAATACATACATTACAAGGTGATCAGTCAGGATGCTTCAACAAAAGCGCATCCAAAGATAATACAAGAAAAAAAAAATAGAAAGATAAAAGCCTCCACCCCTCCTCACGTTCCCGTTCCCACCAACAGACACCACAAGAAATGCAACTCATAAATCCCTGTGATCCTTCCAAAAATATAAGAAAGATCACACTACTCTTTCTTTCTTAAGTATTCTCCAATGATACCTATTTTATAATTTTTCCTCTACCAATCATCCCTCACTTCTTTTTTTAATTTTTTTTACTTACATTTCCCTTCTCTATTTTTCATGATGGCTTTTTGGTTTTATTTCTAGTAATTTTAATAAGAACAACTGAATCTGCAAGTTCCCATGAAAGTTGGTAGAATCGAACTCAATCTAAGACATATTCCCAAAGCAATTTCAAGCTCTTTACTATCAGGTCTACGCAAATATTCTACATTCAAGCATCAAAATGTTTCAAATCTCCTACTAAGAAAAGAATAAAGATTTAGCTCACATCCTAATACCTCTGGGAGATATATCCGGAGATGGTTGAGTATTGAAATATATTTCGGACTTCTGTGCTGCAATTTTGAAGCAAAAATCCGTGGAGTAGTCTCACTTAGGTTGGCCCCAGCAACGTGGTTTCCATGGTAGTAATTTCTGATCCCATGATAGTTCTCCACAGCTTCAAGTACAGGTACATTTTCTCTTGTTAACCAATCAAACTGATGAACACCTTTCACCTCGATAATTGCTGGGGAGAGAGGGTTCAGTGCGAACCATGCATGCATGCCCGCATATGTCTTCTTGTCAGTGATGACATGGAAGATGATCTTTTCGGGTTTTGTGGCAGATTGGACAACAGAAGTGACAACTACAGAGGCTGCCAGGATGTTATCAGTCGACACGACAAAGTGATGGTAAGAGTTGTCAGAGAGCAAGGGAAGTAACTCTGGAGATGGTAATTGTCTGCGTGCATGAGCATTGGAGGAGTACTCATCGGTTAAACGCAAAGAGAGACAGTGAAGTCCTTTCGGAATGGCACTTGCGGCAAAATGTTTGTTCATCAGCTCGGCAAACTTGGATGCTCTGACCTCCCTGTCAAATTTCTCCATCTGCACAGATGAATTTATAGTTGAGACAATGTACGTTATGCAATAAGTATAAGGTAGTGTACGTACTTATAGTACTCATGGTCTAAAAGGTCATAACAAATGAATGCTTCGCTTAATGAAAAACCCAATATGGTATCGGCCAATACAAACTGATACATTCCAATACATACCCGAAACCCTCTATGTTTCCTATCAAAAAAAAATCTTGGCCAATATCGATACGTATCGACTGATACATTCCGATATTTTAAACCATGATAGTACTCTTTTAACACTTTTAGTTCACCTAGACAGGTGTTCATCAAGGCGCATGTTGCCTCCATAGTGCCAAGGTACTGTATCAAGCATCCAGTTCTACTTAATCATGGCAATGGAAACTCAACGCACTTCATCGAGCTAAGAATGTAGGCTTATAGCCAACCTATTTAATTGTTTTTTTTCTCACGGGTGTCCTCTATTTCTTCTCTTTTTTCCCTTTATATTACCAGTAACATTACACCAATGTACTTTCTCTTTATGGTCTTTCTTTCTATGCTTCTCCCTTCATTTGCCCTGCCATCAACCTCCTTATCTCCTCACAGATTCATTTAACTTTAACTCACATAACTGAAGCTGAATTGTATTAGGCGGCTTCAGATTTAAAAAATAGTGACTAGTAACATCAGTGGGAATATATTGGGATATGGAAATGAAGATAATCTATTATAAGACACGAAACAGATTGAAGACATAGTATAGGAAAGTCAGTAGAAGATCCATGCATGGATCTTGGTTGCTAAGTAGGTAAAAGTCTGCGAGTGCTGATACTATGAACTAAATTTAAAACCACCTTCACATTGCTACTAACCATTAACCAACTTACCTATGAAATGGAAAAGAGCAATGGTATTGTAAGTGTGGCAAAAGTTCTTGGTTAGTCTATAAAGAACAGTAACTCACAAAATGCTACTTAGTGCTAGGTATCATTGTGGGGCACTTAAGAGTTGAGATCAGAAACCATTATAATAAGACCATTGTATTTAACAATAAAAATGATTATATCTGCAAATTACGACATACCATCGCCTTTAACTTGATAGCAAATGTTTTAGCATCATATTCTTTGTTATCCATCTCAGAAACGAGTTGACTGAATGATTCCGGCAGCTTCAGGTCATCTGGGATTTCTTCAGAATTCACTTGGTTGAGGACCTTGTATAAATCATTGACTAGCCTCTGAACACCAACCAAGGATCCAACTTAAGAGAAACAATTTAGACAATTTTTCCATCATAAGGAGAAGAACTCTCCATCTAATGGTTATAAATAAACCATCAAATCAAAAAATACATAAGAAGAAACATATATTTACCACTGAATCATCAGCCCTACCAAGAAACCTCGGTCCCAATCTCCTTCCCCAACAATCTAAATCATATAAACACAAGGAAAAATAAAAATCATATAATGATCATTGAATCCAATAAAATAACAGAACTGCAAACAGTATTCCTTATCAAATAACATATAAAATAGAAAAGCATTCAAATCTATCAAACTTAGACGAAATTCAAAAGAAAAAAAATGAAATAATGAAATTAAACAAAACAATAATAAAAGAATCACACATTCACACCCCAATTTAAAACCAAACAACCAATTCAAACTCATATATTGGCAAAACCACAGAAAATCCAATTATCACAATTTAAAAACAAATTCAATACCTACCAAACAAATCACTGAGAAAAAGAAAAAGAAAAAAAAACTCGACCTCATACCAAACCGAAAAAAGAAAGATTCAAATTAAATCAAACAAAACCCAAGATAGATCCATTTGTTTTACAGATCTCTCAGCAGACCCTGCAACTAAACCACCTTAATTTCGATTCCAATCCATCAAACCCATTAAAGAAAAAATTAAGAAAATTCAAACCCATGTCAAAACCCATCAATTTTAATCCAAATTCAATCAAATTAAACTCAAACAATAATACCCTCAACACCACCAACGGTACCTTTCCCCAAATCATCAAACAACACCACTTACAAATCACAATAAGATCTCAATTTAATGCGCCAAAACCAACTACATGATTGAAGAATAAACAAAGATAATTATGGGATGGGTTCGATTCCAATCCATCAAACTGAATAAACCCATTAAAGAATAAATAAAGCCAACTCAAACCCATATCACAATTCATCAATTAAATTAAACTCAAACAACAATACCCATAACACCCTTTCCCCAAATCATCAAACAACACTACTTACAAAAATTACAATAAGATCCCAATTTAATGCGCTCCAACAACATAATTGAAGGATTAAATAAAACAAAAGATAAATTAAAAGATGGGTTGGGTTCGATTGAGCCTACCCATCGATGAGCACTTGTTGACGTCTTCGAGGGTGACGACAGCTGTAAGAATGAAGACGAAAGGCAACAAGAAAGCAAGGATGAGAATTGTGTGAAAGAAAGTTCGATAAGAGATGTGTCGAGCTGCAACTTTGATCTTCATGAAGTCGAGAAACCCATTGGTGGTAGAGATCGTGATGCTTCTCATACTAGGAGAGAAATGAAGCTGCATCGTCGTCGTCTCGTTTTCAAAGAAACAAGAAGAAACCCTTTAGAAACCCATTTGAGAAATCCATCTAAGATCAACATCAGATCCAACAAGAGGAGGAGAAGGAGAACAGATCAACGATATTATAGAGTGATGAAATTGAGATCTCTTTCTGTTATGGGTGTTTCTTGAAGGTCTCTTCCAATACAGCATTGATGGGTTTTTGTTCGATTTTCAGCTGTTTCAAGAATCAAAGATAAAATTTCGACGTAGAAATCGAATTGTTGATCTCTCCCATTGATGAGAGAGAAATGGACAAACCGAGAGAGAGGGAGATGTTTTTGTTTTTTATTTTTGCCATTTGTTTCGGTCGTATTTTATTTTTAATTTTTTTAATTTTTTAATTTTTTAATTTTTTTAATTTTACTTTGGGATGGATGATCGATCAGATCTTATTTTGTTTTTCATAATTTAAAAAAGAAATTTTTTATTGGCACCCCAACTTTTACTTATTACACCTCAATTTCCTAAGGGTATGTTTGATTGCACATGAAAAATAAGGTGGAAAATCAATTCCCATGAAAAATGATATTTTTTATGTGTTTGATTGTACATGTTCACGGAAATTCATTTTTCACTCCAATCAAAAGGTCCATCAAATCACGAATTTTACATTTCCACTCATATGGGTGGGAAAGTAAAATTCATCTAAATTTTTTATCTTCAAAATGTCTTTTTCTTCTTTCTCACCACCATCATCATCATCACACTCAACCTCACTGTCGTCGTCGTCGTCACTATCGTCGATCATATTTTTTCTCTTTATCTCTCTTCTTCCTTTACCTCCATCGCCGCCACCACTACCACTACGGCCTCACCTCTTCTTCCCCACCATCATCATTGTCATAGTCATCGTCGATGCCATCTATGGCCACTCTCATCCTCCTTATTCTTCTTCTTCTTTCTCCTCATCCTCCCTCCCCCCATCTTAGTCCTGCTCTCTCTCTCTCTCTCTCTCTCTCTCTCTCTCTCTCTCTCTCCTCTATTTTTTTTTCCTGATAATTTTTAAATGCAGTCAAACAATGGAATTTGATGTTTCCACCTTATCCATTTTCCACTTCAAATTTTCTATGGACTTAAAATTACATGGAAAATGACTTTCCATGCAATCAAACACACCCAAATTTATTTATCACAACTCATTACAAAACATTATAACACTCATTCAAATAATTTCAACATTACAAAGATTTTTAGCTCTAGCTACTAATCAACCTGACAAAACATTATAATACTCGTTCAAACAATTTCAATAGTTGATTACAATTAGGATTAAGCTCATATAAAATCCTACACCTTAAAATACAAATTTAACAAAGAAAGACTATTAGATTTTGAGTTTAGTACATGTTCATTTTTATTCCCAAAACATATTTTTTTTCAATGAATTCGTTACTTCTATGATCTATGAACTCATGAGTTCATCACTTTTAATATCAACAAATTCGTACATAAAACACCAATGATCTTACCATATCAATGATTTTACTATTAATTTATCAACGAATTCGTTAATTATAGAAGTGACGAATTCACGAGAAAAACATGTTTTGAGAATTAAAATGAATAGTGTATGAAAATTGAAATTTTGACATAAGTTGTGCACATTTAGGGGGAAATCCCTTTTTATTTTAATTAGGGTCTAATAAGAAAAATTGGCATGTCAATAGCAACTCTCTTTAAAAAGAAAAATTAAAAATAAAAAATAAGAGAGAGAGAGAGAAACTTCTATTGCCACACCAATTTTTACCAAGACAACCCCCAAGATGTGCACTTATATCTTTGACATCACGTGAATTGGAGTGCTCTTAGTAAAAATTAGTGACGCAATAGAGTATCTCAAAAAAAACTGTAATCTCAAACCACGTTGGATGTTCAACCTTAAGATGAAAAAATTTTAGATCAATATCACTCTTCCTCTTTAGAAAAAAGGAAATATATATATATATGGGTAGCGTTCAATGGCTAACTTTTTGCTAAAACATTTTTCAAAACATGAGTTAGAAGTTTTGGAATGGGCTGATTTTTGGTGAGGATGATCTCTACGGTGAGGAGATCATCCTCACCAACCGTAGAGATCATCCTCACCAAAAATCAGCCCATTCCAAAACTTCTAACCCATGTTTACAAGTTGAAAAATCGTGGACCGCCCATTTTTTGTAAACTATTTTTGATGGGGTTAGAAGTTTTGGAATGGGCTGATTTTTGGTGATGATGATCTCCTCACCGTAGAGATCATCCTCACCAAAAATCAGCCCATTCCAAAACTTCTAGCTCATGTTTTGCCAAAAAGTTAACCATTGAACGGACCCTATATATATATTTTATTATTATTATTATTTTTCATTTTTTACTTTTTTTTTTTTAATTAAATAATATCAATGTTAAACTTGGTGAAAGAAAATTCTTGTTTCAAAGTTATTGGATTACTTGTATAACAAGTATCCATAACTCATATTATTGTTGATTTTGATTAATAGACTTATGAGGCTCTCTATCACACAAAACAAATAGATCCATAGAAAAATTCATAGTAATCCATAGAAAACTAACATTTGTGTCCAAAATATATATGTATTTTTCCTCACATGTCGGTTGTACGTCTAATGGACGGTTTTCTAACGTTTTTTGAGATTAGAAAAGTCATTTGAACATTAAGGTGTCGAAATCATCGAATAGAAATCACCAATCAAATTGAATTTTGATAAATATATTTATAGACCAAACAATCAAAGTCAATGAGCTTCAATGCATAATATGGCATATTGTGGATGTCCATGTCAAACTTTCAATGATATGTCAAAAAGACTTACCCTACAATACTAAAAGATTTATGGGGTGCAGCTCCACTAAAACTATGGGGGCGTTTGGTTTGGATTGTAGAATCTGATTTTCCATTGATTTGGATTGTAAAACTATGAGAGCATTTGCTTCGGATTGTAAAACCTGATTAATTGGATGAGAATCGGGAAGATTACATAGCTTCATAGCTAGGTCAAGATACAATATATTTAAAACAAATTTCATCCCTTTACAATAAATAAATCAAGTGCAAAAAGGTGCACGGAAAAGATATTTTCTAAATATAATGAAGCTCCTATATCTATTATTGTTCTTGGTTTATTAATAGAGTTTCTATTAGCACCCCCCAATTTTTATGTATTTCACTCCAATTAAAAATAAAGAAAATAGAGATATTTTCCAAATCGTGCAAATTCACAAGAAAAACACATCTTTTGGGAATTAAAATGAACAGTGTATCAGAACCGGAATTTTGACATAAGTTGCGCACATTTTGGGAAAAGATGTGTTTTAACTTATGTCAAAAATCCGGTTCTGATATACTGTTCATTTTAATTCCCAAAAGATGTGTTTTTTTCGTGAATTTGTATTGATAAATTATCAGTGAGATTGTTGATATGGTAAAATTATTGATTTTTTATCAGCAAATTTGTTAATTATAAAAGTGTCGAATTTTTTAATTTATTAATTATAAAAACCACAAATTCACTGGACAAACATGTTTTGGGGTGCCAATAGCATCTCTTTATTAAAATGCTTAGTAGAAGCATGATACTACACAAATGTACCAAGGAAGTCAAAATAAGTCGCTAAAATATTATTTTCTCTCGGTTGATTGATTAATGTAATTTGACCCAAATGAAATCTTACATTTATAGGTCTCATTGTGTCCTTTGAGGAATCTATTCATGCTTGTTTGTATATTCATCTATCATCCATCTCGACGACTATATTCTATTCATTGTAAAATACTTCTTTACTACCCAACATTTGATTCCTCTTGACAATTACATCTTCATAACCATAATGAAAATGAATCATTTCTACGTTCAATATTTGGACCATTTCTTCTCAATAGATAGAGTATGAGCTATGAAAATATAATTATTTATGATAGTTTTATTATTCTATGCAAGTCAATTTCTTGACATCTTTTTCTTATTATTTATAACTGGGGTATCTGAACTTAAATTTGTCTCATGGGACCAGAAGAACAAGAGGCTAGGTCAAGGCGTGTGGGTCCCTTCCCTGGGCACGTGCAACGCCTGTACATCACATGCATCGGGTAAGTGAGGTGAGCCCTTGTGGGTGACCTCGTGGAATTATTACTCATGCTGGGTATCAAACTCACGACCAATGGACTTTCATCACTTATCAATTTGAAAGTGCCATTGAGCCAACCACTTTTGGATTTTTATATTAATGAGACAACTAAAAGCATCACGCAAAACCCATAATGATGCATACAAAACTAATCTATTTATTTTACCCATATATTTATCTTTTATATATATATATATATATATATGGAAGCGTTCGGAAGCCTTAAAAAGAGCTAAACATTTTTTAAAATAGGGGTTAGAAGTTTGAGAATAGGCTGATTTTATGAGAAGGATCTCTATGGCGAAGAGATCATCCTCACCAAAAATCAGCTCATTCCAAAATTTCTAACCCTAACTTACAAGTTGAAGAATCGTGGACTGTTCGATTTTTATAAATCACTTTTGATGAGGTTAGAAGTTTCGGAATGGGCTGATTTTTAGTGAGGATGATCTTCTCATCATAGAAATCACCCTTACAAAAACTCAACCCTTTTTAAAACCTCTAACCCATACATTTCAAAAATATTTGGCACAATATTTGACTCTCTTTAAGGCCTCCAAATGCCACCCTATATATAAACTCTTATTATTCAAAAATAAGAAAGCTCTTACATAAGCAAGCTATGCCTCGAAAGAACAATAAATACCTACTGTGAGGCATGCTTTGCATGAGTGTTTAGCCAATAAATATGTATGAAAAAGATTTGTCTATTAACACAAATTAAGAGAGCTTCTATTAACACACCAAACTATATGTAAACTAATTTAATTTGAGATATTTCCCAAAACGTGTGTAGCTTATAATAAAATTCCGATTCCAATACACTAATCATTTTAATTGATAAAACATGTTTTTCCAATGAATTCGTCATTTTTATAATCAACAAATTCACTAATAAATTACGAACAAGATCACTGATATAACAAAATCGTTAATTATAAAAGTCACAATTGGGAATTAAAATGAACAATGTGGCGGACTTGGAATTTCGTCGGGCATGAAAGGGTTGTTCTGTTATAAGTAAAAGTTGGTGTGCCAATAGAATCTCTCTTTAAAACCCAAATTAAATATAACTCGACCCAACGAGTTTCCGAGTCCACTGGGGAATCAACTCTTTTCGCGGTTTTAACGAGTAACCTCGAAATTTCACCGAGTCCACGTTTCTCCATTGCTCTCTCTCTCTCTCTGGAAGCGATGGCGTTTGTTCCTTTAGCACCATCGAGAGCTGAAATCCTCTATCTCTTCCGTTCTCTGCTAAGAACAGCTCGAGATTTCACCGATTACAACATTAGAGAGTATGCTAAGCAGAGAACTATCGATGGGTTCCATCAGAATCGCAACCTTTCAAACCCTTCATCGATTTCTTCAGCTTTTTTGGATGGAAAATCTCAGCTCGAAGTGGCAAGAAAACAATCCATGGTGTACTCATTGTATGCTCCGAAAGTGAAAAGCGTCCTGGAAATTGAAAATCAGTGAAATTTGATCGGTATAAATGGTGGCAATTTTATGGGTTCGTTTCATTTGCTTTCTTTAATAGAAGAATATACCAATTTCAAAATGGAGAATTTTGATGTTTTAAACTCTGGATATGTGAATTTGTAATGTAAAATTATTGGGTTTAATGTCCAATTGTGATGGATCTTGAGCTTTGCTGAATATTTGAAAGTATTTTAATGGATACCCATGTTGGAGAAAATGGAAATTCACCATTTTTTCTTCCAGTTATGTTTTTATTTTTATTTTTAGTGTTGTTGTTGTATACGATTACTGTTATTGAATGATTACCTTTTATGGGTATTGGATTTTACTGATGTCCATGAAAAAGAAAACTCATGTTGTGAAATTTTCTTCAGTGAGGCGTTGAAATCTTCATTGTAATGTTGAAGTACCAACTTAACTAAGTTAGACTAAAGCATGTGTAGTGTTGTTCCCATGTCCTAGAATAGGAAGAAATGAGTTTTTGTCCTAAGAATTCACGGTTTTGTACTATAACATTATTCGGTTTATACTGGATTTTTTGTTGACAACCATTTACCTCAAAAGACCGATCTGATGGGGAAGTTACAACTATGAATATAAGAGGGTCACGGATCGAACTGGGGCACATGAGCACTTGACACCCGGGAGTGGAGGTAGATAACACAATACAAAACACTCCCCCTCACCCATAAGGGTGGGAAATTCCCTGGAGGAGACTTGAACCTGTGACCTATACGAACCTAGCACTCTGATACCATGTTGATAACCATTTACCTCAAAAGACCAATTTGATGGGGAAGGCTCAACTATGAATATAAGAGGGTCACGGGTCGAACTGGGGCACGATACATGAGTACGTGGCACCTTGGTAGCGGAGGCGGATAACACAACACTCAACAGATCTCCACTAATAATACGGAATGATTTTTTTGATAGGCATACAGGTTAGTGGTTAGTAATTAATAGATGAAGACAGGTTTTGAACCAAGGTATCAACACTCACATTCCTTACCAACTTAGCAAGCTGTCATCTTTATATAGAATGATTATGATGAATAGTTATGTATTCATGAAATGAATTAAGCAATCAATAAAATGTTGTAAATTCATGTAGGAAAGGGAACTTATGACTATTTCAGGGGTTAACAGCCTAGTCACTGAGATAGAAATGGTGATTTCTATTTTATGAATTTGTGAATTGGTTAGTGTAAGATTGATTGATTTATGTTTCCTGTATCTTATTCTTTTGGCTCTGACTTTGTTGGGTAGGTTACTGGTTATCTTGGAAGTCAGCTGTATTGATTTCAAACCCAAGTTGCAAGAATGGAACTCTGTAATTTTGTTTCATGAGTTTCTGATGTGTTATTTTGTTTTCATTTATAATATTCTTCTCCACCAAGGGACAGATTGATTCACCAATTGTAGTTAACAGCATTTGCCATGGTTTAAAAACCTTGATAGACTAATTGAAATTTTAGATTCGATGAGTAGAATTGATTGAACTTGTCTTGAGTTGTTGATACAATCAGCATCATTAAAACAAATAACTTGATTTAGTTCTCTAAAATTCCATCAAGAATTTACTTGCTTGATTATATTCCCGTCTGGACACATTTTTACATTTCTTGCAAAAACTTGAGCAAAACATAAAAAGCACGATTTTTAAGAATTGGGACTCATTAGAACTTAGAAGTGAGGCTAACTGCACCTAGATATTGCTAATTAGAAGATATATTGCACCTATACTCCTTTCTCTCATACTTCCTTTATGATATTGCTAATTAGAAGTAATGATGTATGAGTGCTTGGCTTCCTATTTCCAAGTATTGTTATGCATGTTTTAGGTTCATTCAACGGGCGCACATTTCTCTTGATTGGAGTTACTCAGCTTTTTATATGTTTCTTTTAAAGATTTTCCAGGCTTTATAGTTTTAAATACAAACTGAAATATTCGAAGTGACTTGGTTGAGTACTGGACCTAAGCTCCTTAGTTGCTTGAGATTCAGATCCTTGTCAAGTGTGTCTAGTTTGACATTTCTAGACATCAGGATTTATAGCTGTCCATGTATAGTGTGGGAGGAGAGTACCCTACCCTAACAAGGATGACTGGAGTGGTAGAAAAGTATGAATCAATTATAGGGAATGGGTCCATAAGTTGCAAATAAATGTAGATGTGGAGGTTTATTAGTTAAGTGGCAGAGTTTACAAGTGGATTAGGCTTAGGTAGAGTTTTATGTTAGAGTCTTGATGAATGCGCACGGCTGACATGGCAAGGGCATTCAAAAGATCTATGGTTCTGTGCCCTTGCCATGTCAGCCGCGTACCCAACCACATACCAAACCGGCGTGCATTCATCATTATTCTTTATGTTAAGTTTCAATTTTCCGAGTTTTATGTGATTGTTCTTCGTGAACTTGGGTGATACTGATAAGAGGAGTGTTATGGAATGCTAGGTAGATGAGTTCGGTGGTGGTGTAGGATACTAAAATTTTGAGGAATCGCAGGGAACATTGAATTCTTTACGAAGTTATTGGTCGTTGCTTGACAGTGATAGCAAATAAGATAGGGAATGTGGTAGGTGGATCTATAACTGAGTCAGTTTTCTTGGAACATTGGCAGCATTAGTAGCCGATCCTCAAATAGGCGCAATTAGTGATTAATACACCTTTTTTTTTTTGTTTTGTTGCGGCGGAGTGTGCTTGTGTGAGATCTCTTAAAGCATAACTGACCAGCGAGCACTCCAGTAAACGTAGACCAGAGCACAACTGCACTACATCTATAAAATCTTTGGTAGAACATGATTGCAGAACAAACCTATAAAATCTTGGATCAACTTTAAAAAAAAAAATTGTTTTTTTCTTCTGAGTTTTTCAATGAAACTTATAGGGTTGTGGTGTTGGATTTCTGATGATGTGGTAGTCCATTTGAGCAAAACGACTCTCAGTAAGGCTCAAAATCTTACCATCTAAGTAAGGAAATTGTTTCACAACCAGAAATCAAAAAGCCTAGTTATGTTTGTGGCAAACTTCAACCTTGGAAGCCTACGTGGGACCCTATAATTTTTATTTTATTTATTTGTAAGCCCTATCTAACATCTTATTTTATATGACAACATCGATCATCGATCAATGAAAAAAAACATTGAAAATGAGAGAACAGATTGTATGGTTCTGATTAAGATCATCTTATAAATTTAAATCGTAAGTGGGTTCCACATCATATGCAGCCCAAAGGATGTAGTGTAGTAACAATCTTAGTGACTAGAGCATGGAACGGGTACAGTACAAGAAAGTGCCAAGTTAAAAAATATCTTAAAGCGGAGAGTGCCTTCAAAGCTTTATTATGTATTGAGTTATATATAATATAGAGTCATGCTGGAGTGACCTCAAATCGCGCTTCATGATGTGAAAGTGGATATGGATCATAGATGCTTTTTCACTCGTATCTCGATGAAAATTATCTATGGTTCCTATCCACTTTTACGTCATGAAATGCGATATGAGGTTTCAACTTGAGGTCACTGCAACATTATTCTATAATATATTCATTTGCTTTAATTAATCCATTCCAATGTACTTACTCTTGAAAAAAAAAAATCTCTTTTATAATTTAGAATTAATAATATTTAATAAAAGAAACACATTTTCTCTACATCCATTGTTTTGTTGCATTTTTTTTTTTTGAGTACTATTTATAGAGCTTGATTATATCACTATTGGTTTTTTTTTTTAGCTAAGCTATTGTTATCACTATCGTTACTGCGCTACTCATCACTTCCAAATAGTTGCAACAAAACAATTCTTGATCAATATAATTATTAGTAATTAAATAATCAATATATCTTTTAATGATTGAAGCTTCTTCAATTTTGAAAGATTCAACTTAATTCTATAATTATAATATTTTAATTTTTTCTTAGCCATTACAATATTGTTGTCTCTAATGCTAAGTAATACTTAGCATAATTCATTATAAATTTATTTTTGAGGATACATGTGATTAATAAATATTTAAGAAATAAAAAAAATGCTTAATGTGATACATGAAATTAGATTATTTTATGTAAGCAGGTTTCAACATTTGAGAACGGTTTTCATATCTTAAGAGCAGGGATCAGAGAAGAATTCACTCTGAAAGTATTAGAGCAAGGTTTAAGAGCGACACCCCTAACAAAAGGATTGGTTCATTAAAGTAGAAATATTCGAAGTAATGAATTTAGGTACAAATCTGAAGCAAACATCATTCCAAACTCTCAACTATTTATTGTTTAGAAAATTATAAAATATATATATGGTAAAAGTCTAGTAGACAAATATTTTGGACTAGTAACGTAATCTTAGCCGCAAAATTCCTTTGACATATGGTTTAGGAAAATCGAACGGTTTAGTTTTTCGCTCAGGAAGAAAAGGACGCCTTTTTCTGTATCTCATCGTTCCCGTGTGCTTCTTCTTCATCTCTTTTTTTTCTCACCTTAACGTCAATTTCTCTCTCCTTAACGGCGTAGCACTGCATCAGCAACTTCTGAAGAAGAAGAGGTAACGGTCGAACACCCTCTCTATTTCTCTCTCTTCATCGTTTGCTTTCTTGAGAGAGAAAAAAAAAATCCCCAAATCACTTTTTATTTTTTGTGAGTTTTAGAGCCCAATTTGTGTCCTTTGTTGAGATTTACTATCTGGGTTTTGTTTTTTCTCTTTCTATCAAGGATTATTAGGAGATTTTTGAGATTTATTTTTGTTACGGTGGAATATCTGCTAACATGCGCCGGACTGCACCTCCACTCTCGAGGGCTGAGACATTAAAGTAAAATTCCTTACGAACAATGAGATTCTGGGCATGCATTGTTAATTTTGCTGACACCCTTTCACCAAATGCGTAAACTTGATTCTTTTTGCAAAATTAAAAAAAAAAAACTTTGATGGAAGATATTAGGAGTAAAAAAAAACTGTTACTGAACATGAGAATTAAAATACATAAAAGTAGAAAACTAATAGTTATTTGATTGGTACGGCCACTTTGAAGGGGTCAGCCTCCTAAATCTAAACCCTTATTTATAATCTATTTCCCAAAAGATAAGATTAGAAGGTAAATCTATCACATCTAATCAAATCTTCAATAATCCTAATCAAACACAAAAATTCTATTAAATATTAGACTAAATCTCTAATTTTGTTCAACTAATAAATGGGGATGTAATTCATTGTAGGATCTTCAAATCTTCCCCATCTTGCCATCTTTGAATTGTCACTTGAATATAATGTAGTTCTCGAATGGTAGCAAAAGTAGAAGTGAGTGTTTCTAGGGAGTTTTCCTCCATCCTTTGGGTTTCACAATATTTGTTGTCCTCCGTAGAACCTACAACTTTTAGCCAAAGAAAATGCTCAGATACCATAGTTACGAACCTAAGAGTTAAAATACATAAAAATATAAAATTAATAGTTATTTTTTTTATATGAGTTTTTGAGGGCGTTGAACCTCCTTACATCTTGCCTCTTTCGAGAGGGGCAAAGCTTCTTTAATGATTTCTCCCAAACATTTCTTCTCTTTTCCCTAACCTAAATAATCCTTGAACCCTTATAGCCTATTTCCCTAAAGATAAGATTAGTAAATCTATCACATTTAATCAAATCTTCAAGAATACTAATAGAACACAAAATCCTATTAAATAGGATATTATTCACTAACTCTAATTTTGTTCAACTAATAAATAGGGATCATTAAAAAAAATCCCATTTTGATTGTTCTCTGAACTAAATAAATTTACTAGCATTTTTTTTTAATCCCCATTAATTATTTGTTACTATCTGGAATTCATATAGTGGTGATGAAACATATAACTTTGAACAAATCTTTCCATTTTCCAATTCAATCCGATCCCTTCGTTTGTAGAGCTACTTACTTGATTGCAGGCATTTCTGAAACACCTCTAACATAACATTTGGATCACACTTAAAATCCATAGAAAAAGGAGGTGAGAAAAACCCAATGTGGTCACCCAAGTGATATGAGACATTGGTGACATAGACAAAATGCTAAATTATGTAACCTGATGTTCAATTACAATGAAAATATATCAAAGCAAAATAGATGTTCTTATAAATAAAGTCGATGGTTTTTATTTCCTTATTTAGACGGTAAAAAATAAATGGATGAAATAAAAAAATAGCAAAAGATAGTAGAAGGGGTAGAGAGAAAAAGAAAAAGGAAAGAATAAGAAAGAGATGACCATTTCTATGTTGCACACATAAGATACCGATCCTAAAACATAAACGAAATAGAAAATAGGTAGAGGGGATATTTTGCACAAACACAATCCTTCACCGAAAAACAAAAAGAGCCAGAAGGGAGAAGTAATGAAACTAATGAGAAAAAAGATTATAATAGCTTCAATGCTTTAGAGAAACACCCCATATTGTAAAAATAGAAAAGAGAGGGGGGCGGCTAGAGGGGTAGGATTTTTTGTCTTGCGTAGACAACTTTCTTATAAACAAAAGAGAAAAAGGATGGATTATTTTTGTGTAGCACGCAAATTTTCTTAAAAGTAAAAGAAGAATTTTACCTTAGTTCAACTTCAAAACCGATAGCATAGCTAGGGCTCGTAGTCATTTGCACTTGATGTCATAAACAGTTGACTTGTATATAGAAGATACACTATATTAAGTTGCATGCAACCTTAGGCCAATGTTTTAACGCCTAACGCTTCAATGCATAGCTGAGCCTATTGCATTATGCCTGACTAGGAGCTGGTCTAGGTGCTAGGGGTCTTGGGCTCTTGGCAGGGCGTGGCAGTTGCCTTGGTGATGGCTATGTGAAGCTTTAAATATTATATACTAAGAAAACCAACTTCAAAGGTTGGTGATAATGTGAAGAATTGTTCTGCTTCGAAAATCCAGCTGGCTAGATCTTCTAAATTAAAACTTTGGAACTGGAGCCACAGTTTGGGTGGAAATCACTGAACCAACATTTCCCATGCATGCTTCAGTATCCACTCTAGGTTTAGGGATTGGCCTCTCTATTGAACATTTGGGGTCTCTTTCTGTTACCTTTAACGTAGGCTGATAATTGCTCTTATCTCGACTCCAAGGCTGAAATTTTTGGAAAAGAGACTCGTTTTCTTGTTTATTCTATGCACCTAGTAAAAAATGGTTATTGTCTAAGTTGCATCTTTTCAACAATCTCTATGCGTGATGCATCGAGTGAAAATGGTTAATTTTCTAGTTTCTTTTTTTTTCAGCAGGTTCCATCAACTGTTTCTTGGTAACTTGTCTCCTACTTGCTTATCAAAAAGGTAGGAACTGTATTAGTGTTTGTCTGTGCAAACAAATAGAAATGTAAATACTTGTATGAATTGTTACATTAATCACATCTTTCCTTTGTTGCATATTTAATCAATTTCTTTGTGTATGTGTTTTTAAACATATTTGAATCAAATGGATATTTTTTAGAATTCTTCCCATCTATAATTTGACCCTGTTTACAGGATACAATAAAATTACATGGAAGATTCCACTAGTCAAGATAAAGACCTGGTGGAGTCATATGTGACTTTAGAAGATGAAAGCGAAGAGTGTTGTGTCGTAGAGGATGTCGAGGTTCCCATGGTTGTTGACGATGCAAAGAACGAAGATTTGATGAATCTTGAGTTGTCTTCATGTTTGGTTGGTGGAATTATAGAACCAGCCCTGGAGATGGAGTTCGCTTCTGAAGACGATGCGAGGAATTTTTACAATGCGTATGCTAAGCAGATGGGCTTTAGCATTCGTGTAAACTCGTACTACCGTTCAAAGAAAGACAACTCGATCATTTCTCGGGAATTTTGTTGCTCTAAAGAAGGTTTCCGCCGAGACAAACGTCAAAGAAAGACAGACTCAAGTGATGATATGAAAAGGAGGCGTGCCCGGCCAATCACAAGAGAAGGTTGCAAGGCGTTAATGACTGTAAGGAGGCGAGACTGTGGGAAGTGGTATGTTGCGAAATTGGAGAAGAACCATAATCATGAATTAGTGACTCCAGCAATGCGACATTTCCTTCGATCCCATCGACCAGAATATGAATCAAACAAAAATTTGATTAGTACCTTTGGTTCAGCAGGAATAGAGACAAACAGTTCAGTGAATTTCTTAACTGAAGAATATGATGGGATTAGTAAAATAGGATTCTCCACTCAAGATCAAAGTAATTATATTGGAAAAGGACGGCTAAGCACCTTTGGGTTAGATGCCCAAAGTCTTTTAGGTTTTTTCAAGATTATGCAAGCAAATGACCCTGCATTCTTTTATGCAATACAGGTTGATGAAGAAGATCGTCTAAGTAGTGTTTTTTGGGTTGATACGAGGTCCAGGATCGCTTATAATTGCTTCTCTGATGTGGTCGCATTCGACACAACGTACCAAGTGAATCAATATAAAATGCCGTTCGCTCCATTTACTGGAGTAAACCATCATAAGCAGTCGTTATTATTTGGTTGTGCATTACTTGCAGATGAGACTGAATCCACATTTGTTTGGCTTTTCAAGACTTGGCTTGAAGCAATGTCTGGTCGCCAACCAAATTTAATAATAACAGATCACGATGTGGCTATGAGGAATGCAGTTGCAAGCATTTTCCCGGAATCTCTTCATCGGTATTGTAAGCGGCACATTATGAGCAAAATGCCTAAGGAATTGGGACATGTATATAGTTCACTTCCAAAGACATTTCAATTGGAATTTGATAAGTGTATCAACAAGAGTGAGACAATTGAAGAGTTTGAATTAGCTTGGGATACGCTCCTTGAGAAATACAATCTTCGGGGAATGAATGGCTTCAATTATTATATGTTGATCGCAAAGATTGGGTGCCTTCATATTTACTTGATATATTCTTTGCGGGGATGTCCGCAACTCAACAAAGTGGCAGCGTGAACTCACTTTTCGACGGGTACGTGAATGCAAGAACCACTTTACACGATTTTGCGGAGCAGTATGAGAGGGCTTTAGATGATCGATTTGACAAAGAAGCACGAGCAGAATTCGAGACATTCTACACTAAACCAGTTCTGAAGACACCCCTTCCTATAGAGAAACAAGCAGCAGAAATTTATACTAGAAGAATGTTCACAGTATTTCAGGATGAAGTTTTTGAATCTCTTGTTCTTGCCGTGAAGAAGAGTGGAGAGGATGTAATGACCACAACATATGAGGTAGCACGATTTGATGAAGAACATAAAGTGTACTCCGTTACATGTAATGTTTCTGAACAAATAGCTAGTTGTAGTTGCAAGATGTTTGAGTCTGAAGGTATCATCTGTAGGCATGTACTTGCTGTGTTCAAAGCAACAAACATCTTTATGCTTCCATCACATTATATCTTGAAACGATGGACACGAAATGCCAAGGATGTGGTTACGGTGGATATGGTCCCTTGTGTTGAATCTCAAACTAATTCTCACAAGGCCAAGAACACACAATACAATGTTTTGTATCAAGAAGCCATTAAATGTGCTGAAGAAGGGGTGGCATCTGACCATAGTTTTAAGGTGGCGTTGACTGCTTTACGAGAGGCAAGGAGGAAAATTGTTGATGCGAAGAAAAATGCTGCTAATGCCCCAAAGCTTGAAACCGTGGTCGGTGCAAGTTATCAAGATGGGAACAACATGATTGGGTGTCAGATAGACAACTCCACATTCCCGATGACTCCACCGGATCCAATGAAAGCTAAAACAGACAACTCTCCTACCAATAATAATAAATACAGAATTAGGATGTGTACTAAGTGTAAGTGTCCTGGACACGATAGTCGTACATGCTTGTGGTTGAAGGATCCGGACCCAAACACTGTGATGGTAATTATCTTTATTCAAATACATATATGTTATATGAGAACTTTATTCATTTATTCATTTATGTTGAGGTCCTTTGTCTTTTATAGGGTCATCCAAATCAAGAGTTAGCATCCGCAGCCACTTCTGAAGACAATATTCCTCAAATTTAAAGGTAACCATATGGATCATTCAAGCTTGTGTGATTTGTGTTTCATTTTTTATGGAAGTCCCTGAGATGGTGGGATTATTGGCTCTATGGTGATGGCAAAGTGGTGTTCGTATGATACTTCAATTTTTCCCTCTCAAGTGGTTTGGCTTTTTTAGTGGTGGTCGAGTGGTTTTTGTAATGGAACTGTCACCCCCACCCCCCTCCCCCTCCCCAACACCCCCCAACAAAAAAATAATAATAATAAATAAATAAAATATCTTAGGTGGGTTAAAGGCGTTTGGGTTTTACTAAAGTGCTTTAGTGGATAGTTAATGCTCTCTAATGCAATCCTGATAGTTCTTCTTAACCATACACGGTTAATTTTACTTTTATTTGTAACTTACTTTTGACTTTCTCAATGGTTACACACTCTTTTTTGTCTGGTCCTTTTTTTTTTTACTTTGCTAAAATCAAATCTTTTGACCTTTTATTTCCAGACCCTTTGCTGTATTCTTTTACATTCCACTGGAATGTGACTGTTTGATAGTTCAGCCGCTTGATTGTATGGATAATGAACTACAGGTTCTATTGGTTGGGACCCATCTTAACGTCAGAATGATAATAGTTATTAATGTATTAAATTATACTTTTCATGTTTGTCTTTGCAGACTAAATGAGATTTCTCAACCGTGAAAAAGATCAGAGACCCACAAATGTTGTATATGAGGTAAGAAATTGGCAGAATTGTTTCCTATTATCTAGTAATTGATTGGTCCCATTTTCTCTGTCAGCAAATTAATTCGAACAGATGGACTGTCACCATCCCATCTATAATTATTTTTTACAAAGAGAAGATCTGAACTATCTGGGGACAGTTATGTATCAGATGGTTGCAATAATCCAACCAGGTCAATTTTTTTTTTGGCATGGAGATCTTTTTGGTGGAACGTGTCAAAATCATGATTTAAAGTATCTGAATGTATTGTTTGATACGTATCGGTATCGGCCAAGATCGATACAAAACATTGAATGTTTCAGGAATGTATCGGAATATAAAGTTTCTATCGAATGTATCGGCCGATACTGTATTGGTCTTTCCATTAACCGAAACATTCAATCGATATGTGGTTGCAATCCTCTGACTTCAGATTATCTTTTCTAGATTGCCTTGGTTACCTATGGGTAGCTTCCCAGCTTTCTCAATACTTATTTCCTGTTTAGAAATGGTAGGAATTCACAATTGATCTTTAACGCATCAAGTGGTGGTTCAAACCTATGTCTTGTGTACCCATAGCTTGTTTTTGTCGTAATTATCCATGATATTCTTACTAAGATTTTGTGGCCTGACATAGGTTGTTATGTACATGTACAGTGTTTTAAGCCATGGATATGTATTTGGAAGAGATCAATGAAAAAGAGACATTGGGAGTTGCAAACAGGGAAGAAGCTGCAGTAGTGCTCTTGGTGAGGTTTTCCTTCGGGTTCTGGGTCACTAAGATAATGGTCTCTTGTTCAGGATTTTCATTTACTTCTCTCATGAATGTCCATGTTCAATTGTAAGTATTCCAGTTTTGGAGGACTAATAGGTGACACTAGTTGAACAAATCTTCTGAAAGTTGAAAAACAGTTTCAGAACTTAGAGATTTGGTTAGGACAGAAAAAATTGTGTCAAAAGCAATACAATTTGGTTGAGTTTTATTAGAACTGTGGACTTGCTGAGTCCAATATCAGCATCAAATCACTTGAGTTATATGAACCTCGATCTCTACTTGGGGCGTTCTTAGGGGCCCCCCGACACCCAAAAATGGCATAATTGCATTTTTATATATTCTATTTGGGCTCTGCAAATGAACGGAAAAAAGGACTTTTCAGAAGAATCTACACATTGGGTGGATACAAACAAAATCGGAGGGGTTTGAGGAGACCTACCTCATACAAGCAGAAGATTGAAAAAACAAGATAAACGCCGAACAAACCATCTCCCAGTTGAAAACAAAACTCTCGTAAGGCAAAGGAAGAGAAGGTGAAGACATTTTGTATAATTAGATCTTGATCTTCTTTCATGGTAAATGCTTTCTATCCATGTAATTTTTGGTTTTTTTTTTTTGATAAGTATAAGGATTTTATAAATATCAAAAGAAGGAAAGTATAAAGGGGGTTGAAAGGGCCTCCGAGAATGAAAGCAAAAAACAGGAAAGACCAAAATAAGAGCTTGCTAGTTGCATAAGCTATCCCATCTAAAAACAAAGTCCTCAATGAAAATCCGGAGAAGTTTTCAACGTAAATCTCTATGTACATTTTATATGAATTGTTCTCCTTGCTTTGAAATATTCTGTTGCTTCTCTCTTTCCAAAGACCCCAAGTTATGGTCGAAGGAAGGATAGTCCAAAAATACATTTTTCTATGAGAGAAGACATTGAATGCCTAACCTTCTAACATCAAAATGAAGTTTTTTGGGAAAACCCACACTTATGAAATAAAGACATGAAAGACGATCAAATACCTCGGGAGAAATAGCAGTAAAGAAGTATGTGATCCACAAACTCTCCATCGTTCTTACAAAGAAGACAAAAATTAGGAGTGATCCACCCATGAGAAATCAACTTAGCTAAAGTAAGGATCCTCCTTAAGGAGGCAAACCAAACAAAGAAGGAAATTTTAAAAGGGATATCATGGTTTTGGCTTGAAAACCCAATAACTGTTTCTTAATTTATTTATTTTTTCTAGTAAATAATAGATTTTTTTTCATATAAACGCAATATACATATTCATTGGATGGACAATTTAAATAGCTATACCAGTGAGAGCTTTCTAGTGATTCATAGGTTGCCATCAAACGGTAAAACTGCACAAATTTAAACAGTAATTTGGATTTATCTGCAAATTTCTTAATCTAGCCAACTTATTTACTTAAAAAACAAAAATCAAATCGTCAGCTTATGGGAGAAGGGTTTCTTGTATACACAAATGTTGTTCTTTTTTTTTTTTTTTGGGTCGAAATATTGAATGATGTTTAAACTTTGACATGACTAATCAAAATCAAATTATACATGAACATTTCTCATGTATCGATTTGCTAACTATCGACTCCCAACTCATTGTTGGGTTAAATCAAACAAAGCATTCTGAGAAAGATTTATAATTTTTTTTGATAAGTGAGAAAGATTTATAATAATTTTCTCAAGAAAAACAATCTCGACAAATCCATATTCCAAAAAAATTGGGGTTGGGATGAATAAACCCTGTTTCTCCATTCATTATTACAACAAAAACAGAAAACACCAAAAAATTTCCATGTCGATTTAAGTTGTGGGCATGCTCCCCCTACTTCCCGAGCAAACGCCGCCCACGCTGATTAGCACCTTTCACTCGAAAATTGAGCTCGTCCACATCACCATGAAAATAATCCAGAGCTTTATTTTGCCTAAATTATTTAAAAAAATATTTAGAAAAAATATGATTAACAAAACACATAAGAGTTGCTGAATCAAAACAGAAACTGGTTTTGATAATAGAATGAGAGCTCAATTCACATTATAGAAAGCTATTTGTTATTCACAGCATGTCGACCGAACTGGTCCAAATCAATTGACACACATTTCACCACCATGTAATAAAAATAATAAAATACACTACTACTGACCTTCCAATCTCAGATCCCATATCAACAGCCATAACCTTCAGCTCACCCAAAATATTACTTAAATCGTTAAGTGCATCGTCTTGCTTTGCATTCTCCACCTGTTTTAGAAGCATACCATGAGTTTAAATAACTAAACAGATGAATGTTGTTGGTGTACATATTATTTTCTCAGTTAATAATAATCAATACACACCTCAACTCTTTGTAGTGCAGTTGTGGGCTCAGAAAGAGATTGTTGAGGGTTCAACCGTCCCTTGAAAGAGGGTACCAAACCCAACCTCTCCCTCTGCTCCTCCGATTGATTTTCCCTTCTTTTAAAAAATCCATCTGCAAAAACCAAACAATGAATCAATTCCAAACAATGATTGGGTAGAATGATCACAAATGTTTTCGATCATTACCTCTTGAAATGACTGGCCCCATAATTGAATGAGTCTTCTTTGGCCTCCATGTCTTGGAAAAAAGACCTCCAAGACTTCCCAGAAGCTTTTCACCCTGAATTAGGAACAAATAACCCGTCGAAAATGTTACCCATTGCAACTATACATATAGATCAGTATGTAAGGATCATTTAGTAAGTTGGATGCATTATCTTAACTATACCTCCCTATGAGATCATTTCGTTATTCAAATATGTCGTTTAAAGTTACTCTTCTAGTACTAACATATATTTTCCTATTTTGGTATATTAGTTCTTTTGTCCCTTCAAGAGGACACAATAAAGGTAAAACGGCCATACCCGACTGAGATCATGATCAATATCGGCTGCTGTCATGTGGGTCTTCGTGATTTGCTCACCTTGTTGGTGCAAGGTGACCAAAGTCTTTGCAGCATCCTCTCTAATGTCCTCGGCAATCTTCAGGCAGGAGTTGACTGACTTCGTAGTCTCCTCAGCTTTGTACACAGAGTAGCTCTCCAATTCCTGAACTGTCTGATTATCTAATCCTCCCGAGTCGTGGAAGTCATTCTTGTATTTGTTTCTCGCTAAAGAATTAACCGAATGTGAAGATGACGAAAAAGAAGACGAGTCCCTTCCCTCATCGTCATCAAAAGGGTTGGTGTTGAAAGTTGGAGTAAGAAGTAGAGGTTCCGAAGCGGTTCTTCTTGCCGGATTAAGGGTTTGGTTAGTATCAGACTCAGAATCAGAATCAAAAGGGTTAGAATTGGAAGATGGAAATCCAGGGTCAACAGAGTTTTGCTTCACAAACTTAGTCATGGGTGATTTTATGAATTGGAACATTTTAAAACAAGTGAAGATCGAAACAAACTTGGAACTGATGAGAAAAAAAAGTCACAGAGGGTATTAGCGAGAAATTCGTATTGAGATTCAGCAATAATACCTGGAAGCCACAAACAAAAGAACAATATGTCATAATCAAGGCATTAAATTTCAGGTTTGGAGTGTACTTCATTCAGCTTAGAAATCAAAATATTTCGATTGTCATGGAGATTAATACATAGTGGAAATGATGGAAATATCGACGATTTTTTTTATTGAAACAGAAGGATATGATAAAACAGACATTAAACAACCATGTGAAGATCAACAACATTCCACCACACGTACATGCAAGTATTTGAGAGCCCAAAATTGAAAAACAGCAATATTCATAATAGAAGGAAAATAACAATGGCACATTAGCTACATACACCTTAATATTTAAAACACTTGCTTAATAAACAAACTTTGATTATTGTTGACTTGGCAGAATCATAAGATCCATCCCCCCTTTTGACTCGCCCAAATTATGGTTCGAAAAAAAAAATCCTTTTTTGGATTTTCAGCAATTTTTAAGGATTTAAAAAGTTTGTTATTTGTATGAAATAAAATTTTGACAGCAATCCATTTCATAAAACAATTACCTTTGAAATTTAAAACAATTTATGCCAACGGTGTGAATCAGTTTGGGAGGGATGGTCTTGCCCAATTCAAACAGGTCTCAGCCTTTCCAAACTAGGATCCACACCTGTCGAATCGATCCCAAAATCTGGGTCTTGAAACCATGTTTCATAAACCAGATGTAAACTTGATTTTCCAAAGGACATCCCCACAATTAGAACAAAATATGGTAATATTTGTATCACTACTTTCCAAGGAAACGCATACAAGCAAATAAAGGAAAATATAAGACCAGGGTACCTGAAATTCCCAGAGGGGAAGAGATTTCTAGAACAATAACAACAAAAGATAAAACAAAGATCATTTTTTCCTCAAAAACAGAAAGGGGTAAAAATTGTGATACTGAACAGTCCCAGGTACCCAACATTCGAAACTCAAAACCCAGAAACAGAAAGTCTAAATTATAAATAAGTGAAAAAAAATCCAAATCCAAGTAGAAATTGCAAAAGGTACCTGTAATCCCCAAAAAAGGGAGAGAAATGCAAAACCAGCAACAATGGCCGATAAGATCACACATAAAGGAGTGGGTTTTGTCCTAAATAATCTGAATAAATTGTGTGCAAATCTAAACCAAATCCCCGACTCCCCAAGTACCCAACATTCAAAACTCAAAACCCAGAAACAGAAAGTTTAAATTTTTAAAGAAAAAGAAAAATCCAAGTAGAAAGTACATTCGATAACTGTAATCCCGAAAAGGCGAGAAATGCAAAACCAGCAACAATGACATATAAAATCACACACAAAGGAATGGGTTTTGTTTTAAATAATCTTACTAAATTATGTACATATCAAACCGAATTTGCAGTCCCCAACAAGAGAGAGAGAGAGAGAGCACAAAAGGGTACCTGAGATTCCAAACAAAGGGAGAGGTTTTGAAGAATCAAGAACAACAGGAACAGAGTTTAGGTTATCGAAGATGGTGAAGAGTAGCAGGAGAAGCAAATAGGGTTTCTCTTGAAAACTTTAAAGATCGAAGAACAGACGCGCAAAAGTGATTGTCTGCAAGAAGTCCACAATGTCTTGGAAAGTGGAAAGAAAGAGAGCGATTTGAGAAAAAAATCAAAAGAGATTGAAGTGGGCGCGTAGATCTAGAATTGAAACCTTAGTCGGACAAATTTGACCGTTAGACTCCTTTTTTTCCTTTTCAGGCGTTTTGTTAACGTGTTCCCTCAGGGCAAATGTTAAGATGTATTAAATACACCTTGAGAATAAGCATCTGAGGATATTTTTGGAAGAACGAAAGTCTTGAGGGTATTTTAGGTAGTAAAAATATTTTTGAGTTGTATTTAACGCATCCGTGTTAACAACGCCCTTTTTGTTGATGGTTTTAAATCTCGTTTGAGATCGGTACAACCCGCTCTATGTGTCTTGGTATCATCCACTAAGGAGACGATCGACATATCAAATGTATTAGACAAAATTTCAAACTATGGATTATTTTTCTCATTGTTGAACGAGATGACTCAAACGCATTGAAAAACTCATTCAAGATGACTTGATCTCGTTCATAGACAAGACGAGATGTCAAAACGAGTTTTAAAATCATGGTCATCAAAAATCAGTTGGTCTTAAAATGACTAATTTAATCTTTTTAGCTAGAATCACAACTCGCACCAAAATTCCCCTTCTGAGTTCAACTTTAAAGTTAGCCAACAGGCATAGTGGACAAGGCATTTCTCCAAATTTAAAAAAATATTTCAAAAAAAATATTCTAACCCTGCAAATTCGATATAGTTTTGAAGGAAGAAGATCAAATTGGAGGGGGACTGACCCACAAAAAAAAAAGAGGAAGATCAAAAAGAGAGAGAGAGAGAAAAGTTGACAAAGAGAAAGACCAAAAAGGAGAGAAAAATTGAAAAGGAAAAAAAGGAAAAAGATGAAAAGAAGAGAGGAGGGAAGAGGACCTTCTTCTTTTTCTTTGAACCCCCCCACGGCTACTTCACTCTTCTCCTTCTTCTCACACTCACAACAGTCTATTCTCTATTAACACCCACAAATAATAGACTATCCTCTACTTTCTTTGTTTTCTCCCACATCCTCATTTTTAACACAATTATCATCACTGTCTTCTTCATCTTCTTCAGTAAAACAGCCGCACGACTTCGTCTCCACCTCTCCTTCTCACCCTTATCGTTCTCACATTAGTTACAACAACCCCATCTTTCGCTTTCTTTAACTTCACTCCGTTCTTTCCCATCTCAACCTCCCAAACAGCAACTCCTTCGTTCTTTTAATGCCTCCGTGTAGCATCACCTTTCCTCCTTCTTACCAATGCCATTAACAACCTCTCTCTCTATTTCTATCTCCATCACATATCACAAGAATAAAAATCCAATAATGTTTTTAATTTCTATGATCTTTTTATCTCTTTGAGCGACAACTACATCACTTTCTCATTTCTTTACTTCCTCTACCCTGACCTCTATGCCCCAACCTTTTTGCTTTCAAACGACCTCAAGGTCTGAAATTCCTTGGAATTAGAAGGGGAAGAAAACCGAGTTTGAAAACCATATCAATACTTTGAAGGAACCATGGCAGCCAACTATGGAATTATAACTCCATCGGAGCTTTATTAGTCTCATTTTCATTATTTGTTTCTACATCAAGTAGATTTGCACAATGAGTTTGCTTCAATTTTATTCTTCTTTTTCGTATATTTTACATGCTGAAATCACAATAGAACCATGGGGACCGACGACAAAAATCTTTCATGGCCATGGATTTAATTCATAGTTTTCTAGAATCGAGAGTATGGTAGGTTGTGTACATGACTTTCCTATCTTAGAAGATTTATTTTTGTTGTGATGGATATGTGTACTAATCCATGTTCCGAGAGGCTAATACCGATTGATCCTTAATGCATAGAGGATTATTAATTACTCGGTCATCATAGACCATTGTCATCATATATACTTTTTATCGAATTTGCCAATCTCTTTTTTGTAGGATTATGATTTTTAAAAAAAAAAAAAAATTTGCAGTTTCATCTAAAAACTCATATCCTATAAAAATATTTCAAAAAATAATTTATTTTAAACTTGATCCAAGGTTTTAAAAATAGACGGCTACCCAACTTCCACCTTACTCTCAAACTTAAAATAAAAATTTAACGGTGAAAAATAACAATTTTGGATTTTTTTTTCAAAATTCATAGAATTTTGTCCTCTACTACCCTGAAGCGTTGGATCATGTTTTTGGATGCCAAAAAGTGAGCCCAAGGACCTTACTAAGAGTGAAATCCTTACTAACCAAATTGGTAATCAAACAACAAAGCCCTCCAAATTTCAAGGAAAAACTCAAATCCAAAAGTTAAAAAAAAAAAAATTAATATTTTTTTTTAGACTTCATCCAAGGTTTTGAAAATGGATGTCTACTGAACTCCCAAAATAATAATTGGTGAAAAATAATTTTTTTTAAGGATTTTTTCCCTCAAAGTTCTTAAAATTATGTCATCTACATCACTGTGGCATTGGATCATATTTTTGGGTATCACAAGGTGAGGTCAATAAGTTAGTAAGACTAGCCTTACTCCATTACACCTACAAGTTCCACTTTGAAGCCACTGGCTCACTTGAAAAAAAAATCTGGAAAACCCCTCCTTTTTTACTTACAAGTGGTGTTTTTTTTGTTTTAAAAATAATGATATGTCCTTAAAACTTTTTTATGAATATTTGAGATACTTCCTTATTTTCTTTAAACCATAGTAAAATTAGGGGTTATAAATAATATGGCTAGAGAAAGCTTTGGAAAAAGTTCGCAAAAGTATGTATAAATTACACTTAAAAATACTAAAAATAAAAATAAAATGTGATTTTTTTTTTCAAAAAGTCATTGATTGAATCACGAATAAAATCAAGAAAACATTGGATATATTTATTAAAAAAAATTGAGTATAAAAAATATGTACAAATTATGCTTAAAAATACTAAAAATAAAAATAATCTGTGATTTTTTTTTTTTTTTTTTCAAAAAGTCATTGATTTCACGAATAACTTGTAATGTTTTTAATAAACTTCGCGATTTTTGAAAAAAATTGCGATTTAATCGAAAATTATTAAAATTGTGATTTAATCACTTTTTTTTTTTTAAATCGTAAATTTTTTTCATTATACTTCAAACTAATGGCATGCATGACATCTTTGGCGTTTTCCTATAGAATAATGAAAAATGACTCAAATGCCCTGATCACCATCATCATACTCATCACTAGTATCATTGTTATCATCACCACCTTCATCAACATTTCATTACCATCATCATCGCATCATCTTCATCATATCTAAAAGTGGTTGTAGATGATTTGTTTTGAGTAGAAAAATCAAATGTTTCAAAGTATATATTTATTTTTTTTCTTTAGTTGATAAGTGAAAACCAATAGGATATGTCAAGAAAGTGAAAATAGAAGGATATCTGAAAAATTCACCAAAATCTAGAACGAACACATGTCATCATACCTCATTGAAAACATTAGATTAAAGATGAGGTTGAATAAATTAAACTTAATTTATCCTAACATAGCAACTTTACTATGAAAATTATTAGTCAATCATGCTTGCAGTGATTAGCCTAACATTGGCATATAAGAAAATCAAGATTATCGACCGACATTAGCATTTAGGCCCCACTTATCAAAAACCTTGACTCTGCCCTTACTTGAGGAATTTGGGCGAAATATGGTGCGCTAAGAGGTCAGTTGCCTCACCCTTGCAAGTCGAGCCTATGGTTCCAAAACCCTCGTCATAAAAAAAAAAAAGAGAGTTGATCCCATTTTTCTTGGCTATGAAGGAAAAAAAATAAAGTCGATTTTTAGATTCCCATTTGTTATATTTGATAGAATTTCATATCTTAGTATTGTTGATTTTCTGAATATAACTCAAAATTCGGTTGATGAATGAAATTCTTCCATTTTTTTTCTTGGGGTTTCAGAATGAATGTGGGATTGTTCGATTGATTGCATTTTGGGTGTATTTTTTATATTATTTTCAAATTGATTTCCACTTAAATTGTTCAACTTTTACATGCAGATTGTGTTTTTCGTTGCCGTCGATGGGAGAAGTTTGGTTAATGGGTGTGTTCTTCGGATATTCTAGTTGAAGACGAGGGGCATTTGGGTCTTTTCATGTTGCTAGTTGGGGTCAAAGTCATTAATTTTAAAATATAGGGGTATCTCCAATATTCAGTAACATGTGAGGGGGCCAGGTGTAAAATTCTTTTTTTTTTTTTCAAAAGTTATTATAGCCACGGCCGTGACCGCAGCTAAAGCTCAAATTTTTTTTAAAAAAAAATAACTTATAGCGACGGTCATAAACCGTCGCTAAAGGCAATAGAGACCGTCGCTATATCCCTAATTTACTGCAGTGATTCGACGGCTAGGAGTCGTCGAAAATATGTTATTCGACGGTCTTAAGCCGTCGAATTACTGAAAATTTCTATGGTTTTAAACCGTCGAATTTTTTTTCGACAAGCTCAAATTCGACAGACCAATTCGACGGTCAAGGCTGACGAATTGTTACATAATTCGACGGATTTGGGCCGTCGAATTTATGGTATTTTCACGTAGTCTGCCCGGGGCCTAAAACTTATTTTGATTCGACTTGACTCAATTTTAACTAGAAAAACAAACTCACGTGAAAGAAGGAATATAAGCATGAACCATCATCTTTAACTCCCATTAAAAATGATTCGGTTTTATGTGCCTCGAATTGTGATACCAAGAATATATAGATCAATAACATGTCTAAAATCTTTAAAACAAAATCAAGTTAGGATCACATTCATAAAATCAAACCCTAACCCACGTTTCATCTCAAGTATTAAATTTTCTCTGATTCATAAACGATTCAAAGGGGTGTAATTTTGACATATTGTATGCCATAAATATTAACTAGGCATTCAATTATTTTATTTTTCTCTTGGTACATCACAACAAACTTTAATAAGAAGTGACACTCTCCAAAGCTACTTATAATAACTATAATAACTTCGATAAAATAGTGAAATGTGAGCATTTAAGATAATTCAAGAAAATTAAATAGGAGAGGATAAGGCTGCCCAAATGGAAACCAAATCCCAAGTTCATGCCTCTCTATTATACGGATGATTCATAAGAGAGACACAAACAAAAGAGAATAAACAAGGAGGCATTTGTCAAAGAGGAGCATCATATTATCACGGTTATTTTCAATACATCCTAATAGTGCCACATGGCATATAGTGTCAATGTTCAAATCATTATTTTTCATATTTTTCTAATCCAAAATGGTGTGATTTAAATTCAATGATTGGGACTCATCCATATTCCAATGGAAGGCTTAAAATGGGTAAGGTTTGGGTTGGATATGAGTATATCTATTTCTGAAACTTTTATCCGGATTTAGATTTTAATTCAAATCCGACTCAGATTCTATTAGCTAAAATCATATCTGACTCATTTTGCTTTCGTTAAATCTATATCCGGATCAGACCTGAACAAGTCCATTGATTTTGCAAGTACTAGATTATTTGAAGGAAAATTTCTAAAGGTGATCAAAACCTCTTCTTTTTTAAAAGACTTTAGTCACTGCATCTAATACTTATTTGTTGAAGAAAGATATCTTGAAAAATATAAAAATATAATTTTCAAAGCAATAAATCACTCGGATCTAGATGTATTATATAAAGATGGATCCGTATCCGACTTTGGTCAAGAGACATCAACCCATATCCCACCTATTTTTTATTCGGATATACGTAAAGGAACCAAACCCACTAAATTCAGGTTCATATCACTCGCACTTGTTATAAAATCTAACCCATTTTATGCCCTAATCCAATACTATACATCCTTGTAATATATCTTCTTGTGATAAATTCCAACCGTTGAATTATGTGTCAATGGAATAGTGTCCTTCCATACATCCTTATAATATTAATATATATTCTTGTGATAAATTTGAGCCGTGGAATCATGTGTCAATGGAATAGTATCCTTCTATACCTCCTTATAATTAATATTAATATGAGTCATGATAATTTGATGCCCCCCTCTGACATACACTCTCCAACTCCCCCATCACAAAATCGTAGATTATTTGCATTGGAATATACAAAAAAATATTTATGAATTCTACATATCCCGATGCAAATGATCTACGTTCTGTGATGAGGGTGTATGTCAGAAGGGGCGTAACAAAATCATTATTCTATTAATATACATCCCAATGATAAATTAGAGCCGTTAAATTATGTCATTTAAATAGTGTCCTTCTATAATATTAATATTTATCCTAGTGATAAATTCCAACCGTTGAATTATGTGTCAATGGAATAGTGTCCTTTTTTAATTATCATTTTGCCGATATTGAGTAATAATTGACTAGTCCAGAGTGACACAGTCTAAAAGTAGCTAAAAAAAAGGTTCCCTCCCTCCACGTCAAACAAAATGCCATTACATACATAGAATATGTTATAGAGGGCATACTTGGTTCATCTATAATTACTAGGAAACCATTTACTTCACTAAACCCCTTCAATATTATTGAGTTCACAAATTCATCCCTTTATGCTTGGACCATTTGGTAGTACTTTTGATAATAAAAGATTTTTTAAGGGTATTTTTGATTTAAAATAAGTTCTGAGGTGTATTTATTGCCTACGTTAGACACTGGATTCAACATTGAACTGACTTGATAGTGCATAGAGAATAATTGATTTTTAACTTAGATCTCGAAAAAATAAATCTATGGTTATATGTGCATTGCTAAGTCAATTCAATGTTGAACCCAGTGTTCAACACAAGCAATGTAGCATGGCTCCTAACAAAACCCTTAATTTATACCCACCCTTCGATGAAATGTTTGGGTCTATTCTACCATATTCCTTCCTACTAAATGTGAACTAGTTCTAAGTATAGTTTGTATTCGATTCATGGACTACACTTGTACTAATCAATTTGTAAATCCAACCATTGAGGTTCGTTGAATTTTATCATAAAAATATGTATAAAAGAGAAGCAAATCTATAAATAAAAAATAAAAAAGAATTCTACATTTTAATATTATAATTGCACTTGTAACTTGCTTGTTTGAATTATATATATGCACATACAACTCAAACTAGCGAACTGTAAACTTGAATCAAGGTACATAGATTTGGATAAATTCAATAAAGTAGATATGAACTCACTCTCAATGATAGAATACTTGATTTTGTACAGTAAAAATGAAGAAACATATTAATTTAACTTCATCCTACCTCTTTGGGATTAGTTATTCGTGGACATGCCCCTCCACATTTTGATGAATATTGTAAGATACAATTCATGTTTTTTCAAATTTATGGTGTATATATTGTTCTTGATGAAAAAAATTTCTTATAGAAAAATCAAACTAGGGTTTCACAGAATTTAGATTGACTGATCACACAAACCCACGATAATTTGTGAATAAAACTTAAAAAGTTGGGTGTACGATAAGTTAGGTAATTAATAAGGGTATTGGAGTGAAAATTCCTAACGAAAATTAAGTGAGATTAATGAATTTGTGTCCGTTTGGTAATTATTCGAAACTTCGGGGTAACTTATAAAAATATTTGTCTCGTTCGTATAAGATATCATATCTGTTTGGCGATTTGCAGCACTTACATTAGTTAATTTCTTTCTCTCTTTTTCAAAATGAACTTGAGAGTTGAGACTCGTGAAGAGTGAAAAAGACTCAAAAGGCTCCTTCAGATCTTCGCGCCACCGTGAAGTGAAGATAAGACTCTCTCTCTCTCTCTCTCTCTCTCTCTCTCTCTCTCTCTCATATCTGTGAGACTCTGTGATTAGGGCAGAAAGCAGAGAGAAACAATGGCGACTACACATTTCTCTGCAACGTCTGCTCGATCGAACGCCTTCTTACATTGCAATTCCATCTCCAGATTCATCTGTTTCAGTTCAAAGAGTATCAATTTAAATCCTTTATTGATCAGTCCCTGGAATTCGCGACGTTCGAGAAGATCTCTCTCGGTAAAGAACGTCGCAAGTGATCAAACGCAGATATTGAAGGATCCGATCCCTAAAGAAGGTTTAATCTTCTCTTGATTTCCAACTTTTATTCAACAAGTGTTGTTTTTTAGGTTTTAAATCTGATTGAATCAAGGTTTTTAGTGTTCGATTTCTCTTTGTTGGTTCTTGAAGATCAATGCTTAGTCTGATTTCATATTGTTTAGTGGACGAAGAAATAATTTTTTTTAATTTTTTTTTTATTAGGAGTTACAAGTGATCCAAGTTCATTCAAGCCAGATTCAGCATCGATTGCTTCAAGTATCAAATTCCATGCGGAATTTACACCATTGTTCTCTCCAGAACGGTTCGATCTTCTCAAAGCTTATTTTGCGACTGCAGAAAGTGTTCGTGATTCGCTCATTATAAATTGGAATGCTACTTATGATTATTACGAAAAGATTAATGTGAAACAAGCTTACTATTTATCGATGGAATTTCTACAGGTTTGTTCTTCGTTTTTCTCGTTGATTATTGCGATTGATGCGATCGCCCAAGATTAGTTTGCTTTGTAACGAATTATAGTTTCATCATGCTCTGAGTGTTGCAGGGTAGAGCATTGTTGAACGCAGTTGGTAATTTAGAGCTGTCCGGTGCTTATGGGGAGGCTTTGATCAAACTTGGACACGATCTAGAGAACGTAGCTAGGCAGGTAAGATTAATTTACTATGTCTTTATACGGAATTTTCTTTTTCTTGCTAAGACAGATTATTTTCCAGTGATTTCTGTTATAATTTTGAATTTTATTAAAGAAAGTAGTGGGTGTCATGTACATCTGCGAATGATTTATAAATATGGTATTCGTTTAAAAGTGTAATTGTCTTTATAATTAATTTAATTTAATTTTTTTAGAAATATCATTCAAGTTGTAGTTAAAAAAATTAATTAACATGGATTTGGTATCAACAATACTCATACTTTTGTCATTAATAATATTAAAGATTTGATGTAACGTGGGGGCAATTTTGGAATTTAAAATTTTGGTGTTGACATACACTACTCTGCACTCTCTCATAGTAAAGATGTTCGTTTGCTTCTCTTCCATGGAAGTTTTATTTTCCCAGAATGTATCCTAATTTTTGGCCTAATTCTTCTTCTAATGATCAATTCAACCTCTGATCAAAAAGATATACCTTGGTTATATTTCATCTCTTCAACAAGTTTAATAATGAGCATAATGGCCCTATTGTTCCGATGGAGAGAAGAACCTATGATAAACATAGATCTAAAGAGATCAATGTTTTTGACTTATGGCCCTTTTTAAAATAAAGATGGTGGTGTGTGCTTGTTGTGGATGCATGAATGGGCTTATGAATGAGAAGATTACAACTAGAAGCTTAAAAGTAAAGTGCTAAGAACATAAGTGAAAGTACCGTACCATGAGTATATCGAATAACTAAGTACTGATTTTTCTCGAATCACTTTCAATTACATGCCGGGGGGCCAAAAACCATTTTTCAGGCGCATGGAAAACCCAAATAGAAATGAGAAAAAGACAGAAATGTGAAAGAGGAGAGGACTTCTTGGTAATTTCAGTGAAAATTAAAAAAGGGTATTTTCGGTATAAAAAAATGATTTACTGTTTTTACCGATCCGGGTCCATTATCGGAGGTCAACCCATAAGGCTAGAGGTTGAGGAGACCTACTTAATACAAGTAGTGTATTTTTTAGTTGATATTGGGTAGTGATGAGATACATTGAGAAGAACCATTAGTAAAAATTATACAACTGTGGAAAAGTACATTTACAGCCCATATAACAACTTTAGTTATTCTAAATACCTAACCATCAATGTTTTGGATATCTGGCATGTCTGACTAATCCATTTATCTTAACCTGCGATTTATTTTCTTCTCCAAGATCTCGTGTGAAATGCCCATTTTAAACTACAGAAACCTCTCTAGAACTTGTCATTATTTCCTTTTTTTTTGGAGGTGGGGGTGGTAATCTGGACTTGAACCCCACAACCTCAAAGTTGCATGCACACGTTGAAGTGTCTTCATTTTTCAATTGATCATTAACAGGAACCAGATGCTGCTCTTGGAAATGGTGGCCTGGGGAGATTGGCATCCTGTTTTTTGGACTCTCTGGCAACGCTGAACTACCCAGCGTGGGGTTATGGACTTAGATACAAGCATGGACTGTTCAAACAGTATATTACAAAAGATGGTCAGGAGGAAGCTGCAGAAAATTGGCTTGAGGTAACATCGTTTTGCTTTTTATTTGAAGGTATGTGTCTTCTTTACATTCTTTGAAACTTCAGCTGGAAAAGTGCATGGTACATTTTTTTTCTTCTTTTTTGAATTAAAAATAGTTGTTGTTAAGTCAGGTTTCTTTATTTGAACATTAATTATGGTACCTCCTTGCAGATGGGAAACCCATGGGAAATTATACGAAACGATATATCATATCCCGTGAAATTCTACGGCAAGGTTGTTACAGGATCAGATGGAAAGAAACACTGGGTTGGGGGAGAAGATATATTGGCTATTGCCTATGATGTTCCCATACCGGGATACAAAACTAAAACCACAATCAACCTCCGACTATGGTCCACAAAAGTTCCATCTAGAGATTTTGATTTACGTGCTTTTAATGATGGAGATCACACCAAAGCATGTGAGGCCCAACTAAATGCTGAAAAGGTTTGGAGGCTTTCAGTTGAATTCCACTCATTTTAATTGTGGCAATGTGCATACTGCATATACAACACTCAACATCTGTTTTTTTGTTTTGTTTCTGCATGGTGTGAGCTCCTTCCAAATGTTTGTGCCTACTATCATTCTTGTTTCATTTCTTGATCTGGCTATTACCTTAATGGTCAGTTATGCTTATGCTGATGGAGTTTTAAATTGTAAAATATTAATTGGCCAGAAGCTGAGCATTTCTCTTTTGAATATGTTTTTGGTAGTACGTAATTTCTTGAGCAGTAATGAAACACCCCATTCTCTAAACTTGATTGAACTTTCAAAATGAATTTTAATGGTAATGACTTGCAATGTTTTCTGCATAACAAAGTGGATCCAAAATGATCTAAATGCTGCTTGTTTATACCAGATTTGCTATGTATTATACCCTGGGGATGAATCAATGGAGGGGAAAATTCTCCGTTTGAAGCAACAATACACACTATGCTCTGCTTCTCTTCAAGACATTATTGCACGTTTCGAGAGGAGATCTGGGACATCTGTAAATTGGGAAGAATTTCCAGAAAAGGTTGCAGTCCAGATGAATGATACTCACCCAACACTCTGCATTCCAGAGCTGATGAGAATATTGATAGATGTGAAGGGTAAGAGCTGGAAGGAAGCTTGGGATATTACTCAAAGGTACTTCCATTTATGGTTGTTTTACAGTCATTATGCCCAATGATATTTCCTTACTGTATGGATTCATATTGAAGTGAGAAAAAAAAAAATTGCTTCAAGACTTTTCAAATATGTTCAAATATTATTTCTTTTAGGTGATCTTATTAAAAAATAACTAGCTTTAGTATATATTTACACTAATAACTGCACTCTTCATCATCTCTGCCAGAACAGTGGCTTATACAAACCACACGGTTCTACCTGAAGCACTAGAGAAATGGAGTTTGGACCTTATGCAGAAATTGCTTCCTCGACATGTTGAGATCATAGAAATGATTGACGAGGAGGTACTGTTGATCTAGCTGATTCATGTAGATATTATAAAGTTCTCTTATGAATCTTAATTCTAATTTTTCTGCTTAATGTTTGAAACAGCTGATTCAGACCATAGTTTCACAGTATGGTACAACAGATCTGGACTTACTACTTAAAAAACTCAAAGAAATGAGAATCTTGGACAATTTTGATTTTCCTGCCTCCATTGTGGAATTATTTGTTGAATCTGTAGAAGACTCTCTTGCTGATTCTGATGAAGAAGATGAAATTTCTGGCAAAGAAGACGAAATTTCTGGTAAAGAAGATGACATTTCCGGTGAAGAAGTTGAAATTTCCGGCAAAGAAGTTGAAAATTCTGTGGAAGGAGTTGAAAATTCTGTGGAAGAAGTTGAAAATTCTGGGGAAGAAGTTGAAATTTCTGGCAAAGAAGTGGAAAATTCTGTGGAAGAAGTTGAAATTTCTGGTGAAGAAGTTGAACCTACAGATGAGGAAGTTGAATCTAAAGGGAAAGGCACAAGGAAGAAAAAATGGTTGTTAAAATCAGATCCAAAACAACCAAAGATGGTCCGTATGGCTAATCTTTGTGTTGCTGGTGGTCATGCTGTAAATGGGGTTGCTGAGATTCATAGTGAAATTGTAAAGGAGGAAGTCTTCAATGACTTCTATAAGGTAAATCTATAGAGGCTATCTGTTCTTTCTATGTCTTACAGTGTGTTGCAGTTTCATGCGTTTGGTAAAACTGAACCAGTCTGGTTCATATTGACATGCTAGTGAGGTGCTTATGAGGCATCCATTGATAATGCTATTCTGCAAATTTCTCTCTGCAGTTGTGGCCTGAGAAATTTCAAAACAAAACAAATGGGGTTACGCCAAGGAGATGGATCCTTTTTTGCAATCCAGGTCTGAGTGGAATCATAACCAAGTGGACTGGCACAGAAAACTGGGTTGTAGAGACTGAGAAGCTGGCTGAACTCCGAAAGGTAATCTATCAATTCCAGTTTTATCATTTGTGAAATTGTTTTTATCTGTTGGTCGTATTTGTTCATTCTTTTCTATGGGGTTTTTCTTGAAACAATTAACTTCTAACTTTTGGATTGAGACGATGGGAATAAAGAGAGAAGGAAGAGATAGTAGTGAGTCCTCTCTACCCTAAATGTTACTTGTAATTAAGATGTACAATTACCTGACCCTTAAATAATTTCCTGTAATAGTCTGGGACAATAAACATGACACAACCTCAACATATATTTTCTTAAAACAAACCTGAAAACAAAAGATAACTATTACTATATGGCATGGCGTATCTTTTGTGAAGTGGGGAGGCCAATCCTCTATGGAATGCAAAAAGGGTTAATTCAAACCGTACATCTGATAATATGATGAGAGTGCAGCTCCTAATACGTGGTTCACATGTTTGTCCCTTCTAGTCACTTTTCTTTAGCTATTTACGTGTTTGTTTATTCAGATAAAGCTCTTGTGAATTTTAAAAATAATATCCTGGTAGTGCAGCCACTCTTCTGTAACTAAATTAATGCAAATTTCTTATAGTTTGCTGATAATGAAGATCTCCAAACTGAGTGGAGGACTGCCAAAAGGAGCAACAAGATGAAGGCCGTGTCATTCATCAAAGAGAAAACAGGATATGTTATCAGCCCTGAAGCAATGTTTGATATACAGGTAGGAAATGACTATTGAAAGAAACAAAAAGAAATGAACATAAGTACTGCATCTCAAAGGAAGGTCACTAATGTGGACATACTACCAAGTAGGCCATCATTAGCTGATGAGATATAATACACCTATGTGAGAAGTGTCTCAATTGGTCAAACTTTCTCTGTTTTTCTTTAAAACAATTTATCTTCCCATGACTGCAATTTGTTTATTAAATTTTAACAAGGATAATTGGCTAATGCATTTTCAGGTGAAGCGCATTCATGAATACAAGCGACAACTGCTGAACATCTTGGGAATTGTTTACCGCTATAAGCAGATGAAAGAAATGAGCGACGAAGAAAGGAAAGAAAAGTTTGTTCCCCGTGTATGTATATTTGGAGGAAAAGCATTTGCCACATATGTGCAGGCAAAGAGGATTGTAAAATTTATCACAGATGTTGGGGCTACTGTTAACCATGATTCTGAAATAGGAGATCTATTGAAGGTAAGCCACAAAATATTGTTAGTGACATTTGCTCTTTCTCCAACGTTGAATTTTTCGTACAAGAATAGTAGAACATTCCTGTCATCCAAAATATGCTTTCTGATTTTTTTTTAGTTACTGGAGTTCAGTTCTTATCTTTTCTTTGGAACACTTCTATAATCTTTTGATCTTGTCAGTGAGTTTTAGAAAATATATTTGAGTTTCCTACTTGGGCAATCAATCCGTTTGACAAGTAGTTGAGTGCTGTTTCCAGAAGTTGCTCTCTTAAGGTGGTTTTCTAAAATTTGGCCAAGTCAGCAGTTCATTGCAAATTATAAATTTGCAATTGTTATTTTTTGTTTCTATTCATCAAGCATGATCTTTTGAAAATGTTTATCCCAGTGTTTGGGGACAAGGCAAAGATGAAGGTCAGAATATGTTGCATTGTAAAATTTGGGGTTGAAGTTAGAGATCTGTGTTCATCAATTAGTAGCACACAAATTGTTACTTACAATCAATGTTCTATTTTTGTATTACTTGTTAGGTTGTCTTTGTTCCTGATTACAATGTTAGTGTTGCTGAAATACTCATTCCTGCCAGTGAGCTATCGCAGCATATCAGGTACTCTTGAGTAAATTTTTTAATTGAAACTACTGATTTTAGCATACAACTTCTATTTCCTTGTCACCCAATTTCTTGAAACATCCCTGAGAAAGGAAGTTAAAATACAAAAATAAAAAAATGAAATAAATAAAGGAAAAAAAATCAAAATTTCCTTGTTATAAATGGTGAACATTTTATGGCAAGATTGCTGATGAATCTTAGCCTGTCAATGCTAGTTTTCCATGACCCATGATGCTATAGTAAGATGACTTTATAGTATATAGCAGGTAATAAACAAATATCAACCTAAAGAAGTTTAAATTATTGAAGTGGAGGTTTTCAGGAATCTTTGACAGCTTGATAATAGCTTGTCTTGGTCAAAGGCGTTGATTGAACCTCCCTGCTTTTTGTTATGTTAGATTCACGGTACAGGTTGTTTATTTGTATTTTTAAAAAATTTCCCTCTTTGGCCAGTACTGCTGGGATGGAGGCCAGTGGAACCAGCAACATGAAATTTTCAATGAATGGCTGTGTCCTGATTGGGACCTTGGATGGGGCCAACGTTGAAATAAGGGAAGAAGTAGGAGAGGACAATTTTTTCCTCTTCGGTGCTCGAGCTGATGAAATAGCAGAGCTAAGAAAAGAAAGAGCTGAGGGAAAGGTATGTTGTCATAAACGAAAGTAGAAAAAAATACAAAATGGAAAACCTAAAACAACCAGCGAGGGAATTTACCATTTAAGGAACAACTGATGCTCCTCTCTCCCATGCATACCTTCGCAGTATATGTTATCTTTCTTGTCATATATGCAGTTTGTCCCGGACCCACGGTTTGAAGAAGTTAAGGCATATGTCAGAAGTGGTGTTTTTGGACCCTACAACTATGATAAATTAATGGGATCCTTGGAAGGAGATGAAGGGTATGGTCGTGCAGATTATTTCCTTGTCGGGAAGGACTTCCCCAGTTACATTGAATGCCAAGAGAAGGTTGACGAGGCATATCAAGACCAAAAGGTGAGTCACAAAATATGACATTCATGAATGTTTGCTTGTAAATGCCTACAAACATGATACATATCCCCATAAATACTACCTACATACACGTCTGATACCTCTTTGAGAACATCAGATATATTGGAGAACTGTCAATGTAAACATGTGTGTACATATGACCATATATGTAGATAAATAATGTATGTGCATGCATGGACCATATCCATATGAAGTCATGCATCATTTCATGTATGCATGCACATAAATGCATTCTAATGCTTCTAATCAATGTTTGGGCAGAGATGGACAAGAATGTCAATCATGAATACGGCTGGCTCTTACAAGTTCAGTAGTGACCGAACAATTCACGAATATGCAAAAGATATATGGAACATTGAACCTGCTGAATTACCATAGAAGGGATATTTATAAATGAGCAAACAAGTTCTACGGCGTGGTTGCGACAAAGGTATCCCTTTATCCTCTCTGTAGAAATAATAAGTGAGGTTCATTTTCTTTTGTTCTTGCTGTTAGGGGAACTGAAAGCGGATGTAAAGATAATCTAAGTAGAAGCACCAATATTATGAAGAGGTAGTAAATATTTTTGTTTAATAAAAAAGTGAGGTTGCTCTTTCTTGGGTTAGGTCCACTGATTCTTCCTCAAGGTTTTAAAAGTCGTTTTGATGTCTTGTCTCATCCATGAACAAGACTGAGTCGTTTTGGAGGAGTTTTCTGATATGTTTGAGTTGTCTTGTTCAACGATGAGACAAATGAACCATGATTATAAATCTTGTTCGATACATTGGACTTGTCTATCCATCTCATTGGTGGATGATACCGAGACGTATCGGAGGAATTGTCTCAGTCTCAGACGAGATCTAAAACCATGTTCTTCCTTGGCTTTCTCAAGACCCAGACTCGATCTAATTGTTAATGAATCAGATTTGCATCCAAACATAAGAACTGATCAAGAGATCTAATCAGATACTTATCGTAGTGATCTCAGACAAATGGTTTTAGTGAATATTTGAGTCTTGAGATACCCTCTTGGTTTTCACATTGATGACCTTGACCTGTTGACCATGGTCTTCTATGAGAGACTAACACAAATGACGAAATACCCTTCTATTCAACCTCTGGCCCAAAACCCTTGATTTTCCCTCAAAAGTATATTTACTTGTGAACTCTTTGATTTATTTAGCAACAACACTTCAATTTTGTTTTTCTCTATAAACCCCCAAACCCCATTGTTTTCAATCCTTGACTTATTAAGGTAACATAGGATAACAACTTTATTTAATTTCTAATAAATAATTATAAAAAAAGAAGAAAAACAAGTAACTAATCAAATCCTGGAGAACCAGTGGTCATCATTTCACTAGATCCCCGAAAGAGAAGACAGTACGTATTTTGTTTTTTGTTTTTGGTTTTTGTTTTTCAAGGATGAAATCGATGGTTTTAGCTAGAGTTCGAATATGAGGGCGTTTCAGTCATTTTCTGTTAGTACATCTTATAAGACGATGGTCAAAGGATGTTGTTATCAGTCTGAAAAAAACATGGGTATTCAGATATTCACAACCAAAAAACATAAAGAAGAAAGAGTGGTATGCCTAAATTAGCCTTTTACCATAACCATATACAACCTAAATATGCCTTCTAAGTTCTTAAAAAGTATACTTAGGGATCAGTTACTAGGCCCAAGCCCTAAGCCCCAACCCTCTCCTCCAAAGTTGAAGCCCAAGTGTGTGATGACAGTCAGACGGGCTTGCCAAGATCTCTCTTTCAGAACATAAAACTAAGATGGGTTTGATAACTTATAGTATCCATGGGAAATTTTGGGAGAAAATCGTTAACCCGCATTTGATCATCATCATCATCATCATCATCATCGAAACCTTTACATTTGGGTTGTTTAGTGAAATCCCATTCCTCCTTCAAGCTTCATGTATACCTTCCTCTACCCCGGCTTCCGATTGGCAATGTAGTATAAAAGGAAAACAACGTAGGCAGAGTTTTGTCGGCGTTTGATTACACATGAAAAATCAGATTCTGGCGGAAGAATGACTGGATTCATGATGGTTGTCCATGTGAGAGAGCTAGCCTCAAATTTCCTCATTTTCAAGCCAAAAATTCATTTTCCTAGCTCAAGGGAGGGCATAAGAAAATGATTTTTCCGAGCTAAAACTCAAATGTTTATAAATCATATCTTTCTAGTATCTCGGAAATCACACCCACCCTTAGTCTAATTTCAACAATTTATTTAAGGGGAAAGATCAAGTATAATTGAAGGTTTTCCATATATATATATATAATACAATCTAAAAGCATATATGGTTACACTTTGGAATCACAACCTTTCTGAAAGCTACTTTCAGGCTTATCTTCTTAATGTCACATTGATATGAATAACTCACATAGGGCCTATACCCTAAAGTAACAAAAATGGAGGACAAATAAGGTTTTGGGGACAACTTGGGTAAGTTTTGCTTATTATTTTTAAATTAGCACGGGAATCCATTATGATAAATTAAATATTATTCTTTTCTTATTACCGCGAAAAGAAGTTCAAGAATTCATTTTCTTTTCCTAGGAGCAGTTTTGGATCACTAAACAAACTTTTTTCGAGTCTAGTGCCCATTAAAATTGGATCCCAAAAAATTCTACAAAAATGCCAGACAGATTGGAACTTTTCGTCACCATCATTACAAGTCTAATGAGGGAAAAAAAATTAGGATTGGTAGAATTATCATGTTCTTTCGTTCAATTATTATTATTATTTTCTTCTCTGAAAAGAGGGGTGTGCGAACTAATGTCCGACTAGGAGGACTAGATGCCGGAAACAAGGCATATGGGTCCCTCCCCCGGGCACGTGCAACACCCACACACACATCGCATGCACCATGTTAATGAGGCTGCGCCTGCGTGGGTGCACCTGAGGAAATACTGCTCATACTGGGTATCGAACTCACAACCTATAGACTCTCACTGCTTATTGGATCTGAAAATGCCATTGAGTCACCCTCCGAGATTCTTTTGTTCAATTATTTATTTATTAATATCTTTTTATGAAGGGTGTCTGGCCCGTTTGTTAGGGGCAAGGCAACTGGTCCCTTAGTGCACCATATCTCGCCCAAATTCCCCTGGTACATGACATACCCCACAAATTGGTTCTTTTAATTCAATTTTATCTACTAACTCAAAACAAGGATTAAGATTCATGTTAGGAGGTGATAACACGATTGTATCAACTTGCAACCCTATCAGGTGAAATCTTTTCATGGCAAATTGCATTGTTGATCAAATGTATATTCTTTTTTTGTCGAAAATATGACCCTTAAAGTAGGATAAAGAGCACCATCCAATAAAGGAAAGATCTTGATCTTGATTACCGCCTAAACCATCGCCTTTTTTGTTTAAAAAAGGCTTGAACCCTTTTTCGACCAATTGGATCCCTAGCGTAGGGCACGCCTAAAGCCAATGAGAATCGAACTTTTGAGAAAATGTCAGGGAAGATCGACAGGTGGTCGATTTAGCACCATAAAGTGATGCTTTTAATTAATTAAAATCTCTAATGATTCTTTAATCAAAAGCTAAAGTTAAATAAGAACTATTTCAAAAAATTAGGTTCATGCATTGGGTGTTCATATTTGTGTAAGCAGTTGAGATTCTAAAATGTATTTCTGGTTCAAATGATTTCAAATGTCTTTTTCAGGACCCTCAAAAGGGGAACACAAGATGTTGAAGAATCATGGCTTTAACACTAAATCCAATGGTAATGCTAATATGAGATAACACAGAGAGTTTATATTGCCACACCAATTTTTAGAACTTTGAAAAGATGGTGTATGGGTTTTGATAATCATATTCTATTATTTGATGATTGCACCCCTTTTGTTTTTCGAAAGGTTATTACCATTACTTTACTTTTGTTTCAAAAATCCTTTTCTTTGCGAAGATAACCTTATTTGGTGTGTGATACATAATTTTATTAACTAAATTACCATTAAAAAGTGGATGATGTTGTAGTTTATTACTGGTCCACGTAGGCTTTTAAAGTATTTTTCTTTATCGTTCCAAGGGGAATCCGTGAAACTAATTAAAAAACACAAATTTTCAACTATTAAAACATGAAATCAATCATAATAAAACACATTTCTTATGATTATATCACATGTCAAAGATAAATTAAGATCATTGTATTTTGTATTTAATGGTCAGGATTTCATGTTTTTTTATGAATCATTTTCCATGATTCAATTGTTCCCAATTAGGATCGAATTGTTGAGATCCACCCGTCGGTAGAGATGAGTGGATCTTAACCATTCAAGCCTACTCTAAAAATGGGATAGTTGAGAAAGAATAAGATTAGTAGGAAAGATAATTAGTCCATAATTGAGGTTGTTAGGATTTGCTAATCTATTTTATTTATATATATATAAATAAAAAATAAAATACTAGTCAAACAGATGGTCAAGGACAGTTCAGTTGATTGGTTTTTATTGTGGTCCATCAAGAGGTGTACAACTTATTAGCTCCAACGAAGTAAAATATGCAAGTGGTGGGGCCACATGCATAAATGTAGAATATTAGAACTGCCTCCCTCATTAAAGTAGCATACTAGACATATATCCCTGATTCTTAGAAAATCGAGTTTTTGATTTACCTCCTTGAATAGTTGGACTAATTTATTTCTCTCCATTAATCAAAAAACTTGAGTAACCTCCTTGAACATTTAACCTCATCATGATAAGGAATTTGTTTTCAGGAGAAACTTAATTCCAGAAAAAAAAAAAAAGAATTTTTGGTAAAATAAAATTAATTAAGTGTTTAGTTGCTCTTTGAAAAATAGCAAAAAAGAGAGTTTTTAGTAGGAAAAGGAAGACTTAGTGGTCAACACACCATTCCATACATCTTGAATGAGGTCAAAATGGACATATATATATTTATGATTATTGAAGTTAGGGGATAATAGAAAAAAGTGAATAAAATAAAATAAAAAATTATTCTTAAAATTATTAAATTTATTTGAAAAACTTTAAAAATAATAAATAACAACAAAGGAGAAGTATTGAGTTCAAGTCCCCTTGTTGGCCACCCACAAGGATTTATCTTTGCTCACTTGGTATGTGTGATTTGTGGGGTAAGGCCAATTACCTCGTCTATGCTAGTCGGGGCTACGGTCCAGAACCCCCATCATAAAAGAAAAAAGTTAATATTTAATTAGGATATGAAGGCTCACCAAGTTAACATTTAATATTTCAACATCTTCAACTACCGATTTTAAATAAAAAGCAAAAAAAGAAAATTTTCATTTTTACCTCTTTTGTCCTGAAAAATACCTAATTACCTTCTAAAGGTAAAATACATTAAAGTTCTCAGAAGGGCATTTTGTGTCCAATAAATTAATAGAACTCTACTAACATCCCTTTAAACTCTTTGACGTTATATATATATATATATAATCTAAAGGCACTAAATGCCCTAAAATATTTTTGAACTTGATGCTCTTATATCCTTCTAGCTTTGTTTACTAAAGGTTTGATTGCTCATTATTATTACTAGAAGGTGACATGGACAAAAACACAGGATTCTAAAGGGTTTATTTGTAATTTAAAATTTTAATTAAAGGATTCTATAAAAAAAAAGATTATTTTTGTAATTTTTAAAACTAAACTACTTGATTTAAGGGACGTGAGATTTCAATGTTCTTGGTTTTCAACCTAAAAGACCACTTTAAACTACTTGGTGTCGAACTACTTCTCTCATTTTAATCGTAAAGATGAGAGTTATTTTTTCAAACTAGCTAATTTTTTTTGTTTGAGACAAATAATTATTTACATCCCTACCCCTTGGCAATAATTTTCCCACTTCTACAAGAAAACATACAAAATTTCTCTTCATCTCCCCAAACTTAAATTGCTAGCTAATCTAGGATTTCAGTTTTGTTGTTGCACCTGTGCCTTCTCTAGGTGAATCTTCTTCCCTTTTTTCTTTTTTTCTTTTTTTCTTTTTTTAATTTTTAAAATTAGACATTTTTCCATGTGCAATCAAACATCAACGCACATTTCCTTTGAAAAATCATTTTTGAAAAAAATATTTGCTCAAAAAAAATTTCCGGAACAATAAATGAATTAAAGCACCCTAAAGCATGACATACTTCATATAATAAGTAAAAGGGGAGGTGGCCAAATCGTGACCATGAACTTCGTTATGTGTCATGGCCCCTCCAAATATTTTTATAAGGAAGTCGTTGAAGTGACATTAAAAATGGCGTTAATTCACACAGTGCTTGACGTAGATGCGTGTACTGAGCCATAGATGCTTTTCATCTAGATATGAGTGAAAAGCATCCATGGTTTTGTACATACCTCCATGCCAACAATGTATGAATCAATGCTGGTTTTAATGTCATTCCTATACGACTCTTTTTATAACTTTAAGTTTTTTATTTTATTATTATTTTAATAATTGTGGTTATCTTTCAAAAACGAGCACGGTGCGCATATGACGACACATCACCTACTCGATTTAATACATCATGCATCGATGTTTAAAGGTGTGTCAGTCAACCCTTAATCTCTTCAATAATTGTAGTAATAATAACCAAGGAAAATGAGAATATTGATTAGAATCGGTATGACCTATAAATAAATAAAAACAACAACAACAATTTTAAGAACTGAGGATGAGTTTGATTCAAGACAATCGGAAGAATCAGCTTGATTCGATATAATTCAATCTGTCTCATTGAAAAAATTGATTACAAATCACTATTTATTATTATTAAACTCCCTTACCCCTATAATGACCTAATTCATTTGATTTCTTTATCTCAAAATATCTAACTAATTGCCCTTTTGTCGAAGAAAAAATATAAATCAAGAAGAAATGAGAAAGAGAAAGGGTAGAGGTAGCGATGATGACAATGGTGGTGGTGGTGATTTACGTTCATTATCGTCTATGGTGTTTTTAAATTTATTTATTTCATTTTGCAAATGTAGGAGCAAACTCCAACCCAACAAACAGAGGCTCTAGAAAGAACAATTTGATGCGTTTCGTCTCCCTAATTGGGTTGCAAATCATATTCAAGAAATCCTAATTTTTTTTTACAAATAGTTGGCATAATCTAAAAAAAGTCAAAGATTAAGCCATACATGGGGAGTGGAGTAGAAAAATCTTTTCTTTTGGAAGGTAAGTAACCACCAAATTGTGAGCTATGATATTGATTTGGCACCACCAAATACTTTAATATTTTTATTATTTTAATGATTTTGATTATCCTTTTAATTTAGTCCACTCAGAATAACATCAATAATTGTAGTAGTAAGAGAGGAAATTAAATTGGAAAGTATTTAACATGTAGAAGTTGACCAATCTTATTTCTGATTAACGGTGCTGATTTTGTTCTCATTCCCATCATGGTCCATTGAAATAAGGTCTAAACAATCTCATCATAAATAGAATTAACTTCTGGCATGAGTTGACTCAACTAGGCCGGACTGGGTCTTACTACCCTATAACAAATGGTGGGATCCAAACCCTACTTTGCACTTGGTGCGTCAGCCCAGCATGGGTAGCTCCACTTGAGTTTTCTCAGAACTAACGACAATGAAGATGATAATGGTGATAAACCCCGAGGGGTTGGCTCAATGGCTATTTCGGAAAATAAGTGATTATTGCCCGTAAGTCATGAGTTCAATACCCAATATGAGGATTGATTCCTCAGGGGCCACCCGCAAGGGTGCACCCTCATTTACCTGGTGCGTGTGATGTGCGGGTGTTGCACATACCCCAGGACTAATCCTTAGACAAGACGATGGTCCATAGACAGGGCAATGCCTATATACGGGCCTGGTCTTACGTCTATAGGGATACCCAATTATCAAAAAAAAAAAAAAAACAGATGATGATAATGATAATGACGGTAAGAAATAACTTATAATCAAACAAGTAAATATGTACTGTCGAGAAATAGTATGTTGTATGCCAAGAAGGAAATGACAAAAATCAAAATAGAGCCTAGCCAGATCATGAAATAAGATTGCGTGTACAAATTAATATTAGTATTTAATTCATATGGTGGAAATGGTTTGGCAAGAGAACGTTCTCTCTTGCGCTTAATTTAGACATTCTATGAGCTCCACATGTTCTTAAATAATTGTGGATGATATTTCTCGTTAGGTACCAAGGGACGATTCGTGGCATCTAGGGATTCGAGTTTGACATGGAGATACGAGGATAAACTCAGCGGCTCGATCACAAACCAACCTTGGGTTCGGGTCTCGATTAAATACAATCAGGGATTAGATCAAAAGTGATTAAAATTCTAGTGAGGAAAAATCCCAAAAGAGGAGGAATGTATGAGGATCGGATATTGACTAGATACATTCCTAAATCTCTTTCTAAATTGGATAAGGATAAAATCAATAACAGGATCTAAAGGAATCCTAGGGTTTCATCTCAATAAATAGATGGATAGAGGTATTAAAAGGTATGAACTCTTCCCCCTCTAAACTTTACACTATTTTTGTATTAAATCTCTGACTTAGACGTCGAAGTGGTGTTGTTGCAGGCACACCCTGGAGAACGAGAAGAGAAAATTGTGAGGCTTCATCACAGATCTCAAGGTAATGCAAGTTTTTGCATATATAATAGTCATATCTTTTAAAAAATTCCACTTGAATTCATTTGATTTCAATTAATTAACATAGTTTTCGATCATTGAGAGGTACCAAATAAATTATTAGTGGGGTCAGAAATTTGATGATCTTCAAATTCTAGTTAACTTTATTAATTATTTAATCTAATTAAATGTGTAAGGCCAATAAGATCATTTAATTTGTATTGAACTTGACTTAGTTTAGGGGTTAATTTGAAATTTTCTTCCATTTGATCTAATAACAAATATACCTAACTAAATGTAAGTAATATTGCATGGATATCTTATACACAATGTGAAAAAAAGCTCATATTCAAAGGTTCATGGCATCAAAATTTTCATTGTTGAATTTTTTCTTCTCATGGGTCGAAATCGTCAAATTAATGGCGGATGGGAGAAATTTGATAACTCTAAACCGTCGAATCTAGATAACATCACAAGTTTCCTTTAGAAATTTTCAATTTTCACGTAGTGATAGTTCAACTTCTTTTTTCCTCATCATACCACTTGGGAAGTTACATATAGTACTAGAGTAAAGTCTCTTCAAAATTGTGAGTTATTGTTGTTGTTGCATATTTTATTACTTATCTAAGAGGATTTTAAAGATAAAAACATTATTTTCTTTTAAATCCTAAAAAATAATTATAAGTTATCTCGAATGTATTAGTAAATCTATCCAATGACATTTTTGAATTTAAAAAATTAATGTAATGTGAATTTTGATCAACAATATCTACAATTCTCTCCTTATAGTAAAGTCAGAGGGGTGTTATTAAAAAAGGAATAGAGATTTGTTGTTTTCAAACTTATGTGTTAAGTCTATAAACCAAAGGCACGATGCCATGTGTATTAAAAAGTTACTAAAAATAAGGCACATAATTAAACTATTCCCAAATTTTCTTTTGGAATTTTCTCTCTGTGACCAATCACTTTTGCTCATTTAATACACATGACGTCATGCCATTGGTTCATCAACGCAGCACATAATTTTCGAAACAACAAATCTCAATTTTAAAAAATGGGGAAAGAAGAGAAAGATGATAAAATTGAAGGAGAGAAGAGGAAAAATAATAAAATAGAGTTGCATGGATCTCACTTCTTTGTCTCAATCTTTATACTCCCACCAAACTGTAACAATTACATTTTTGTAGAGAAAAAAAAAAAGAGGAGTCCACCATTGTAACAAAATATATTTTCATTAATTTATAAAAAATATATAATAAAATAAAATTAGAGAAATAATTAATTTAAATATAATTAAAAAAAATCCCCCCTATGAGGTGGTTGAAACGCTATTGAAGAAGGAGGATAGTTGTGTGTTATTTTGACTATATAGTTTTTGGGTTGTGTTCATATATTTATTCTAGTTATGAACTATTTTTAAGAATTATTTTTGGAAAGATGATTCATGGCTCTCCTTTAGTAAGAAAAGATTAAATTTTATCGACCGACACAGTACCTTAAGACGAAATTTTATAAATAGGTTTCAGTGGTAATGGTCGAACCATGTTCTTACTTATCTAACTACCTTACTAAATCATTCTTAAATCTATGTAAACAAATCTCAAAAGCAACAAAACCTTATTCTACCTATTCAGATTGGTTAAAAGGATCTTGCTCTACTCCTCCATTCTATTCTATTAAAAGTTAAGTCTTATATTATTGAAAGTGAGTTCTTATTAATTTACTTTTCATGTTAAATGTTTAGAAACCAATGTAATATGAAAAAGGAGCCCAAATACTATTATTGGCGCAAACAACTAGACATGGTGCATGGCACACTTGCAAATGGTACAAATCTTTATAATCATGAAAAATCTTTTGGACCTGATCAGCTTTTCGAAAAAAGATTGTTTTTGGTACAACCTTGTGAAATTCATATGTGGGTCCAACCAATGAGTTGAGGGGAGGTGCATGTACCTAGATATTCTATTCTAATTAGAAAAAAATTAAAACGAATATGTTTCTATCAAAATTTTGATAAAGATGACTCCTTAAAATACCTCATGGCATATTCTTAGGACCACAATCGTACCCACATAATGATTTTCGACTCAAAAATCTTCACTCTGTCTATACTCAATTGACATGACAAAGGCATGGAGTGTTGATCTTTCTCCTAGTGTATCTCGAAGAAAAAGATCTATGATTCTGTGACTTATCACGTCAATAACGTATAAATCGAGCGAAAATTTTCGAGTCAGAATATCACAACTCTTGTATTTAAGCAACTTTTTATTAGTGGTTCATGGTAAATTGGATTTGAGCATTTATTTGTTCATCTAGAAATCACTATATATTAAGTCTGTCTTGTTGTGGGGTGGGCCAAATATTTGTAAGGCTGGGTGACTCACAGCCCCAGAAGAGTGCAATAGTGGGTCAATCCAATCATATTGAGTTGAGTGGCCTCTTGAACCATCAACATCGTTTTATATCTTATACCAACTATTTGGTCAACAATATTCATAATATTTCCCAAAGAAACTATATGTTTAGTTTTGACATTCTTACACATATTTTCTTATCATGTCCGTTCTAGCCACACACACAAAAATCCCATGCCCCCACTTTGAGTAGCATTCATTCTCATATATCAAAATCACTTCAAATAATTTTTTCCTTAAAGTTTTTGTGTTTTTTATATTTTTTATTTATTTATAATGGGGTGTTGAGTTTAGTCTCACATCGGACACAAATTGTCTTACTTCTCTTCTTATAAGTTCTTGGATATCTCCACTTATTGTCAATTGATTATAAGTTAGACCTCCAAATTTATCATGGTATCAGAGCGAGTCTTTCTTTTCTCCACGTCACTCAGTTTATATCTCCACGTGTTTTGGTCCAGTCCGGTCCACACATGTAAGGGCATGTTGAGTTTAGTCCCACATCAGACACAAATTACTTTGCCTCTCTCTTTATAAACTCCTAGGCCTCTCCACTTATTGTCAATTGATTTTGAGTTGGACCCTCAAATTTATCACAGGGTATTCAGACTTACTGGATGAATCAGGGACAGAACCAAGGCATATGAAACCCTCCCCTGGATACATGCAACCCTCGCTAGGGGTACAACTTGGTCTAGTTCAAACTAAGAATCGAACCGAACCAAACCAATAGTTTTGTAGTGATTTGGTTCGGTTTGGAACAAGTTATAGTTTAGTTCCACGATAAACTAATGACTTTTTATAGATAGATTAATAATTTATTGTATGAAATTCTTTGTTTATTTTTTTCATTAAACAATGTTACTTAACCCATAGAGTTGAACCAAACCAAACCGACTTTAGTTCGATTTGGGTTGATTCAGTTCCCAAGGAATTTGGTTCAGTTCTAGTTCTTATTTAGTGGAACAGACCTATGTTGGTTTAGTTCCAATTTGACCAAACCAAATTGAACCAAGTTGCACCCCTAATGCTCACACATCACACGCACCAGGTAAGTGAGGGAATGCCGTCGCGGGTGGCCCTGAGGAAATATTGCTCATACTAGATATGGAACACACAACCTACGAACTCTCACCATTTATTGGATTCGAAATTTCCATTGAGCTACCACCCCCTTAGAGTTTTGTGTTCTTTATTTTGCTATCCTTTCCTTATAGTTTTAGTTTACAAAAATTACCTTTATTTGGTAATTTTGAAAATAATTCAGTCCCTTTGTTTTTTTTTTTTTTTTTAATTTCTCCGTCTCTTACAAAAAGAAGAAATTTAGCTAATCTTCTCCAACATCTAATTCGAACAATTATCTAATTCTATCTCTACCATTTCCAATTTTATAAATATCTCTCTCTCCTCTCATAGCCAATTTATTATACAAGTTATTCTACATCATATATTTATCTTGTTTAAATTATTATTTTTAACGTTTTGTAAAGTTTTCACAATTCATTTTGTTACCAAGTCATAAAATATTTTCTCTAATAATCCTTTGAAAGTTTGAACTTTATCATTCAATCATCTATTTTTATTTCTTCACGGTTGATTTTTTTCATTTAGATTCTTTAAATATTTGGGATAAAACTTTGATAAAGAGGTTAATGATGATACTTAGCAAAAAACTTCTTTCGTCACTATTCTAACAAAATTTGTCATTTTGTATAATATCACTCTACATTCTACTTTCTTCATGCATCTATCTTTTTTCGAAAGACATTATTATGTCCTAATTGGATCAGATTCTTTGTTTTTTGATAATCGGTATCTTGTAGAGAACGGCCTGTATCGTCCATAGTCCATGGCATTGTCCAACGACTAATCTCAAGACACGTGAAACGTCCACACATCACACGCACTAGGTAAGTGAGAGTGCACCCTCATGAGTGGCCCTTGAGGAGTTAATGCCCATACTTGGTATCGAACTCACGGCCTAAGGACAATAATTGCTTATTGATGCAAAATTGCTATTGAGTCAACCCCTCGGGTTGGTCGGATTCTTATTAGATATCAATACTTGGATTCAAATCCAATTCTATAATAATTGGATTGGGTTTCAGTCTCATATACACTATTTATCTAAATTATATAATTTATATATTTTTACAAAACGGATCCTCATTAAATCAGAACTCCAAAACCAATCCAATAGGTTGTCAAATTAGATCATTTAAAGCCCAAACCGAGGATTTCGGATCAGAACCAATAAGATTTCGGGTCAGTCTTAGATTTGAGGAAAGATTAGACATGAAATTGGGGGGTATGGTGCATCAAAATAATTATAAATGTGGGATAAAAATGTGGTTGAAATAGACGTGCTTGCGTGAGGGACAAGTTAACATAAAAAAGAAAGATTCGTATCATCAGTTAAGTCCCCACTCTGGTCCCCCTTTCTATCTATAAATACAGTACTTCCACCACGTTATCTTCGTAAAGCGCCCGTTAAACACGCTAAATACGTGGCAAATCTTCTCTCTCTCTCTCGTAATGTTCGAGGTCCATCCAATGGCCTGGATTCACTAATATTAATGATAATTTTAGTGGTAAATACCTGTTTTCACACAAGTTTAGACATTAATAGGAGAGAGAAATATAGAGATGTGATTTTGTCCACTACACCTGCCCCATCCCCCTTTCAAGAAAATAAGTTTTAGAATCTTAATATTTGAATCCAACAAGAATATTGATTTTCTCACGCTCCCTCTCATAGAACCGTAGATCATTTATCTTGGGATATGTAGAATTAAAAAAATATTATTATAGATCCTCAAATAAATGATTTATGATTTTGTGATGGGGGCATATGTCAAAGGAGGGTGTCAAATTATCATGACTCATCCAACTAGATCCCTCTAAAAGGGACATGGATTTTAATTTTTTATCAAACTCAAAATATCAATCGAACTCAACTTAAGCCTATTAGGCTGGGCTTGGGTTTTGCTAACTTAGGACCTATTTGTAGGGGCTAAGGTGTCGTGTAAGGGGTCATCAAAGCTATTGCAGGGGCCATTATTCACAAGGATTTTTCTAAGTATAATATTAAACATATCTCTAAAATAGAGGAAAATCGCATAACGTAGGGATGTCATTAAACATATCTAGGGATCATTTCCACAATAACTTGTAACCAAGATCAATTAACCAAAACATCAAACGAAAGTAATGATTTATTAAAGTAATCTCATCTCACCTTCTATAGTCTAATGTACACTAATTAAGAATGCATACAACTAGACATAGCATGATTTGCACGGAAAACAAGTTTTTATTTTGTTACATGTCATCACCTTATGAACATGAAACCTAAATCATCAACATGCATTACAACCAAAGATCGTATTTATATAAATATAGAAGAAACAAATGCAAAGGTACACAACTTTCACCCTTCAAAGTTGAAGGTCTATTAAATTACTTACTAACTTGATCATCAATACATTTTCTTATAGAAAATAATATAAATGAAAGATTTTTAGCATAATTGGCACTAATTCCAAGAATAAAAGATGGGAGATGTGGGATAAATAGATAAAGAATTTCATAGAAAAAAATATGAGCGGATTTACAATGAGGGCATTTTCACTCATAAGAATTTTCAAACTCTAAGAATATATGAATCATTGCGACAAATAATAATGGCAGATAAAAAAAAATTCCATTTTCATTACTTGTGTAAACCTTGCCTTCAGTTTTGATCTCTAATGAATCTTTCACCTACCCTGTAAAGTATATTCTCCAACACTCAAGTCAGTAATACTTCGAGTAAGAGTAACAAAATCTATTTGAATTGGAAATCTGGGAAGGTATATTCTCGCATCTAAGCACTAAGGGCTTCCAAGCTTGTTTCAAGAAGATAACTTCTCTTCTTTTTCTTTGTTAGGATGTTATAAAAATAAAAAAGTTGGTGTGGCAGTAAAAGTTCTCTAGAAATTATTAAATTGGAGTCGTACATAAATATTCAAACGGCTAGAACTCACTAATCATACAGATTGAAGATCAAGCCACGCCGAAAGGGTGGTGCGACGCATGCACCGCGCAACGCGTGAACACTGTCGGATCACAGAGTTTATGTCCCTTGTTGTTGTTGGACCTTTACATGAACAAACATTAAGAAAAGCTTACGTGCGCACCTACGCACCATGCTCTCGTTAGAAATACAATAATTCTTTTTTTTTCTTAAAATAAAATTAAAATACTATAGTTCCGTACGATGGAAGTTGACGGCGAGTTTTTTTTTTTTTTACTAAAAACTTATCCTTCTTTTCGTTTTCTTCGTCTGCCATTCATTCATTTTAGTGAGAGAGAGAGAGAGAGTGAGTTGACGGGACAACGCTTTCAAAGCCTTCAAAAAGTGTTCAAAAACTACGCGTCGTTTCCACCATAGAGATAGAAAAGCTAAACCTCAAAAAACCCTAACCTCTCTCGCTCTATCTCTGTCGTGCGTTCGTTAGTCTTGGTCAGAATCTGACACAATTCGTTCCGAGAATCTCGAATTCTGATCTTTTTCGGACCAGATCTTAGTAGAAATTCAGATTCGATCGATCGTTCATGGATGAGGAGAAGAATCTGAAACCAGAAACAGATACAGTTGGATACTCAAGTTGGATGAAGTCCACTAACTTCTTCTGCAGTGAAGGCGAAAGTAGTATTCTGAGAGAATTCGGATGGAATCTGGAGCCTGAGAGAGATCGGAGTCAAGAAACAAGCAGTTTTATGGATTTCGATCAGATCGATTTGGACCAGGGAACAGATTTGACGAGAAGCTTTCCATTGCCGGAAAACCACTCTTCTTCATGTTTTAACCAGGTGATTCCGACTGGATCGGTTGATAAATCCGGAGATGCTTCCACGTCGAATCCCTCGGTATCTTCAAGCTCTAGCGATGAGCAGCCGGAGAAATCGACGGGATCTGACGGAAAACCGCCGGACAAACCGTGAGTCGTGGTTTTTTATATTATCCGGGATTCAGGGTTCTTCTCAGTGGCAGAATCGTAATTAGTAGTTTGTTAAGAGGCAATTATATGTTCTTTTCACAGAAAATTAAAAATAAAAATAAAAATGAATGAATATTTAAAATTTTAAAGCTTTTTCGAGGGAAATATCAATCCACGTTTTCTAGAAACCCCAAAAAGCTTGAGCGCATCTGAAAGTCGGTAGGGGCAAATTATGTAAATTCGAGGGGTATTTTAGTTATTTTTGTAGCCCTTGTTGCGGCGGGAATTGCGTTGTGTGTCTTTTTATTAAATACGGCAACAAAATGTTATTTTTCTTAAAATAAAATAAAAAATAAAAAAAAGCACTTTCAAGACTGTTTTTATTTTATTTTATTTACTTCTGTAATGTAGTTTCTTTAATTTGTGATGCAAAACTGCCTTGTTCATGCATCCATTAACAGTGTGATATCAGCTTTTTATCTGCTCAACTCATCAAATGTTGGTGTTTGTTTAACTTTGATTGATAGTTTTTTTTTTTTTCTTAAAATTCCTTATTCATGCATTTGGTAACTTCAAATTAGTTGCTTCTCATTAAGTTTTAATTTGGTGGTTATATTTGATGGGTATTTGTTAATTTTTCTCTTTCCTTTAAATTATATAACCAAATTGTAAACATGAAGACATGAAAGTATTTGTTTGTAATCTAAGCATATTAATGTTCATCAAATGAACACTACAATTTTGGCGTAAATAAACAAACCTCTAATTATAACCAAATTGTAGAGGTTTGTTTATTGGATTTAGTTTTTGGAACAATTAATTGGACCAATATTCATGAATTCGTGATAATTAGATTGATTGACCTTCACTTAGAACACAACTGAACTCGCAGTAGTCTCTAAAGCAGTATGCAGAAAGATGTGCGAGTTAATCTGATTTGAGCACCTTAATTTGGCATTTCAGTAGGTGACCCTCAACATATCATTCCATGAAATATACATACTTTTATAAATTTCTTGGATTTTTATATGATTAATTGTTCTTATCTAAGTGAAAATATATATTTTCCTTATTAATTTGCATTTAGGGAGTTATTTTTATTTTTACATTGAATCTGTTTTTTTTTTTTCTTCTTCTTTTTGTTAGTTCTTTGTTTAATTTGATATTTGTAGGTAAAATTTTGTGTAGGAGTAAGGGTAGAAAGAAGGGGCAAAAGCGAACCCGCCAATCCCGGGTTGCATTCATGACTAAGAGTGATGTCGATCATCTTGAAGATGGCTATAGATGGCGGAAGTACGGACAGAAGGCCGTTAAAAATAGCCCATACCCAAGGTTTCATACTTCTCTACTGAATTTACATGGGTTCCCATTTTTCAATTGGGAATGGCTCAAGATTAAACTCTTGTGTTCTCAATATTCTTTTCTTTTTTTATTAGTTTTCCTTCTTTTCCCCCTTAATGAGTGCATACATCCTTCCTTTAGTACATCCATTTGTAAGTTTATGTTGTTTTTCATGAACAGTTCTTACCTTCTACTTTCTTTGGTATGTCAAAATTCTTTTAGGTTTTAATGTGGAATTATTTATTTTACTTTATTCTTTGTATAGGTTATTCTTGACCTTAATTTTACATAGAACTTCTTAATTTTACACTTTGCATGATCAGATGGAAAATGGTTTCCTTTTTCTTTTGTTTTCTTTTCTTTGGCATTTCTATATTTTTTCTCTTTCTTAATTTTTTAAGACTTACTTTACAATTAAGAGCAGTGGTATCTGCTCCCCAATTTCAATTTTTTAGAGAGAGATATCATATGAACTAGCTGCATCAGTTAATTTTCTTTTCTCTTTTAAAATTCAGATTTGTAGAAATTTATATTATATTAAATCAAAATAAACTAATCAGAATCTACTTGTAACTTTGGTTGGTTATTTTATTTTTTATTTTACAATTCAATGAGTTATAGAAATGCCAAAAAAAAAAAAAATTAATCAAAAGAAACAGATAATTAATATACTTGATAAATAATAATCAAGATAGAGCGGAAAAGTTTAACTAGCAAACTATAAGCATGAAGATTTTTTACCCATTTAACATAGTTTGAGAAGAAATCCATTAGAATACTCAGAAAGAAAAGAAACCCTTGAAGGACATTAACCCTATCTATTTAACTATTTGATTCCACAGGAGCTATTATCGCTGTACAAACAGCAAATGCACAGTAAAGAAGAGGGTTGAACGCTCCTCTAAAGATCCTACTGTTGTAATCACCACATACGAAGGTCAACACTGTCACCACACTGTCAGCTTCCCCCGTGGTGGTATCCTTTCTCATGAGGCCGCCATCTTTGCTGGGCGTATGAACTCTATTAGTTCAATCCCACAGATGTATGTTCCAGGGGTGCAATACCCCATTGGAGCTCATCCATTTGATCATGTCAGGCGACAATCACATCATCTCCAACATGAAGTAGGGTCCACAGCACAAGTTCTTACTGATACAGCTCCTCAGCTTGCAACTGATTATGGATTGTTGGATGATATTGTGCCTGCTGGAATGCGCAGATGAAGAAGAAAGTACGGTATGAATTTATTGAAGTAATTGCTTCTTTTTTTTTAAACTTATTTCACTTTCATGATGTTTGTTAGGTAATTTAAACACACCCCTTCGGGTTTATGTGAATATGTAAGATACCCTCTGTTTTTTCAAAATGATGACATTCGTACCACACCTGAAACATGCCCTAAACCCTAAACCCCAAACCCTAACAGAAAATGATGGAAATACCCTCTTCTTCAAACTCTTGTCAAATTAAAACCCCTTGATTTTTTATTTATTTTTTCCTTAAAAACCATCTATCTTTCTTCAACCTATTCAATCTATAGGGTATAAACTTTAAAAAACTAAAATAAAATAACTGTTGATATTTCCCTAAAAAATCTATCACTTTCAAACCTTGATTTATTTGGCACAATCATAGGGTCAAAACATCATCTATTTATTTCTTTCCTCATTGATTTATATATATAGTAAAGGAAATTGAATTATTAACTAAATCATATAGGGAAAAAGTGTCGATCTTGTCATTAAAACCCAAGATTGAAGACATTGGGGTTTTGGTAAAAAAAACCAAGGTTTTGGCAAGAGGTCTACGAGAATGGTATTTTGTTCCTTTTCTATTAGTCTCTCATAAAAGACTGATCAAGAGATATGTCAACTGTTTAAAGCTGGCGCACCACAAATATTCACCAAAACCCCAGGGGTATATCTAAATTAGCTACTTTTCTTCTTTTTATCGATGTCCACTAAGTGGGGAAATAAATAGGAATATTGTTTTACGGACCAACTAGTTGCGCATCACTTAGTACCAGTTGCGCCCCACTTAAAAAATTCTCTCTCCATTGTTACTATTGCACTCCCAAGAACAAAAGGTTGTACTCTTCTTCTTCTTGAAAATCAGATAGGAACCACTGCACCAAAGCTTCATAAACACTAATATAAATGCATTTTCAAAGTTTCATGATTATCGATGAAAATGTGCAGGAGCTCCTACTAATGATGGGTTCTTTATCTTCATTATCGATGTAAAATTCTTTCAAGGAGGTGCAAGTGTAACAAAATAAGGATCAGATTGAAAAAAGAAGTTAGAAAAAACACAAAAAATAAGCCTTTTTTTTAGGTTGGAGTGCAATCGTTACAAGGTGACGTGCAACTAGTCCGTCCCTAGTTTGCTGGTGATAGTAGAAGCCATGGTACCACATAAGGAAATGTTTAAAGTTCACGATTGTTATATCTAACACACATGGCTGGTGGTTATTGAACCCATCATTCAAGAGATCTTATCTGGGGTGACTTTAATTTCTGACAAATTATATTCTTTTGGATAGTAAAAAAAATCCAGCAAATGGTGCAGAAATGTTTAAAGAAAGGATTGTTACAGTTATTCAAACTGACACCATTTTCCCATTAAAAAAATTATGAGGGATTTTGCATAGAAGAATAAGAAGATTTCAGGAAATGCTACTACCATGCAGGTGCACTATGTGCATTCTTTCTTAGAGGACTGTGACGACAATTCAATAGCACCCAACTTTGATTTTTTTTTTGTTTTTTCAAACACTTGTTGCTTAATCAGTTTCTCTTTAGATCATGAAGACCTTTTATCACCTGAGAGAATACCTGAATCTAAGAGCTTGTTTGAAGGATAAAAAAGAGAAAATATGGGAGTGTGGTCAATAAAAAAAAATTGTATATGGTTTTCCGTACACTAGACTCCATATTTAATTTCATTTGTCTGGTGTGTCGTGAAAAAATTTGATGTGGGGCTTTATGTTCTATAGGTTGGTGTTTCACATCATTGTTTTGAAGGGTGTGGCTTTGAACTACTTGACAAAGTGCGTGATCAATATGGATTGTTGTTAAGTTGATTAACACTTAACTTAATTTCAAACAATTATACAAAAAACTATATATGAAGAGATGATGATGATAATGACTGTAATAATATTAGTTGATCATGGATTTGCTGTATGCTTGATTATTTGAGGCCATGCATCATTTCTGGCATATTGTTTAATGTGATTTGATCTTTATCTCTTAAAAACTACAATTAGTGCTCATGGCCTACCTTATCATAATATGTCCTCAATTATTCAAATTGTGTTTTTTACTTATCACTGCACTTTGTTTTATGAGGTTTTGTGACTTATGACTTGTTAAGGAAGATCAAGTTTATATCTCATAAATTGTATCCTTAGATTAGATGAAACTACTTGTAAGAAATTTCATCATCTTCAATGGAACTTCTTTTTTTCTTCTAATCAAGGAAGCAAGTTAATTACCATTATATATGTACCTTGATTATACTAGTGGGGGAGTACGATAATACGATAGGTCTTGCTACATAGTAGTATTGTTAGTTGATTAGGATTTAGATTAGGAATTTTATTAGATTTGAATTAGGGTTAATTTAGAATAAAATCAAGTTAGTAGATTTACCATATCCCGAATTGGTCAAGAAGTCTAATCTGCCTCAAATCAGATCAATCTCTCATCTTATTTATATTTTTATTTATTTTGGTGATTTGATCATCAAGTTGCGATCGAGGGTTGTATCACATTATCATAAAATTATTCTTCATTTAGAATTTGGGATTTTAGATATACACTAATTTGTGTTTTCTATATTGAATTATATATTTGTTCGCAGGCCATTCATCATAGACGTTGTAGAGTCATGGCCATGGGATCTGGATGGATTCTGCCCTCCAAGAGGAATTTTTCACTAATGATCACCACGATATACTATTTTCTATCGAGATATGGATTCTTCGGTTCTACCCAAATGCCCGCTGCGATAATGTATGTGTATCCTCCTTGATTTCCTAGACGATAGTTTTCACACCGATCGCCCACATGCATGATCATCTGAGATGCTACTAACTTTCATATAGCTAAACTTTATCTGTTTAGGAATGGATAATTGAATATTGGTCACACGTGTAAGTATGATTGAGGAGTATTCTTAAATCATATGTATCTTACCATTACATAGTTGAGAAAATATTTGATTTCTTAGTTTTCTTAAGTTTGAACCCAGAATGTAGACTAGCTGACAAGCACGTGTAGGGGCCTGAAAAAACCCTAATTTTTTCTTGGTAGTCACCTATGTATATGAAAAATATTATAATTAGGTATTTATCTTTTTAAGGTTGTGATGTCTTAAGTTTTTATATATTGTACCTTTTCTCAGAATCTATCTCAATCTTTGGAGATTTTTACATTTCAAAATTCCCACGTGTGAGGGCATGGAACTTAAGCTCATTTGGTTGATGTATAGCAAGCTAGGCAACTTTGAGGTAAGCTAACGGCTTCAATCGCCATTCACAATTTGGTTAGGAAATAAATGCATTGGTCTGCGTTAACGGCTTGATTAGGAGTCCGAGATGTTTTAAACCCCAACTAAAAGGTACCACGTAGACACCTATCCTATTTTATAGGAGCGGATAGGACACCGTATAGTCAAATTTGCATGTTGAACGAATCCAACCATAAGGGTGTCAATTCAACCGCTCGCCCACCTGAAAAAATAACGGCTAGGGGATTGATATCGAGCCCAAAAGAAGGCTCAAGTTTCAAAATATTTTAATCAAATCAAATTCAGGTTGGACTAGGGTTTAATAGTTTTTGATCCAAACCCTTATTGTATTTTATAGATATATATTTATAAGATGTAGTTAAATGTGTGCTTTTATATTAAAATTCAATTAAAAGTAAAAGATATTACAATTACTCATTTATGACAATAAAGGATAAACTAATTCTAGATTTGATTAGATAATCAACGAAAATTTATTTTAAAAATATAATATTTTTAATTTAAAATGTTGAATTCAACACGAGTCACTAGGGATGAAGTAGGGTTAGTAGACTTTTGCTCAATAGAGATGTAAGACTTGTCTAATGTAAAGCTCACTTCCTTAGGGCCAAGTTAGGAATTAACTAAGTCTAACCTAAACTTGTTCATTGATAGTTTTGTCCAACAATAAAAGGATTAATGTTGAACATGACAACCATTTTCACACAAAAAAACAATAATAAATCAATCTATTCTAATATAAATTCTCAAGGGCGGATTTACAATGAGGGTTATGGGGAGCACTTGCCCCCACAAGAATTTTCAAAATTCTATGGATTAGTGAACTATTGCGACATATTTTAACACAAATAAAAAAAATATATATGTCACTATTGCCCCCACAAAATTTCTTTTCACTTTTAGTTGCCCCCACAACTATTTTTTTTCACTCTTAGTTGTCCCCTAAAAAAAAATTCTATTCTTGATTGCCCCCACATGGGCAAAATCTTGGCTCCGCCCCTGTAAATTCTCAAAATAATGATTTAAATTTACACATTAATTTTTTTGAAATTTCAAATCAATTTTTCATGAAAGTTGAGAATAAAAAATGTGTTTATGTTTTTGTAAGAATGATATCTGAAGTGTACATATACCATTAGATCATCCAAAACGATATCAATAATTCCAAGTTGCTTTGCGGTATGTCAAACAAACTTAGCTTTGGGTTTAATGAGCCCTACACAACATCATGAATGTTGTCACCATTTATTAATCATTTTGATAATATTAAAATTATGAAAATAAATTTATATAAAATAATAATTTAGAATTTTAAATAATTTTATCATGAAATTATGAATATTAAAATGAATCGTGTTTAAGCAGCCTCAGTATTATTCTTTTAGATCTTTTATTACCACGCCAACTTTTGTTAACAACATCTTAATTCATATGTAAATTCACAATAAAGCTAACACACACCTTGGGGTGCTGTTAGTAAAATTTGGTGTGGCAATAAAAACTCAATTCTTTCTTTAAAGAAAAAATTGAAATTTGTGTTCCACGTTCACTGATCACAAACGAAATCTCACACGTTTCCAAATATTCATCATTAAAATATCCAAATACTCGAATCCCGATGATAATGATTGTCAACGCATTGGATCTAGGGAAGATGTTCTCCTTAGGACGACAACACCAAATTCTTTCTGAAACTAAAGTGGCGCCGTGACTATCGCTAATTTCGAGGTTGCTTCGGTCTTAGCGTTATTCAGCTTTTTTTCAAGATAAAAAAAAGACATTTTCTTTACTATACACGTGTCGTTAATAAAGAAGGCCTACGTCATGTTTAGTCATATGAGGATGACTCGTCATTATTCGGTGGGCGCGTAACTAATCGTTTTCAATTCATCGTCAGTCGGTTCGCAATTCCTCGGACCGACATTTTCCGTACGGATAGTCTCGAGAGGTCCCGGATTGACTCGTGAGTCAAGTTAGTCAAACGCGGGTGCGAACGCACATATTTCTAAAGGGCTTATTTGTTATTTAAAATATTAATTAAAGTATGATTTTAATGATTACAGGGTAAAAAAGAATATTTTTTATTTTGGACACTTGTATTTACCATTCTCTTTGATTTTCCCTAAATGATCTCGATAATATTAAGTTTAAACGTTAAAGTGAGGGTATTTTTTAAATCAAAATTTTAGAGTCAGAATCACTTTTACTTTGCCTTCTCTGATTACAGGACGAACTAAACATATATGTAGCCCACTAATCACGAGAATTAGTGGCACATGCATGTTATTTAAAATATTGATTAAAGGATTTCATAAGAATATATAATCAAGAGGCCTTGATTATATCAAGTTTAACTGTACAAGTGGAGAAGTATTTGTGAGATTCAAATTTTGGTGTCGAACCACTCTATTGAATATGATTGTTGGAAAAGAATGAGCATCATTATTCCCAATCAATTTGATTTACTTTTAACCCTAGATCAATAAGATGGTTTAGATTGTTTGAACAGCACAACCTTTTTGGACTAGAGAAATTCAAGATCCACCAAAAACTCAAGCTCCTTTTTCATCCATTTACTTGATTGGTTGCATGATCATCATATCTTATAATGATAGCCATCAAGCATTAATTTGAGTTATGTGATATTGGTACAACTATCAATTTTGATCTTTTCGAACACATGGAGCGTTGAGTATTTGATATAGAAATAATAACGCCACAAATGCAAGTATATTAATGATAACAAGCTCCAATGATTCGAATACACATCGATTCTCAGTCATTTTGTTTGTCGGCTACATTTAAGTTGATTGAGTTAAATTATATATAGTTGTTTTAAGCTGATTTCCTTTGACACTGTGCTCAACACTACATTGAGTTGGCAGTGTGTACAAAACCATAGATTTCTTTCCTTGAGATACAAGGAAAAAAATATATGATGATCTGGACACTGCCATATCAGCTTGACATCTGAAGGAAGTCAGTTCAGCATTTTCCAATTATATAATTTAGATTTATAATAATGAATGTTTGGTTGGTAGAGTTGCATCATGAAGAGTCATCTCTTTGAAGTTCCACCACCACCAAGAGTGGAGAGTGAGAGTTAATTAACTTTTTTTTCTGTTTATTTGGGCTAAATCCCCTCATTGATATGTTCTCATGCATGGAGTATGAATCAATCATCTTAGTCCCTTGATTGATTTTTTAATTGTAAAATATGGGTCCCACTTATAATAACTCCAACCATAAAATAAGGGTTCCACACATGTCTCCAATCACAACATATGGGATCTTACACATATCTCCAATTGCTATGTGAAGAACATGAAATAACAAATGATGAGTTAAAAGTACCTTGTATGTGCACCACATGAGCTACTGTAATATTGACCATTTTTGAAAGCTTAAACAATGAGTTTCCACGATTGCAGAACAGGAGAAAGAATAAAAAATCCAAATAGACCCCACCATCCTCCCAATCAAAGAAATGGACAACCAGAGAATTATGAAAGAAATAGACACAACCCAAACCAATAAACAAAAAAAATCAGGAAAAAGAAGCCCCGACTTGGCTAAATTGGCAAGGCATGTGCAGTTTCTATTCCATGACCTTAGTTCAAATCTCATTGAACCCAACCTGACGCCAACCATCAACCCCTTACTTGCCTAACACACCCACGAGCGCACGCACATATACAAACACAAAAGTGGGAAGTTCAGTCCCCCACCCACCCACCCAACACGACATTCCATGTTAATTTGAAAATAAAGGTTAGGATTGGATTATCAGATAGAAAATGGTTACAATGATCTTTCTGAAAAGGGTAAACAGATGATCTAACAAGACACCAAATCTAACCCCATTAACAAAAAAAATTCATTTTGTTTCATGCCACCCATCTTTAGGAAGCGGTCACCACCCGTGGGCCAGGGGCAGCCATTCTACTAGTCTCTGCTTGTTTCTTCACCATGGCAGCATGCTTTTGTCCAGAAAGATGAAAAGTGAATACTGTCGGACTATTGCACGCGACATTGCATATTGTGCAAATCCTCACTGCATCTGATGCTGCCCCACCTTCCAAGAGCTTCCGTTTCTTTGTCTCCACATCCTCTACGGGTGCTGAAGAGGCCGGCTTCTTCCTTGATTGTTGGACGGTAACGGTCTTGCCTTTGTCTCCTAATGGGTTTTCTTGTGGGCCAATTATTGGATTATTTGTTGTATGGGCAGCGGTGGGAACAGAGGTATTGGTAGTTTTCTTCAATTCTTCTAGTTTCTCCATGTTCTTGTGTTTCTTTCCCAATTTGTGTTTGTCTAGGACATCCTTGCTGTTACAGTCAATCTTGCAGATCTCACACCACATGGATTGCACAAGCTTGGTTTTCTTCGGTCCCCATCGCTTGGCGGTATTGAAAGGAGGCTGAATCACTGGGTTAGTCCAGAAAGTGGGATTTGGATTTGCAGGCACCAAGGGTGCCACTCCATTTAGTGCTCCTATTCCAGCCTGCCAGTAACCATGAGGGATTGATTTTTGAACAGATAATAAAATAAGGAAAATACTCAAATAAACAACAGAAACAAAAGCATCGACATATTGAAGACAAGACAACATGCATAAAGCAGACAAGCTTCAAAGCTATAATGTTCTGTAACTATCCCACAGCGAGACATGATGCACCAGTGTCGATCATAACACAAAATCTATAACCCCCCATCCCTCCATGATGACAACTTGTTTCCATCCAATCCACCAGGCTACCTCAGTCCTTCGAAGATTGAACAGATAGACTGTTTGGCACTAGAGGGCCTTGGCCTTGCTGTGAAAATTAATGCATTTTCTATTGTTGAGGCTCAAGGAAAAGAACTACATTTTTCGTAGAGGGGACCGTAGTCTAGATAAGATGCACTTTTTTTTTTTTTTTTGATAAGTAGTGTAGATAAGATATATTGATCAGGTTTGTGTCCAAAAAAAAAAAAAAAACCAAGCCCCTCTATGATTGGTGTCTTAATGAGAAAAGTACATGCAAATATAGAATATAGTGGAGAACATATAGCAGATGACAATCCCCTTAAGAACATTGGTGAATGATCAGTCTTGCGATGTTCTAATATTCATAGACCACAAAATTCAAATTAATCTAGAGGCTCAATGGAAATGTAACTTAATTTACAATATCCATCACATACAAAGGACTAATGACTACTTACCCATCTAAAGATCGAGTCAAAATTGTGGTGAAAACATTCACAGTGGTGAATATATTAATTTGGGCAATACAGGATATGACCTTACTGGGGTTTGGGGTCTATTCCTGGTAAAGACATTATTTAGGTGGTAACCTATTGGTAATCTTACATAACAGGCTATAACATTATTATGATGTAGAAATTTAAATATACACAAATCAATTATTAGTACTGACAAATAGCAGGACCAGATTCCCCAATGTTCCTCTAATATGATACTGGTAGTTTGTAGCCGTCCAAAAACATAGCACAGCTCTTATTACGGTTCTGGGTCCACGAAGCTTCAAGGAAAAAATACACACTCCACCATGTTTCATACATGGAAGTTTGTCGCCAAGGAATTTAATTATTGTCGTCATCATCGTCATAAAAGGTAAAGAAATGTTGAGTGTGTGTTATGGAATATTATGGTGAAGAGATCACCCAATATTGAGCCTACTAAGTCATGGCATTTATTTGTCGTTGCCAAGAGGAAAGCCAATACAGAGTAAGGATTATAATCTATGTTTTGGGACCGAACTCATCCATAGTCTTGAACTGTTGATTTTCTGGACTGGACCTATTGACTGGGTCCTCTCATTAGCTTGTTTAATAAAGATTGACCAATAAGAAGTGTGATCTAGAAAATACCTCATGCATTTTATATAAGTAAACTGACTCATGTATATGTAAACATCTATAAAAAATTATGCAAACTAGTTGAGGTGATCTTGTCTGGGTTAAATCAAGGTGTAAGTAAGTTGGTGGTAAGAGTGTAGGAAGCAAGTGAGAAATTCGAGAACAGGGGAAGCACTCAGGAAAATATTTATACAACTAAAGTTGTGCTTCCAATTTCTTCACCTGAAAAGCATGCTTTTTCCCCCTGAGATGGAAATTGAACACTGTTTGGCTATTGCACACCACGTTGCATATGGTGCACACCGTCACAGAATCAACTGTTGTTCCACTTTCCATAAGCTTCCGTCTTTTCACCTCCAAATCCTCACCAGGAAAACTTCTTTTCTTGGTGGTCCTTGGATTCTTGGATGTTGGTGCAACAGCATGTACAACAGAGACTTTACTCAGTAGATTCCTGTTGTGTTTCTTTCCCAATATATGTCGATCAAGGACATCTTTACTATTACAATCAATCTTGCAAACCTCACATCGCATAGATTGCATTATCTTGGTTTTCTTTGGAGTCCCTTTTATAACATCATTGGTTAAACTCGTTGACACTATTGTCTTCGTGTTCTGTGATTTTATCGCCTGCGGCAGGATCACAAGAGATTGATTTTGAATCGTAGAAAACAGAGTACAAAAATTTACTACAACTATTTCACATAAGTATCTTATGTCGTCAATCAGAGATTAAAGGGGTGCATTATTCTCATGTATTTAAGAGCCAATGGGTTGTACTATGTTCAACCCTATACATACAATCCAGATATATATACATATGAGCATGTAAGTTTACAACTTTATATGAATGAGGTGTGTATTTTGTGGAGTGGGATATATATGCATCCATGCATGTGTCATGCCTGTATATATAATCACAGACGACAAAGCTAACTACACTGCTGAGCTACTCATAGTTATGCACAAGTACTAATATATCCACACATGTATAAATACCCCCACCAACCAACAACACCCTTATATATAGACTATGTACACAAGAGTGCATGTATCTGTTGTACACAAACATCACAAAATACATGCAAAAAATGAAATACCAAATCACTTGTGAACTTCTTTTAAACTGATAGGGAAAAGACAAGGAAATGAGCCTGCCCGCCCGCCCACACACACATGAATTTTATTTTATTATTTTATTATTTTATTATTTTATTATTTTATTTTTTTATTTTTTTTAAATGTGGTACATGCTCTAACCCGGAACCACTTACTCCAAGCAAATACTAGTAAAAAGATCAACATGTGAATACACCCAAAGGTAACTTATAACCAAAAAATCAATAAAAAGAGTTAGTCCGAAACTCATTAATCCCATAAAAATTAGCAAAAAATAATAATGCATTTTCAGATTCAATGAAACACAATTACACAGGTGCATAAACAACACATGGCCATGCAACCCAAAATTTCATCACTAACAAATCAAACCCAAACTAAAAATAAAAAATAGAAAAAACTATTCCTAAACAAATAGAATAACCCATAAGTTCATCTCAAAACCCATTACTCTCAAACAAAAAACCCAGTATCCAAAACACTCAAAAAACCTAAATTTCTCATAATTAGATAGAAATGTTGACATTTTCAGATAATGAGGTGAAGAACACTTACAACTGGATAACTAAGAGGATCATCTCCGTAATGCTGAATCGAGTCCCAGTTCTGCGCAACGCTTGGGTCCTGATAATTGGTTGCCTCTAATAGCTGACCCACCTGAGCCGACTGGTGACCATAAGAAACAGTCGGCTGGCCTTCGTAACCGATATGGGGAGGGTGGTTCGAGTTAATGTGGGCATAAGAATCGGTACCTGGTGGCCTGACACTAGAATCGAGGCTGGCATCGAATTGGGTGGATTGAATTTGACCTGTATTAGGGTTTTGGATTTGGTGAGAGGGGTTGTAGTAAGAGTAATTGGCGTAGGAGGACTGCGGTGCATTGTAGAATTGGGGGTATGCGTAGGTTGAAATGTTTGGATTTGGTGGATGTTGTTGTATTTCAGACCATCTGTTGAGATCCATCGATGAACATCAGAGAGAGAGAGAGAGTTTTCTTTCTTTCTTTTTCACTCTCTCGCAGAGATTCGTTTGGTGGGGAGATGAGGGTCTCGTCTCGTTGTTGCAGAGCAAAAAATGGGGAATTTGGGATTTTAATTGGCTTGTCTAACTTGAGCTAGGTGTGTTGAGAAGCTTATCCTACGCATAGTCGCATACTTGAAGGGAGGCGCTAAAATGTAAATGTTAATGACGCGGTTGACGTGGAAAGTGCACAGAACCGTAGATCTTTTCCTTGTGTATCCCGGAGAAAAAGATCTATTATTCTGTACACTTGCCACGTCAACTGCGTACCCTCTAGCGCGTATCACGACTCAAATAGAGAAAGGGGTTGTTTGGAAGGATTTCCTTTGCATCACTATTCCATTATTTTGATAAGGGAACTAGGGACACCTTTAAAACCTCAACCTCCTCTATTAATCATTCATAGTGTGACCTTCTCCCTTCATAAGGTTTAGGGAGCTGAATTACCCTCTCTTTGCAGGAGGTCATGGATTCGATCTTCGCTGAGAGAAGTTGATTAGGTTACAACTTGAGCAAATTGGTTAAGGTTGGGGTTGGTTAAAGTCCAATGTGAGTTTCAAATTAAACATACTTAGTCCAAAGCCAACTCGATTTGGATATGAGAAGTTTAGTCTAAACCCTAATCGAGGTATTCTCTGTTCAAACCATGGTCGACTTGAAGAAAATTTGATTTTTTTTTCTCTTTTTTTCCCGTTAATCATGCAATCTTTTGAGTATTTTATCAAGAAGCCAAGTGTCAAAAGTGTAATAACATTAAATTCATATGACAAACCAAAAGAATATCTTATTTCTCAACTATAGTGGTGTCAATAGGTCGATTATTTTCAGTTATAATAAAATATTGGATACTCTCATCTATAAAAAATTGGAAATATTTGACATCTTTTTTTCTTTTTTTTTTAGATGGTGGTGGTCTCCGGCCCTCTAGGCTCGACTAGGGGGTGAGGCAATTGGCCTATTAAAGCACCATCTACTCATATCAGGCAAGCCGAGATAAATCCCTATGGATAGTTGATGAGGGGGTTTGAACTGAATACCTCTCCCTTTTTGAAAGAAGGTCATGACCACCGCATTTAGCACTCATTGGTTTACATCCTTGTTATTATACATACATGTATCTATATCGGTTATTAATCTATTGGTGCAATTAGGATACCAAACTAGCTATAACTAGAGGGTCCCATTCAATGGCCAACAGTTTGGCAAACATTTTGGCAAACACTTTTTCAAAACATGGGTTAGAGGTCTTGGAATGGGCTGATTTTTGGTGAGAATGATCTCTACGGTGAGGAGATCATCCTCACCAAAAATCAGCTCATTCCAAAACTTCTAGCCCTAGTTTACAAGTTGAAAAATTGTGAACCGTCCATTTTTTGTAAATCATTTTTTATGGGGTTAGAAGTTTTGGAATGGGCTGATGTTTGGTGATGATAATCTCCTCACCGTAGACATCATCCTCACCAAAAATCAGCCCATTCCAAGACCTCTAACCCATGTTTTGAAAAATGTGTCTGCCAAACTGTTGGCCATTGAACGTTACCCATAACTAGAATTCATTATATTCAAATGTTTCTAATTCCTAATAATTTTCTTTCGCTATTGAAATATGTAGACACAAATTAAGGATAATCGGTTCCAATTTGCCCATTGACATCCATACTCAAATAAGAATTTCAAAAGGTCTAAAATAAGAATATTACAAATTTTCAAAATGATTTAATATTATCATTTTTTTTAAATGACTATCATTTGTGTTTCTAAAGTCATAAAAATCCCTAATAGTTTGGCAGGAAAATGACATTTTAAATAAATTTATGTAGAGATATGTAGAATGTTTTTTTTTTTTTTGATAATCGGGTATCCCTGTAGACAATGAATTGGGCCCGTATTTAGGCTTTGCCCACTTCATAGGCCATGGCCTTGTCCAAGGACTAGTCCTTGGGCATGTGTACAATGCCCGCACATCACACGCAACAGGTAAGTGACGGTACGCCCTTGCGGGTGGCTCCTGAGGAATTAATGCTTATACTAGATATCGAACTCACAACCTACAGACATTAACTGTTTACTGGTCCAAAATTGCCATTGAGCCAACCCCTCAAGGTTAGATATGTAAAACCTTAGTCTTTCATTAAAAATGTAGTCCCACATTAAATAGGAGAAGTTTCCTTAAATTCAAATACCCTCACTTTCCTCAATTTCTTGCTTTTAAGGGAAAGAGACTTGCATATAAGTGCTAAATACTTGGATGCCAATGAGACACATTGCCAACGTATTCTCGTGAAGAACTTAAGAAGTCTTTATTATGTGTTGCTTCCCTCTAATAATTTTGTTGACCATTGTAGATGCACGAAATGGCACTACACTTTCCTTCTCTTTAAGCTCGGGGGGACCTGCAAAACAGCCCACTCCGACGATCAAGTCAGCCAAAATGATCAGTGTAATGTGCTTAGAGAAGAAGAATTCGAACCTCTTTTACTCATAGTTTTCTTCCTTACCCGGGAAACGAATAACTTGATGATAGGTCGACGGGACCGCCTTCATCTCGTGTATCCATCTCCGGCCCAAGATCGCGTTATAAGCCGAGTCTGCATCTATTACCACAAATCTTGTCATTACCACTTTAGACCCTGCTGAGATCGGGAGTGTGATTTCTCCTATCGAGCTGCTAGCGGCGCCGTTGAACCCATAGACGAGGGTAGGCGTTGGCTCCAAACTTCCTGAAACCCCCATTCTCTTAGCCGCGCTTAGGAAGAGAATGTCCACCGCGCTCCCCGAATCCACGAGTATTCTTCGGAGCTCGACGTTTCCCACTGGAAGCGCGATTACTAACGCGTCCTGATGGGGCCCTGCCGTCCCCCTTAGGTCACTTTCTGTGAATACGATTGCCCGGGGATCTGCTCCGTGGTTTGTCGTTCCAACTACCCGTACTCCTGACGCCACACTGTTAACCCCGACCATATGTCGGATCTTTTTTACCTTCTCCCGAATCTCACGCCTAGACGGCACTTCGGCCCCTAATAATCCTGTGATGGTATGAATTATCCTGCGCTCTTCCGCCTCTCGACACCCTCCTTTAGCTGGCCTTCTTTGCTCGGGCTTTCGCTCAGCTCTCTCGGTAGTCTCCCCACTTCTCCTTCCTCCCGTGGAAACATAACCTTTGAGCTTCCCTGCATCGATCATATCCTGGATGATATGGCGCAGCCTGTAGCAGTCCTCAGTAGGGTGATCCTCAGCCTCATGATACTCGCAGAATGGTTTTCCGGGTTTCCCCTTATACCCCCGTGGCGGCTGAACGAAATCGGGCTCCCCCCTTATGCGCCTCAGTATCACGGATAGTTTTTCGTTGAGCGGGGTATACACCCGGCCTCTTTTCCACCACGACTGCTCGTTCGAATCTCTCCGCCTTTTCTTACTTCATTCCACTCCGGGGTGGGTCGGTACCTTTGAAGCGTCTACTCCTCCTTCGCTGTTAGCCACCGTCTGGGTGCTTCTTCTTCTGCCCTTCACAGATTCTTCCACCAGGATGTACTTTTCCACCTTCGCATACAAATCTTCTAGACGAGTAGGGTCAGACTTGATCAAGGACTCATGCAACCGTGTTCCCGGGATCACCGCAGCGATGCACGCCGCGCATGCTGTGGCCTCGTCCATGCCCTCTACGTCCAGGGCTCTCGTTCGAAAACGGGTTACGAACGACCTAATACTCTCCCCGGGCTCCTGTCGAAGGTTAAATAGAGTGTTAACTCCGACCTTCTTCCTTCGCAGGTGCACGAACTGCTCAACGAACGCTTCTTCCAGCTCGGAAAAGTTCGTAATGGACCCAGCTGGTAAGGCCTGGAACCACATCATGGCCCCGAGCCTCAAGGTTGACGGAAACAGCTTGCAGAGCAACGGATCATCATTTTGGTACAGCACCATTTGACTTCTGTAGTGCAGTATATGGTCCATGGGGTCTCGCGTCCCGTCATAAGTTTCAAACTTTGGCATGTGGAACGACCTGGGTGGTTCCGACTTCATTATCGCCTGCGAGAATGGTGTCCCTTTGAGTTCCCGAATTGCGTTCCGTACCTTTTGCGCGGGATCCTTTCCTCGCGCGACTTCCTCATCCCTCCTTTTGAGCATCTCCTCCACTTCCTTCCTCGTCATGGTTTCTTTAACTTCGGAGCTTCCCTGCTGCGTTTTTATCGCTGCTGAATCTTTAGTCCAATCTACCTCCGTTCTTGCCGCTCGAACAGGATGGTCGCTACTCTGCTCTGCCCCTGGGCCTTCCTCAGTCTCCGCACGCTCGCCTAACCTTTGCCTGAGCTCTTCGTTTTCCTTTCTTATTTTCACTATCTCATCATTCTGTTTCTCCAACCCCCTGCGCATTTCCTCTCTCATCTCTGTGAGTAAGTTGTACATTGCTAGCATTGGATCCGGCGCATTTGGGGGCGAGTCTGCTGGTAGTGGATTTGATGGCTCTCCACGATTTTCGCCTCTAGCTCTTCCCATATTGGTCGTTTTTCTCCTTGTAAGTTTCCCACGGACGGCGCCAAATTGTAGATGCACGAAATGGCACTACACTTTCCTTCTCTTTAAGCTCGGGGGACCTGCAAAACAGCCCACTCCGACGATCAAGTTAGCCAAATTGATCAGTGTAATGTGCTTAGAGAAGAAGAATTCGAACCTCTTTTACTCATAGTTTTCTTCCTTATATAGGCGTTCAGCTTGATCGTTTTCTGTGCTACCCCTTGAGGTGACTTGGGGTAGTTAGCTTACTCCCTGACATGTCAGCTGCAGGAGTTGTTGCAACTGCCCCATCACTTCTGAGGAAGTCAGAGTTGGCCTGACATGACGTGGGTTGTTAGAGCTAGCTGTCTATTGCAGGCTCATCTGTCAGACCCGTCATACCGACCTACGAGCTGATGGCACAGTTCCGAGCTTCGAATACATGCATTCGTCGGGATTAATAAACCGAGCCACGACCTCAAATCGTTAATCTTGGCCCCTGATCGAGCCACGTGTCCGCGCTTCGAGAATTTTCCCCCACAACCATCATTTGGATGATTGATCAATTGGACTAAATTGAATCTTATATAGATTCACTCGAAGATCAAATCCATCACCCTTTTTCTCTTGGTACGAGAAACATTGCCCAACACCACATCTCCTTTCTTATCACTTGACATAGTGTTTCGAGCATATTGAACCATGAGTGCCACCCACCCCACTTATTGAGATAAAGATATAGATGACAATGATGACCCATATGAATCTCTTGCCCTCTTTGGTAGACCTACACATTTGAAAGTGGCATGATTGGTAACTATAGCCATTGATTTAGATCATTTCTTCCATCAAGAGCTTCGAGCCCACTACGACACATCCCGGTGAAAGAAGGAAAAAACTGTGAAGAGGCCATCCCGTTTCAAAATTTCGGTAGAACCCTCTCCTTTGAATTACACATAGGATTGGCAATGGGTCGAGTGTGGGTCGGATGATGTTATTTCCATATCCTTATCCAACACTATATCCGATATTTACCCACTTATTCTAAGGATATTCATATCCAATTATTTATCCACTTTTTTAATGGATATCCGTATCTAACTTTTACCCAAAATTCAAGCGGATATCCAAGTCGGATATATATACCTCATTGTGAAGATATGAAAAAATCTTAATTTTAGGTTGTACATTTATTTTATTGTGAATTTATCATACTAAACGGATAAACAAATATTTGATTGGATAGGACATATATCCCTATCCAACCCTAAAAATGTTCAGATAAAAATAATTGCGGATAAATTTACTGAAATTCTTAATGGGATAAAAAATTTGTACCCTTAGTCAAATATCTCAAATAAAATGTGTCAGATAAATGGATATTATCTGACCCATTGCTAGCCCTCAATACACGTGGCGTTTCTAAGGAAATATACCAAATATTAAGGAAAATGGGGGAGTGAAATAAATACAAAAAGACATGTGTCTTGCAACGAAGAGGGTTCCTCCAAAATTTTGATGTGGTCTACCACTTCAAAGCCAGACTCGTGAAAACATGGTTTGATCCAATGGCCATAGTTCACTAATAGTATTCTCATAAGATAGTTCACCCATATTATTTTATCTAGAAAATTTGAAGTCAACTAAAGGAAATCCATTATTATATTCAATTCATCTAAACTAATGCCTATTGTTTCTTAGAAATGTATTTATATATTCTTCACCACTTCGATCCATGTCATTCTTTATCTTCTTCTTTAATATTTAAATATCTATTAGCATGTCTTGTAATTAAGATGATTATTGATTTTCGTTGCATACAATCAAACCATCGTAATCGACTTTTTGTATATTTGTTTTCTATTCAGTTACATTTACGTTTTTTTTTTTTATTATGTTTGTTTCTATGCTTATCTTTTTAATCATCAATCCCATTCAATAATCCGATCCAACCAGGTCCAATTCTACTTTTTAATAAAATCGATTCGATTAATTAATTGTCGATTTTTGTAGTTATTATCCTTTTATCAACATAAATGAAAATAATTTTGGAAAAAATATGTGTTTTTCCAAATTTTTAATATATGGGAAAGTCAAATCGAACTAGGCTTTGATCATGGCCCAATCAATTTGACAAATTTCAATTCAATTGGTTCAATTATAAAACATTGATCTCATCATTCACATCTTCCATGAACATATTGTTCAGCGTGCGACTAACCTCACTAAGTTAGTAAGGATTTCACCCTTACTAATGGTGCTTGAGCTCAACTTGTAAAAGACAAAATTATATGAATTTTGAAAAAATAATTTCAAAAAATGTTATTTTTCACTGTTGAATTTTAATTTCAAATTCAGGAGTTCCGTGGAAGTTTGGTAGCCGTCCATTTTCAAAACTTTAGATCAAGTCCATCTATTTTTATTTATTTTTTTATATGTGTTTTTCCATGAAATCTAGAGGGCTGTCGTATTGGATTGCCAATGTGGTAATCCATTTGAGATAAACGGTCCTTAATAAGATTTTAAATGTTACTTAGTTAGTAAAGAAAGTATTACTGATTGGTTTATAGAGACAGATGTCAGTTGTGTATTTCATTGTAACAAACTACCGAAAATACCCTTAATGAACTTCATTTTGACATAATAATCCCTTCTGAATGAATGAATCGAAGTGTCCTTCGTTAATTCCCAGGAATTCGTTAGAATGTTGGAATATATGTTAACTCACATAAAAGTAAACAACAGTAAATAAAACAAATTGGATACCCTTAAATTACCAAATTACCCTCATTAACTAAAAATGTTGGATTTAGCTGTAACCGGGATGTATTTCCCAAAATACCCCTTTCCCCACCTACAAAACTTTTTTAATGACCAAAATATCCTGGAACGTGATAAGGACCCAACTAAATGCCAAACTTTCTCAATATTTTTCTACTTGTGATAAAGTAACTGCAAGTGCCAGCTACCAGAGCAAGTGAAACACCAAAATCAAGAAAGAAAGTTCTTTTGGTTTACCTAACAAAAGAATGGAGATTAAATCTATTGGAGGGATAGAAACCAAATTGTTATTAGAGCAAGATAATGTAAAAAAAATTATAGTGGACATGTTGACTTCACATAATCGCCACAATGGGTCGTTGGGTCGAGTCGAATTGTTCCCATTGGCACACCTAGAGATCCTACTACGCAAAATCGTGTTCAAGTGGTCCTGGTTTTGAGATGACCCAAACCCAATTTAATTGTGACCACATCTCTCCATATTTATGTGATTAGAGCTTAGCCTTCAGAATAAAGAACCTATGAGTGAGTGCTACTGTAAAGAAAAGGAAGAAAAAGACATCAATTAAGTGAAATGGGTTGTCATGTTTTATTGTAGGTGACTAAACAACCACCTTGAGCTCACATGCCATCTTTTGTATTATAAAAAATGCTTTGAGGGTCATCAACCTTGTTTCCTCATGACTTCACTTACCCATCATTTCCACTCTAAACTTTAAGACTTCAAAAAGTAGCCCAACTACTCCGTAATATCTATTTACTACCAATAAAATTTAATCTTCCAAACAGAACTTAAACTAATGTCTTTGAATTTCTTATTACCTTAAGAAATTAATACATCACCCCTCACTCCATAACAAGAAAAACTCATCCACATCTCTTTACTTCAAAGAAAAGAACTCTCTCTCTCTTACCCCATCAATTGCATCTATACCAAGTAACAATGGTGATCACTCAATTAAATATTTTCAAAAGACTACGATGATTTTTAAAAAGAACCCAATGATCTTTGATAAAAACCAAGCAAGAGATTCAAGTTTATGTTACTTGGAACCGCAATAATATATTGAGTATGGGATCTCAACTAGCTCAACAACCCCTTTCACTCCACTATGACAAGAACTACCAAATATGATCTACTTTAGCTAGCAATTAGTAAAGACAATGTGAGTTAAACAAAGTTGGGAGGAAACCAATTTCAAGAAATTTGAGATATGGGGTTCTATCCTTGTTAGTTAATTACAAAAAGAAAATGTTAATTCACATCGATAGTGTTGATCAGACAAATATGTAATGCAAGAAGAACACAATATTCATTTATAGTCTCAAATTTTCGAAATGAAACATATCAAAGAACTTGAAATTTGCAGCAATGAAGATTTATTCTCAGAATTAAAGGGAAAAAAAACAAAAAAAGATATGAAACTCAAAAAAAAAAATGCTACTTAGAGGCTGTAAGCAGCAAACGAAACTGTTACCTCTATAAGGCATAGTTTTGAATCTGTAAAGAATTAATGAAATAATATTCAGCAACTTGTATGTACACTCCCGGGTCTTCATCGGAACCGCTACAAAGACACCAACTTGTCGGTAAACTCAGTTAGAGATCAAACCTACTGGTGGCTCGTGCTTGTTGTGGTTGCTTCCGCCCCACCACGGCTTAAACCTGATGTGGCTATTGGCATCTTCCTCGATTGGAGCAGGGAGATTGAGATCAAGTAGATCACGAATCTCGGGGAGTTTTTGCTGAACTACAATAGTCTGGCTGCCTTTGGCTTCAGAGCTCTCGACCACATGAGACCTTTTGTGGCCACCCAAAGCTTGCCCTGATGTGAAAACTTTGAAACAGATTGGGCACTCGTGCTTAGTCTTCTTCGACCCGCAACTAGTCTCAGTATTGCCTACTTCATTTGGGTTCTTGTTGATGACCTTACTTACATTTGTAAGATCAGGAGAGACGTCGGTCTCAATGCTGTTCTCGCTGTTTTCAATTTTCGACGCAAAACAGCCTTTCACCTTCTTGTGACTCGCTCTGTGACCCCCGAGAGCTTGGTAAGTGTGGAAAAATCTGTTGCAAGTTGTGCACAAGTATTTGCCTTTCTTTGGTGAATCTGAAGCTCCATACATTATCTTCTTTAAGGAATCTCCCCTAAGTTCGAGATCACCAGCATCATGTCTACTTCTCTTGCTCGAATTATACTTCCCGCACTCCGAATCAGCTTGATCATCCGCTTCCTCGATCAAATCTTTCCCTAATTCAGCTTCAAGACACTTGACTCTGTTCTCATTATACGAGTTTTTCCCCAATTCAGCATCAGATACTTTGAATCCAGCTTCAACATCTAGCTTAGGCTTCTTGAACTTACCTTCTCCAATAAACCCATCGACATAAACTTCTGATTCTACTTTCTTGAGCCCATTTCTCAGAACCCCAAAATTAGACCCTCCAAATTCAGATCTTTCCCTCTCAAATCGAACATTTTCGGTATCCGAAACAATAGAATCCAACTTCTTATCCCTTGGTTTAATCATCTTTTTCACAGTTTGATGATCACCATTAGAGTCCAAACCCGAAGATCTAACTTCTACAATGACAGAATGGTTATCCGAAGTCTCGGCAACAGAATTCAATCCACCCCAATACCCAACATCTCTAGACAACATCATCAAACTCATAGCTACCTCTTCTTGTTCTTGCTCAATTTCAGAAACAGAAGTAGAAGTATTAGTAGTAGTAGTAGTAGTAGTGATAGTAGCCTTAGACCTTGTTCTTCTTGATCTCTTCCTTCGCTTTGGCGCCAAAGCTTCGTTGTCAGATTGGCTGTCCATGACAAGCTTTTGGGTCTCACCAGTCCATGAATCATCATCAAAGCTATTAGAGATCTTCTCTCTATCAGAATGACATCTCATGTGACCAAAGAGAGCTTTCCATGACTTAAACCCTTTGCCACATTGTTTACAGACCTTCTCTTGCTGCGAAGTTCCTGAAATTGAATTAGAAACTCTCCAAGTCTTCTTAGGGTTTTCTCTAAGACCATAACCAGCATGACCAACAGCTTCAAAATCAACCATGTAAGCGTTGTTGTTAGTGTTGCTTCCACCATTAAAAGAAGAAGAGACAGAGACCTTCTTCTTATCAAGCTTCTCTTTTGTTTTAGTTGAAGTGTTGCTCATATGAGACCTCATGTGACCTCCCAAAGATCTTCCACAAGGGAAGCTTTTGTTGCAGAATTTGCATAGATGCCTCTGTTCTTGATCTTCTTCCATCATTGATCACTTAATAACCAGAGAAAAACCCAGATCAAGAAACTAAAACAAAGATCAAATCTGCAAGAATGGTTTGATTTTCAATCTTGTTTCATCAAAGAAACACAAATGCTAAAGAAACAGAGGAATCAAGAAAAACCCAGATCAGAAAACTAAGTTTAAAAAAAAAAAAACTCAAATCTGGCAAGAAAATTGAATCAGATCATGTGTAGACTGACACGAGAAGAACCCATCTCAGATTTCAAACTGTTTTTGATCAAGAACAAGATCTGATGCAGAGAAAAGTAAGAACTCTGCTCTCAGTCTATCTTTGGGTAATTGAAATTTAGCACACACAAAAAAAAAAAAAAATCAAACTTGAACAAATGGGTCTGCGACCATTGTTGCTAATGATGGCTACGAAGTGGCCAAAGAAGAAAAAATAAAGGATCTCTCTCTCTCTCTCTTGGAGCAATATTTGGAGGAGAAATCCATGCATGGAAGCAAAGATGGAAAGAGGAAAGAAAAGATAACAAGCAGCACGTGTACTCAACTGAGTACTCTACGCTACCCCATCCAACGGCCAAGATTTCACTATTTTGAGCATCCCTAGTTGTGAGAAACTTACCAAAAATAACCACTCCTAACTATTCCTTCCTTTGTCTTGCTCTTAAGGAAACTCACACAGGTGAAAGGTTCGAATCTCCAACCGTTTCTCTTTTGGACTTTCTTCTTCTCAATTATAAAATATCCATTTCAACTCTATAGGTATGGTTAGGGAGAAACACCTCAAAAGTATCATCTATGGCACTTTATTGGGACCACTGACCCATCAATGTTTGGCCCACCTATTAAAAAATCTACAAAGAAAAACAATCTGATTGATGATCCCTACATATCATACTTTGGGGATCAACATGTTGTTTCAACCCATGATTTTAAAATAAAAATAAAAATCTCAAATCCAACCACTAAAAATTACCAATCAAGTTGATTCTTCTTGTCTAGGAGGACCACGTTCGAACCACTTCTATATAACTAAGAGATCACGAGGTCAAGGTTTATAAAAACGTGCCACGTGATATTTTCGAATGTTGGATAAGTTCAATATTTACTCTTAGCTTATCTTATCTTCCTATTAATGTAGGTTTTATTTGGCATTATTTTACTTCCAACAACAAATGCTTATATGAAATTATTATCATAAAAATTGTGATAAAGAGTCATGATAAATGCACACGGTAAATCATACGCGGTTTGCACGTGATTGACGTGGCAAGAGTACAAAACCATTGATATTTTTCTTCGGGACACACAATGAAAAAAGATTTGCGGTTTTGTGCTCTCGCCACATCAGCCATATACAGACCGCGTATGATTTACCGCGTGCAGTCATCATTATTCATTGTGATAACAACATCAATTGTTTGGTGACAACATTTTAGGAAGTATTTTTTAGGAGCTTGAACAACTTCCAAAAGTTATGGGTTCTTTGTTGAAAGAGTCGTGATAATCTAATGCCCCCTTCTGACATACACCCCAATCATAGAATCGTAGATCACTTGCCTCAAGATACATAAGAAAAAGATTTATAATTTTATGTATCCCAAGGTAAATGATCTACAATTTTGTGACAGGGCGTTAGAAAATTATTATTCTTCTTGAAATCAACCAAAAAAGCAATTTTGGTATCTATAAAAGTCAAAATCTCACAAAATTTTCATCATTTACTGAAAAATTAAACGTTGACGATATTTACGTCCTAAAATCTATTAATTTTTTTTTTAAAATCTAATTTTGGACAAATTCAAGAAATCAAGAGTGGATTCTTGTGTCTATCAAACATGCTTTTGACTTCAGAAAATATTTTAATCTTAGAAGAATGATTGAAGGTAGGTATTGCCAAATACAATGTCATCAGATCAAGTTCCATTAATTCATTGAATATAACTACCAAATTTAATGCACCTGGCTATAGCATTCCGTATATACTTTTTTACATATTGACTTTAGGTATCTAAGGATTTTGGGATTCTTTGTTTTATATACATGAAGAGGCGTTTGGATGTTAGTTTATGTTCACTATAATCTTGTCACAGGTTGGCCAACATGCATGGGCCGTATCTGAGTGATCGTGCGGCCTTGTTCTTGTCGAGCCGGCTCATGTTGCAGTGATTATGATTATGATGCGAGTGTCTTATTAGCAACTGTTAATCACACTGAAACTGCTCGATAAGCTCCATTTTACGCCATTTTTTTTTGTCGGGGATTTCAAGAACTATGGAATTTTATGTGAAGGAGACTAGAATTACATAGTTAATTATACTTAAATTTTTTTTAATCCCACATGTAGATGCACATTGTGAGTACATTTTCATCTTAATAGGTATAATTAAAATGCTTTACACAAAAGTACATTACTTTCCTACATTTTTCTATAGTGATACCATACACCTCGGAACGGTCCTCTCAGTTTGTACCTTAAATTTGTGGCTAATGACACAAAAATGATGCGAGCGGGTGAATTTTGACCATCTGATTTAACTATTTTTAACTTAACAATAATGGATCAATGCCAAAAATACATTTGACCATCCAAAAAATGCCCTAAAATATATTTAACAACCCCGAGGGATTGGCTCAATGGCAATTTTGGATCCAATAAGCAGTGAGAGTTTGTAGTTTGTGAGTTTGATCCCCAGTATGAGCAATATTTCCTGGAGGCCACCCATGGGAGCGCACCCTCACTTACTTGGTGTGTGTGATGTGCAGGTTTGCACGTGCTAGGGGAGGGACCCTATGCCTTGGCTCTTCCGATCCCCCTGGTTGGATGTAAATTCAGATACCCCCGACATAAAAAAATAAAAATAAAAATAAAGCCCTGAACGTACAATTTGTAAATGAGAGATTGTACATTATCTTATCCATGATTAATCAAAGAGTGGCCCAACACATTGAAGGACCATATTGAAGATTAAGCATAGCACATGGACCCACCCACCCACAAGTACCATTGTCTCCTCTATACATGTGTTGGCATTACTTCTCTCCTGAAAGACTTTACTTCAGAGTTAAGACCCTCCAAAATTGATGCTTAAATTGACAACTTGACATCTTACAAGGAAAGGTTGGCCACTTCTTTGTCTTCTCCTTATGCTTTCTCACATTTGTAGATGCTCAGCCCTAGTCTATGCTTGGTTGGTCCCCCATACTCTTGGGCCTCCTTGACCTAACCCTAGAACCACATTGGACATGGGTTGCTCTCAATGAACAATTAGTCATCCACTTAACCAAACCTAGTTACCATGTAACTCAAAATTAGACATTAATGGATCGGGTTTGGATGATGAGTTGATCTGAACCAATCCAATAACAGTACGAAAATATTCATATCAGAACCAAAAACTTATTGGATTGGATTTTTATCGAATCTCAATATTTAGATTCAGTATACGTACATCCACTATGTGAAAAAAAGGATAAATTCGACGTCAAGGTCCATCAAATTTAATTAAATCCAAGCAAATTTGATGGGTCTTGACGTCAAATTTACCCATTTTCACATAGTATTGATTATAAAATTTTAAAAATAATATACCATATTTTATATAAGATGGTTAATTCAAAATTTATTCGAACGTTATTATATATGATCCTTATTGGAACCCAAATCCTTGATCCAAACTCAAAGTAATCAGATCAAAATGGACTGGGTTTAGGATTTAATCTTCCTCCAAACTACATTAGCACATCTTAAGCCATTGATTATCATTTTATAAACTTTTACTAAAGTATATTTGGTGTGGACTTAGGTGTGTTACGTGTCGATTGCTATTGGTATGATCCTATTCGCAGTTTATTACCAACCACATTAAGTGAACAAATCTAATGTGACACTGGAAAGTCAAACGTTAAATTAAAGGCATGTTTTAGGCCTTGGGTTGAATGAGGTGAATAAAATATAGGTAGAATATCTATTAAAAATAAGATTTTAACTGACACCTTTCATTTGAGTAAGTATTTTCCGACTCCCCCACCATACTCAAAAGAGTCGTGCTAGAGTGACCTCAGCGGGGGACACCTTGACGTGGTGGCACGCACATGTCTCTAGATGCATTTTACTCGTATCTCGGAAAAAATGCATTTATAGGCATGTGCTCACCACCACGAGAAAATGTCTCTCGTGTGTCTCTCACTGAGGTCACTCTAGCATTAATCTACTCAAAATATTCTCCTCATGTCACATGTGCTAGAACCATAGATATTTTTGCCTTGAGATACACAACTACACATATTTATAGGGATGTGTATACCGAGGTAAAAAATCTATATTTCTAGCACATGCCATGCCAGGAAAGTATTTTGAGTATGCCACATGGGAGAGTCAGATTATCGCAACTCTAATTATATAGATATTTGAAGATCTCACCATTTCCTAGTTATGAATCCTGGTGGTTGGGACTTGGGAGCAAACCTACTCAACTATTTCATCATCATCGATGTCTTGTCTCAAAAATGTGGGGCCGATTGGACTAATCTTATGTTAATTCAATTTTGTCCATATCTACTCTTATTACATTAATCGACATTTGTTTCTTTATTTTCCTCTCTCAATCCTTTAGAATATTCATCTCGAACATTCTTTCTAAACATAGGACTTGGACCCATATAGCTCAATTAATTGGGATCATGGGCAGAGTCACAAAATTCTCTGAATTAGGAGTTAGCGAATTAATTAGATAAATTAATCAATGAACCCTCAATTAATCATGGAATATGGTAACATTTTTACCCTTCACCTCCAAAATTTTACTTTTTTCAACATTCAAAAATCAAGAATATAGAATTTACAAAGAGGTTTAAAATGAGCGGTTTTAGTAAGATATCCAATATAATATTTTGTATAGTCTCCGAAAATTTCTCAATTTTTTTTTAACGAAATTTTCTTGAATTTATCCGAATTAACTGAATTGAACCCTCACCGATTAATTAATGAATCCAAACTTTGTTACTATGGTCATGGGTTAAGTCCAACTTAAACAACAACAACAAAAATCAAAAACCCACCATTGAATATGAGTGTTCAAAGATGCAATTATGACATTTTCTTTAGAGAAAAGAGGGGGTATTCAAATCATATAAGAGCTCTATGTGAAAGCAACTACAATTCCACCACTATATTTTATATATGTTCCAATGATAAAGGTGCATATGTGCTTCTTTGTAGAGGTAATAATGGAACATGTGTTAGTGAGCAAAGCTCACACACCAGCAATGCTTGGGAAATACTCTTATAATAGATCATCAAGTACTTATGTTGCATGGGTCCACTCTCACCTACATGTCTTCTTCTTTCTTCTTTTTTTTTTTTTTTGTGATAGATGTTGTAGATTGGATGAGCATTCTATAACACTATATCACTCTATATTCTTTTTTTATTATTTACTTTGTAATCTAGAAGTATGTGGTTTAGGAATCAAAGAATGACCAGTTTATACTATTGTTTAAGAGAGCTGTTGTTGGCATTCCAACTTTTACTTACTACACCCCAATTAAAAATAATAATAAAAAGTAAATGAATGGTTAAGAATAAGTAAAATTTGGGTGCCAATAGTAGCTCTCTCCCTCTCTTTAGATTTCTATTGTTTAGGTTTTGGATTTTATATAAGTCGGAATCTTAATTGTAAACAACTACTGAAATTGTTTGAATAAGTGTTAAAATGTTAATTGATAACTTGAGCCCAATCTTTGTAATATTTAGATAATGTGTTTCAATCTTTAATTGGGATGATATAAATAATTTAAGAAATTAGGGTGTAATAAGTAAAAGTTGGGGTGCCAATAGTAGCTCTAGAGCTTAATGTAGCTATTTATAGTTTATTGTACGTTGACCCATTTATATAAATGAAAGAAAATGACTATTTGAAAATGGGCCTGATTTAGCCCAACTAGTAAATAGGCTTGAAAACGTGTTGGTCAAGCTGGGCTTCGACATAGATGAGTTTTTATGTAGTTTAGCCCAATCATTATATGGGTCGGGCTTGGACTATAATCTTGGGTTTTGATTATCATTGAACCATTTAGGGACTATTCAGCGTTTGGTAGTCCAAAATATAAATACTAATTGTTTATTGAATTGGATTTGATTCAATCTAAGATTTTCTCATTGTTATTGGATCATATTTGGCTCCGAGACCCATTAGGACTCACTCGGTCACTCCATCTAGTCTAACTTCTTCCTCTATTTCTTTCTTCTTCTTTTTTTTCTGTTTTTTTTTAATTAATTCCAAATGACCTTAATGGCCTCATCTAGTTCCAATTGGATCCAACATGCCTTCACCTCTGCTGACCATTAACTTGCTTTCTTAGAGAAAAAAAAAAGGATATTTTAGTAATACCCTCCTACGAAATTGTCATAATTAGTGATAGTCCCTACCCACAAAACATGAGATGTGGTCTGCTCTCCTGGACTTTCGTTAATAATTACCTTTGATATCATCATATATTAATATCAAAATACCGCTCTCCTTATTATTTTACAAAAATGCCATTCTTTTCAGTTTCCCTTCTAACATAGGTTAAATTATCTTAAACATTGGATTAAACCAATCTACACCATTGGATCAAATCCTAAAGAAATCAACAGTAAGTTCATCTTCTTTAAGAGAATGAAAACAGACGGTGAGTTAGTTAGTGTATACGAAGAGTTAGGGTTTTATATCCTTTAGAAGCTCCATCATTAACGATTGTTCACAGTTTTTTGGTATTTAATCTCGATTGGAAAGTTCCACCATTAACTATCTCATTTTTGAGTGATCTTGTTTTAAACACGGAATACAAGCAATGGGTGGAGGTGGGAATGATAAGGTGAGTTATTTCGACATTTAAGAGCTCATTAGCTATCATTTTTGTGAGAAGCTTTTGACTTGTTTGAGTCACTAAATCCAAAATCGATCTGATCTGATCCAATTAAATGTTGATCCATTTTTAAAACGCCCATAACCCACATATGTACAACGAAGTTGAAAGAGGGAGAATTGGGATTTTGCACCTTTAACAATTAATCCAAATATGGTTCTCATACAACTTGAAAAAACAATCATAGTTGTATCTAATTATATTTCTTCATTCCCCCCTCCATTACTTTCTAAAGCCCATCTAAGTGATGTGCGCGTTGCAACATGAATGGTGCAAAACTCCTTTGGTTAACTTTATTAGCTTGGCTTGTCCATGATATGTATAAATGAGAATCCAATGACTTTGTTTCGTCTCGAAAATAATCAAAATGAAAAAATCTTTTTTGAATATCTAGAGTCGTATAAGTAAAGATGAGTTTTTTTTTTAAAACCATTTAATGAGCATCTTGTATTTCATAAAAATTAGGGACAATACAATCCTTACATAAAAAGCCATCCTATCCAACCTCCAGGGCATCAAAATACGTTTTAGACGTGGATGATTATCGTAAGAGATTCTCAACATATCATAAGATTTCTGTTCTTGAAAACCTGCACTTTTCAAAATCCATAAAACAAACATAATTCTAGCCTTCCCCTTTGGGGGAAATACTGTAAATGCATACACGATGTATGAGAAATCAAAGAACTAGATAGTAGAGCAGTAATTCAATTCAATGTTTATTGGATTGGATAGGGGATAAATTAAATTCAATCCGAAAATCCAAACTTTAGATTCAATTCATATTTTTCATATTGGACCAGATCAAATACATGGTCAAATCCGACCCTTTGGTAGCCCTACTCGGTGTGTTGAGAATAGAATCAGATTTCAAAATTATATGTGAGAAATTGAATTTTATGCTAATTGTTTAGGATCTCTCTCTCTCTCTTTTGTTGCATTTTCCTCTTGAAGATAACAATGAGTTAGGTTTATATATATTTTTTTCGGGTTTAGTCATCGTTTTACAAGGAGCTAGGGTTTTGAGATGCACCGTGTTAGGGTTTATATTCTTTCTTTAATGGCTTAATTTGTTTTTTTTTTTTCAAGTTGATCTTACTGTAGTAATTATTGTCTTAAGTAAGACTAGTAATGATTCAAATTTTATCCAACATTCAATCTGATTCATAAAAAAAGATTTTGGATTGATAATTTCGAGGTTCAGATTGGATTTAGATTGAAATATATAGATCTGTTAAAATATTGGATTGATTGCGAATTAACCCTAATCCAATCCGATTAAAATCCGAACCGATATATTATAATAAAAAACCACTATTTGGACTCGAGATATCTATTAATTGAAATTGGTAAGAACATAAAAATGCATATCTTTTCCTTGTATATCTTGAAGAAAAACATCCGGGGTTATATGCCCTTGCCATGTCAACTATGTACAAACCGCATATATATTTACCACGTGCATTCATCACAATTCTAATTAAAAAGAAAACAAAAAAAACAAAAAAACAAAGAGTCGTGATAAAATGACTCGTCAGGTGGCATACTCAATCGGCTCATTAACGTGACAAGTTTGGAACCGTAGATTTGTACACGATTGCACTTCCCCATGCAAAAGTGTATCCGAGAGAGTCGTGTATCCCGAGGCAGAAAGATCTACGATTTCCAAACTTGTCCACGTCAGTGAGTTGATTGAGTATGCCAGCTGGCGAGTCATTTTGTAAAGACTCAAAATGAAAATAAGAAAATCTGTTTTTTCTTTTAAGTTTTTCATCCCTCTTGTGCGTCTAGTCGTCTTCTTCAACCTCTGCTCTACTGTTAGAAAGCCTGAACTTCAAGCCGAAGAACTTCTCACCTTCCATTCTCCTTGCACTGCAGATTTGGACTCTAGGAAACCCATAAAATCTGGTTCTCTCTCTGCCCCTAAAACCCTAGGTAGTTCATGTCTTCAACCTCTTTTTACGGCACCACCTCATTCTCTCTCTTTATCCAAATTCAATCTTCTCCGTCTCTCTAAACTAGGTATACTAATTGATCGATTTTGTTGATTAAATTGTGTTGTTTTTAACCAATTTTAAATTTGTAATCTCCTTTAAGCTCTATATCTCTCTCTGTTTCTCTTATCTAGGGTTCTCATTCTCAAATTTCCAAGAAAATGTCGGACTCAAGCAATCTAAAAACGTGGGTCTCGGACAAATTGATTTCGCTTTTAGGATACTCTCAGTCCACTATTGTTCAATACATCATTGGATTGTGTTAGTTCCCAAACTTCTCTTGCTGCTTTAGATTTTCGTTTTTTAATCTTAAAATGTAACAATGTGTTGGTAATGGGTACAATTCTTATTGTAATAACGTTGTTGATTTTGCAGCTAAGCAAGCGGGTTCTCCTGCTGAGGTTGTGGGCAAACTTGTAGAGTTTGGATTTTCGTCATCGGCAGAAACACGCACTTTTGCCGAAGAGGTTTTTGTCAGAGTTCCTCGCAAAGCTTCTGGTTTGAATGTAAGTTATTACTTATTAGTCGGAGTTCGTTCTGCAGTACCGTACCCATTTATTTTTTTTCTAGTTTTTGGTAAGATAAAGATATGTTGAAGATTAATTTGGAGGATAAAAGTCACGGTTTTTGTCTAACAAATCAAAAATTCAAGATTACTAGCATTGCTATTAATTTCCTCCTTTCGTTTAGCCATCCCTTAAGCTGTGGAAACTATAATTCGATCCAACATGTTGTGGGGACCAAATGAGTTCATCCTCATTGTTAGGGTCAAGACTGATGGGATGAGCTTTGTTATTGATATTTGTCTTTGATTTGGTATAGATTTTAACATGATATTACTGTGATCCCTGATGCGTTATGATTTATGTTTCTTTGACCCATAATCTAATCTATGCCAATGTTCATTAGAGGCATTCCTTTAGGAAGCTTTTCCACCCCCAAGACGAGTTTTGAGTGTCCCCAAGAAGCTTCTAATAAACTTTTTACTTTAAAATATTTGGCTTCAAGAATTCTATGGAAAGAATTGGGATTAGACATGGGGATCCGAGCTAGCTTTTAATAAAAGGTCGAGTTGCTCAAAGGAATGCTCTTAATTTTGAGGCCTCCAAAATATTTAGAAGAGCATTTATCCCATAAATAGTGTGTTTAGTGCTTGGGGCCACTCCTTGATGCCTTTTAAAATATCGAACTAATATCTCTCTAAGGTTTCAAATTCAGCAACATTCTATAGTTGCTGCACTGACTATTTTCTGTTTCACCAAAATCATCTTCATAATCTTTCTTTATTTTTTTTTTTCTTTTATACATCAGACTTATCAAAAAGAAGAAAAAGAAGCAGCTATGTTGGTGAGGAAGCAAAGGAGTTATGCGATTTTGGATGCTGATGATGACGACGATGATGGTGGGGATCACCAAATATCCCAATCGAAGAAAGCGGATTCCCGCCAAAAGCATTTTAGGAAGAAGACTGATAATCAAGACGATGAAGATGACGAGGCATACTTTTTGTACTCTTGTTGGTAGAATTCACCTTTTCCCCCATATAAGTAAGCGGGTTGTATCAACATTTTCTTGTACACCTCTTACTTCTGTTTTGATTTGATACTATGTTGCAGGCAATTGCTCAAGAACAAAAAGAAAGACGAGTTCGAAGACGAATCACCGAGGATGAAGATGACTTCGAGGTACCTTTTTTTTTCTTCTCTAAAGGAACCACGACTCAATATGCTGGCCTTTCTCTATTACATGAAGTAAACCTGTAAAGAAACATGAAAAATTCAAGAACAATATGATTTATTTTCTTATCGATAGCTCTGAAAAGTGAAAATACAAAACATGCTCAGAGGCTTTAAGCAAGAGCTTTTCAAGTTACAGTTGTCTCTTTTCCTCTTACAAATAAGGATCCTTAGGATATGGCCGATGAGCAATACCTCAAACCTGTAATACACTTTCCAAATATATACAAGGTATATGATTATCCTTTCCAAAGCAATGGAATTGTTGAAGAAAATTTATTGAACTTCTACTGAGGAAGAAAAGAAAACAAGATCAGAGTGAGTTTATTAGTAGGTCCGATGACAGTGATGACAAGTGAGTGACCAATAAACATGCCTTGGAGAGGAGCTGAGATCTTGATTTTACCCTCTTTATTTTACAAAATTATAAGGATGGGTTGCCCATTGGCTTTAATTGGCCCATATGGTTGGAACCATTTTGGACCCGTTCCTTGGGTAAGCAATGACTCCCCTATCTTTAGGTGGGGGAGGTATGTAGTTGTTTTATTTTTCTCTTTAGATTTTAGACCTTTAATTTGAAAGTATCCCTTCATTACTGCAAACGGTGTACCATTGTATGGAAGATTTTTTGTCTTCTGTTTATTCTTTTATTTACTCAAATTTTCTTTGGCAACCACCCTGGTGCTTTAAAAGGCCAGGTACACAAGGCACGTGCTGGAAGTGGTAATGGGCATGTCCATGGGATTAGTTGGACCAAGTTTGGATACCCATGTATCAAAAAAAAAAAAAAAATCTTAATATTCTTCTTTTTTCTCTTTGTTCATTTAGAGTTTCTCTGATATAATATTTCATTTAATGATGCACCTAATGCAATTTTCCATAATCATTCCTGTCTGATTTGCTTTTGTAATGACCTCATTGCATTTAAAAAAAAGGTGCAATATGGTGAAGATCTCCATCTCCTCATGTATTTTTTGTTTTTGTTTTTGAGTTGTTGTTCATTTAAATCTTCTAATCATGGTAAATGTAATAAACACTCATACCTTAGTAAGGTCATCACACAGAATTCTATTTAAGAAATATCATATCTTTCTTTATTTCTAATATGGGATTTATTTCTTCCTCATGCAGTCAGAGGAAGCCAGATTGCGTGACCAGGAAGAACGAGAACAGCTGGAGAGGAACATAAGAGAAAGAGATGCAGCAGGAACACGGAAGGTATGCATTGTAATTTAATACACACACACACGGTATTATCAGTGGTGTCATGCTGAATCCATGCATTAGATAGCTGTTAGTTGGCACCTGAAAAGACCAAAAGTATTCTAATGAGAAAGTGACTTCTAAAACAGAAGCAAATTTACTCAATTCATGCCTAGAGCAACATTTCCTAATGTTATATTAAAGTGTTCTTTATCTTTATGCTAATCGCTTCAGGGATTTGTGTTTGAGTTTTACTCTCTCTTCATATATTTGTATGTTTATGTGCTCACACATGTGCATCCATACATAAATATTTATATGTACATGCATATATAGCATCCGTATTGGTGACTTCCGGTGGGATCTGCCACGAAAGTGTATGGATGCCAGATTGCTCCACTTTCTGTTTCAGTGATTGGTAGGTTTTGGAACTTACTGGCTTAAATATGCCGAGAAAATTCCTCCCCCCCAACAAACTTTAAAAAAAAAAAAAAATTTCTGGCTGCCAGCAGGTTTCTTTTCCTGTGTATACACAGCTAAATGTGTATTTACATGTACAGTTGTTCATATATTAGCATTGCTGGATATATGGCGAATAATTTCTTCTATTTTCTCACGGTTTGCTGTGTCATTTACTTATCTCTATAACTGTACCAATGGTTTTCATAGGTTGAAACTTTTTGCACATATTATAGAGTGGTCTTTGTTAATTTTGGAATTCCTATGAAATAACCTTCTCTTTTCTTATTATCTTCTATTGGCAGTTGACAGAACCAAAATTATCACGGAAGGAGGAAGGTATAAATCCTGTTACTAATTCACACATCCCTTTATTTATTTTATCTGGCTCAATCTGATACACAGTTGTATATCAGAGGAAGTGATTCGGAGATCCAAAGCTTCGAAGGAAAATGAGACGGGGACTCTAAGGTTGATCTTTATATTCTTCAGTCGTGCTTGGTTAATGATTAACATGTTTTTGTTCTTTGTGATTGCGCTCCATATCCAACCATTCTAAAGATACTGTTTAGTTGAAAATCTGTGAATTTTAGAAAATCTTAGTTGACTTGGCCATCGATATGTTGAGCATTGAGTTTGACTTGGCTTAGTTGATGAAAGTCAGTCCCTTGGCTGAGTTAACGAAATGCTTGGTAAAATATTGAAACAATGGGGAACACAATTGAAAATAGGACAATAACCTTAAAATGTGACTGAGTTTCTTACCTAGCTAGATTTACTTGATGCTCATCAAACAGACTATTTGGGTTATGAGTTTGGATTTAGATTAGCAAAGCTCAGTTGGTTTTTATTTTTATTTTTTATTATTATTATTTTTTTTTTTTGGGGGGGGGGGGGGGGGAGGTCAGGTTGTATTCTGAAATAAAAACTGAAAAGCATATGTACCGAACATTAAATTGTTGGGACTTGGGGACCAGTCTTCAGTGATGATGATTACTCTAAAGTGGACAAAAGATTAATGATTGGTTCTTTGTAGAAAGATCAGTATTCTATAGGAGTAGCTTAGGGTTGCTTGGTTTAGGGAGAAGAAAGGAAGGAAAGGAGCAGAAGAGAAAACTTCTTTTTTTGGAATGTATTTAACTGAGTTTTTTTAGATGATTGAGAGGATGGTTTGGATTTGCTGAGATTACTTTCAAATAAAAAAGGCATAAGAAACGTTAGCTGGAATCGATCTCTTTGTTTTTCTTTTATCATAAGTTCATCTGCATTTCTAAGTAAATATAAAAACCTGGTGAGGGGTCTTTTTCGAGGAGTTCTTATCTCGGTGGGAGGTCATTTGTAGTATTGAAATACCTTAGCGGTTATTGTTGTTTCTGTTTCGTGTTGTTTTTTTCCGCTTTCTTTTGGGCGGGTCACCTTGACCTCCCCCTTTGTTTTTGTATCCTTTCTTTATCTTATCAATCAAATATATATATAAAACTGGCGAGTCTATTAACGTGCTTAATTTTTTTTCTTTAATGACCCATAAATACTTCCTACTCTTGTAACTTGTTGCAGCTTCCTGGTTGAATTGATTGATTTACCTAGGTATCAATTACATGTCCTGTTTTTAATAGTCTTGTTTCTGTCACAGAAAATTTTCGAGACAAGAATATTTAAAGAAAAGAGAGCAAAAGAAGTTGGAGGAGATCAGGTATGACAGAACTATACCTCATTTCATTGTTTATTTTGTCTGTAATGTAGTTTATTCCAATAATAGATTTTTTTAATGCTTTTCTAATATTTGGCCTTCCAATTCAATCTTTATTGCCATAATATTTCTCTGATCTCATGCAAACCAATGTCAATCTCAGGGATGACATAGAAGATGAGCAGTATCTTTTTGAAGGTGTTAAGCTGACTGAAGCAGAACATCGTGAGCTAAGGTAATTTGGTTGTCACTTGGGTAAGCATCTTGATTTTTTTCAAAATGATTGGTACTGTGATGAGTAACTAGATTTCGTTATGTACTACAAAAATTACAATGATATGAAAAGAACTTTGCAAATAAATAAAAAAAAGAAAAAAAGAATGAGGGAAGGTGCCAACATGGTAAGTTGGTAAATTATGTGATCAATGGTATCACAGACATGGGATCAAAACCCTTCTTTCACCCTTATTCCCATAAAAAATTAGAGAAACAAATTCCCTACGTGCAAAAGCTACTTTCAATAGTTCTCTAATCTTGTGTTAGCTTAATCTCCCTCTAGAAAAATTCTCTCTAAAGTTTTGTAAACCTTGAAGAAACAATCCAACCTTTACCCTCCTGGTTTCCACAACACCAATGGGATTTGAAAAAGTACTGATTAAAAAATGGGATTAGAAAATGCCTTAAGAACCATGTTTTTTTCATCTTTAATCATTCCCCAACTCCAGCTAGTCCTAGATTCCCAACACAACTAACACCAATATTAATTTTTGATGGTATCCTTTACTCGAACTGTAAAATTTGATGACATGTCTTTTAACTTGTTCATCTTGGCTTTGACTTAACCTTCAAAAGCCTCCACCAATGACAAACCCCAACCACTAAGAAAATGTGACAATGAACTGCCCATGAATCCACTCTATGTGAGCCCTTTAAACTGCGTTGTACATTTTTTCTCTGCACCATAATACAATGTTAAAATCCTTTGATTTCTTTCCTTCCAAAGGTCCTAACACGAAGCATATAGAAGAATTTTTCAAAGAATAATCTTTTTTGCATCATTGATAAGCCTAATGGCATGTTTATTTTAAGGTACAAGAAAGAAATTTACGAGCTAGTGAAGAAGCAATCTGAAGATTTGGATGATATCAATGAGGTAAATGCCAATTTATAGAGAGGTACATTATGTATGTTTATTGATGTGTAGTCTCTTGTAAATCAGTGTTTATTACTCTATTCTTTCATTGAAGTTCTTAGTAAATGATTGGATTGGTTTCTTAAATTTGTTTTGAAGTGCAGTATAGGATGCCTGAAGCCTATGACCAGGATGGGGTTGTAAATCAGGAAAAGAGATTTGCTGCAGCAGTGCAGCGGTACAGGTCAGTTTTCTTTTGATGAGACACCAAGGTTCACCACAACCATACACGTGCACAAATCACAATTCCTTAGAGACTCCTTTTCAACTAGATGGGGATATGAACTTCATGTTCTGGAAATGCACATTGCTGTGTGTTGTATGTCTGTTTAAGTTTATAATTTTGTCGTTGTTGTGATTAGGGACCCAAATTCTGGAGATAAAATGAACCCGTTTGCAGAACAGGAGGCATGGGAAGAGCATCAAATTGGTCAATTCTTGTTGATATTTTCGTCACTAAATTTTTGAAATATAGTATTCAAGTTCATCTTATTGTTCAATGTTCTTAATCTAAAAATACTGTCTTGCAGGAAAGGCAACCCTGAAGTATGGTTCAAAAAACAAAAAACAAATAACAGATGATTATCAGTAAGTTACTTGATTGCTACCATTTCTTTTGTTCTCTCTTAATGAGTAAAGATATTTTATTAAAATCATCAAAAGAGGAAGGGGCCAAGATTACCCTCTCAATGAAGAGGGAAAAAAAACAAGAAAACAAGAAGAGATAATAAGAATTTTTTTGTTATAATATTATATATATATATATATATATATATATATATATATATATATATATATATATATATGTGGGTCCCGTTCGGCACCCAACAATTTGCCCAACATGTTTTGTCCTACATGGGTTAGAAGTTATGGAATAGGCTGATTTTTGGTGAGGATGATCTCCTCACCAAAAATCAGCCCATTCCAAAACTTCTAACCCCATCACAAATGATTTACAAAAAATGGATGGTCCACGATTTTTCAACTTGTAAACATGGGTTAGAAGTTTTGGAATGGGCTGATTTTTGGTGAGGATGATCTTCTCACCATAGAGATCATCCTTGCCAAAAATCAGCCCATTCCAAAACTTCTAACCCGTGTAGGACAAAACATGTTGGGCAAATTGTTGGGTAAATGGTTGGGTGCTGAACATTTCCCTATATATATATATATATATATATATATATATATATATAGTTTTCAGTTTGTTAAGAAAATAAGATCTTCTCTTGGAATGCCACTGTCATAGTTTTCATTTCTTTGTATACCTGAATGCATATTTACTTATAATTCTCTTAAATATTAAATGTCTAGGTATGTGTTTGAGGACCAGATTGAGTTCATCAAGGCATCAGTTATGGATGGTGTCAAAGTATGTGGAAGATATTTCAGTTGTTTATGTTTTCTGTTATCATTGGCAGTTCTGTTTTGTCTTCTTGTACGATGTTCTCCATGCGAGATTATATATATATTTTCCTTCTAAATTTTCTTTTTTCTGGTTAGTATGAGGATGAGCTACCTTCCGAGTCACCTGAGGGCTTCAAGGACAAAACAATGTTACAAAAACTTCAGGTGTGCATTTCCTATGCATTGTTCTTTGTCTAGAATGAATTTTTCCAACTTTGTCTAGTAAGTGTCCAAGCCGGACATACTATTTGAACTCATTAGCATTATATAATTTCTTTTAATATTTGCTTTGTTCATTCAGGACGATAGAAAAACTCTGCCTATCTATCCTTATAGAGAAGAGCTACTCCAGGCTATTTCCGATCATCAGGTTTATGAAGTTCTTGTGTTAGATCTATGTTCCCCATTAAACTACTATGAGCCTTCTAAGTAACATGTTTGTTGATGGAATTTTATGGCTTCTTGCACTTGTGTATACACGTTGTCTATGTATCCGGAAAAACCTTTTATGTTCGTAAGCGGTCATTTAATTTTGCTCACATTATTGCACTGAAAATGCAACTTGTATTTTTTGTCTTCTTGCTCTTGTAGGTTCTTGTAATTGTTGGAGAGACTGGTTCTGGAAAGACTACTCAAATTCCACAATATCTTCATGAAGCTGGGTACACTAAACGTGGAAAGGTATGGTTAGTATTTTATTTCATTTTATATTGTGAAATAAAAGGAACACACTAAGGCAATTTTACAATTATGATTCACCACCTTGTGATGTATCCTGCTTCATTTGTTAAAAATTGAGTATGGTAGGCACGATCTGTCTTCTATGACTTGGAAAGTTTCTACAATTTCATTGATTTTGTAGAAGTGCATCTTTAATTTATGGTTACCGGTCCTTTATATTTCTTGCTTCTCTGTTTTGTCTATTGATGCCGGAGGAAGAGTCAGAGCAAAATCATTCATAGGTTGGCTTCCATGCATTTTCTGCTGAATAATGATCTGGGATATATTTGTTGCATTCACTTCCCTAATTTATTTATTGTGAACTTTTGATCACATGGAACAATTTGCGTAGTTATCCATGCAGTTCTTTTATTTTTATTTTTTATTAGCCTGGATTATCACAATCTTTTCTTCTTTTCCACAGGTTGGATGTACCCAGCCACGCCGTGTTGCTGCAATGAGTGTTTCTGCACGAGTTTCCCAAGAAATGGGTGTTAAACTTGGTCACGAGGTATATCCTTTGGGTTGTAAATGCGGCCCGGTACTCTGCCAAGATATTATCTCAATAATAGACTTAACATTGAAAATAACCAAAACATGCATTTTTTTCCCTTCTCTTGTATCGGGGCTATCTCGGCCTCCATTTCTTTTCTTCTTGTTTTAATAATTTTCTACAATTATCCAAAAAAAAAAAAAAAGGGCTGTGGACTGCCAACTTTGAAAAAGAGAAATAATTGGACAAGGAAAATCCAAGTGATACCAAAAAATCTATTAAAAATGGGAGCATATTTCTTGTGAAAAATTACGGTGGTGAAGGCAGACCTAAGATCAAAACTTCCCCCTTTGTTCTCTGTCTTAGATAACTAAGTACTTGACAACAAAATAATATTGATCGTACTTCCTATACATGTACTGATATTATTTATTGGTGTCAATTGAAGTCCACAATCATTAGGTTATAGGTTGGGGATCCATAGACTAATGGAAAATGAACTCATGTGTTCACTCACAATCTTGACAGTGTAAACATAAAATCCAACGGTCTAGAGAAATCTTAGGGATATGTGATGGATTCTCGAGATACATATATTGTTTCAACCGTTGCATTTCATGTTTACAGGGTTGGGATTGTGAGTGAACATATGAGCTCGCCTTCCATGAGTCTACTGATCCCAACCCTAGGTTATATACTTACATTGTCATCTAATTAATAGCTTCCAAGTAGCCGGCGCTGATCGTTATCTTTTCTACTTTTAGGTTGGTTATTCTATTCGTTTTGAGGATTGCACTTCAGAAAAGACAATCCTGAAATATATGACAGATGGAATGCTGTTAAGGGAATTCCTTGGTGAACCTGATCTAGCAAGCTACAGGTAAGCTAAGTTATATTGTCACATTTATGGCTATGTTGGATAGAGAATTCATATATTGCTGATGTTTTCCCTCTGCTAAATCTTCAGCGTGGTGATGGTAGATGAAGCTCATGAAAGAACACTCTCCACAGATATTTTATTTGGTCTCGTCAAGGCAAGCACAAACTCCTTCAAGTTGTTTAAAGTTTTGTGAGGGCCTTTCCATGTTCTTCTTTTCCACTTCTAATTAATTGTCCGACTTGTACTGATGTTTCTTGCAGGACATAGCTCGGTTCCGAAGTGATCTTAAACTGCTTATTTCGAGTGCGACTCTGGATGCTGAGAAGTTCAGTGATTATTTTGACTCCGCTCCAATTTTTAAAATACCAGGAAGGCGATTCCCTGTTGATATACACTATACAAAAGCACCGGAAGCTGATTACTTAGATGCTTCTATTGTCACTGTTCTTCAAATCCATGTGACCCAGCCACCTGGTGATATACTGGTCTTCCTTACTGGACAAGAGGAAATTGAAACAGCAGAAGAGATTCTTAAACATAGAACTAGGGGACTGGGAACAAAAATTGCAGAACTCATAATTTGCCCGATATATGCTAACCTTCCAACCGAACTGCAATCTAAAATTTTTGAGTCCACTCCTGAAGGGGCCAGGAAAGTTGTTCTGGCAACAAACATAGCTGAAACATCGCTCACAATTGATGGGATAAAGTATGTAATTGATCCTGGATTCTGTAAGATGAAAGCTTATAACCCACGGACAGGTATGGAGTCTTTACAAGTCAATCCCATCTCTAAAGCATCTGCAATGCAAAGGGCCGGTCGATCTGGACGAACTGGCCCTGGGAAGTGCTTTCGTCTGTATACTGCCTACAATTATCATAATGATATGGAAGACAATACTGTGCCAGAGATTCAAAGGACTAACCTTGCAAACACTGTGCTCACTCTTAAGAGCCTTGGAATTCATGACTTGTTGAATTTTGATTTCATGGACCCTCCACCAGCTGAAGCTTTACTTAAAGCCCTGGAGTTGCTCTTTGCCCTTAATGCACTGAATAGTTTAGGGGAGCTCACTAAGGTTGGGAGAAGGATGGCAGAGTTTCCTCTTGATCCCATGCTTTCTAAAATGATAGTTGCATCGGAGAAGTACACGTGTTCTGAAGAGGTCATTTCAATTGCTGCTATGCTCTCAGTTGGGAATTCAATCTTTTATCGTCCAAAGGACAAACAAGTTCATGCTGATAATGCCAGGCTGAATTTTCACACTGGGAATGTGGGGGACCATATTGCATTGCTTAAGGTGCTTTACTATTGCATGTGTATTTAAGGTGTTTCACTAAGAGTCTAAGACAGCAAAATACTTGTACTATAAATATAAAGGTTCTCTACTGTGCAAATGGTACACATGCTCGCATGTCAGTATTGATCCTGTAGTACTAGCAGTGTCACGATCCTAGGGTTATTGAGTATGCACTCAAAGTTGCTTCGTAGCACATATTTTAGGGCTCACTGATCCCCACAAATTGTCTGCTGACTTCTTGGTGCACCTATACGCTAAAGTGATGAAGAACAATATCCAGTCATTGGATTTGAACATTTTTCATCATGGACCAGGCCCATGACTAAAAACATTAGGTTTCAAGGACATTATGAAAAATTAATCCTCATATCTAACTGATAGAAATCATCAGGCAGGTATGTAGGTACAACAAAGGGTTGGCTGCATATTTTTTTGGTCATGTGACTGAAAGAGTTCACCACATGACATTTTTGGGTGATGGGTTCATGACATCTTTGTTCTATATTTTTATTTGGTTTAACCCATATTTCCCTTTGTTGTTTTAATTTTGATTCTCTTGTAAACCCATTGACTATCCAAACCAAAATAAAGTATTGTAAACCCATTGACGACTGCCATCTGTTTTTTAACCTTCAATTCATGATTCACCCGGAGTCCTTACCCTACTTGCTATTGTGGTTTGTCAGGTCTATGAATCATGGAAGGAAACAAACTTTTCCACTCAATGGTGTTATGAGAACTACATCCAGGTAGACTCTGATGTGCTTCACATTGGTCATTTTTCGTCGTATTTTTCTTTTTGTTCATTCTTCTGTTGGTAGATTTTTGTTTTGGTTGATGGCTTTCTTGAAATATTTGAGTCACATACATCCACACCACTAAATTTTCTGAATACTCGATCAATATTCAGAAAGTTTTGTATCAACAATTTAATGTCTTCCTACAGTATTGGTTCAATATTATGACCGGTAATTAAATAACTTATTAAATAAAAATAACCAGGGAAGAAAGTTATATTGAGAATTTCTATGCGTTCCTTGCTATGTAACAAGAGGGTTACATTTTCCAAGAACTTGCTGCATTGGACAGTCTCATTTCCACGCGTAGGAGACATGCAGTCAGACTTCTTTTACTAATTAAACTTTAAGAAGACCAGGGAAAATCCGCGATATGTTGAGAATTTTTATAAGCTCCTTCATATAACAAGGACATGTTCTCCAAGAATATGCTGTTGGACAGTGTCGTATCCATTTTTTGGACACATGCCGTCAGCCTGTCTAAAAAAATCCCTTATCTTTATTCTTTTTTTTTTTTTTAAATTCAGCTATTACTTATATATTGGTCATGTGATTTTTAATGTATATTAAAAATTATATATTTATTTGCTCCTTCCTATGTATAAACTTTATATTTATCCTCTTACTTGTTCATGGGGTTCAGTATCTTGACACTTTGTACTGGTTTGAGCAATGACGCACATTTCTGTGTCTTTTTTATATTGGCTCCTTTCAGCATTATCTACAACTACTTTTTTTAACGTCTGATGAATCTTTTATCTCTTAACAATTTTTTCTTGTCTTTACTTTTAATATGTCAGGTTAGGAGTATGAAACGTGCCAGAGATATAAGGGATCAATTGGAGGGTTTATTGGAGAGAGTCGAAATTGAACTCTCATCCAATCCCAACGATTTGGAAGCAGTAAAGAAGGCCATAACAGCTGGTAACCACACAATTCTTTTCCCTAGGACTCTTGTAACTAAAATCATTCTCTCTTTTTATTGATGCTAGTTCTACTTCCACTTCAGGATTTTTTCACCATTCTGCAAGGTTGCAAAAGAGTGGAGCTTATCGAACCGTTAAAAATCCTCAGACAGTTCATATACATCCAAGTTCTGGACTATCACAGGTGAAATATCCATATATACCTTAACATGTTTTTTATTCGAATTTTTCTTGTTTTTTGGTGGGTAAGCTGGGTTTGAACGTACTATGTCAAAGTTGTTTTGCAATGTGTCAAACCCAAGGGGGAGTTTTTTTTTGAGGATTTGTTGGGTAGATGAGATTGGGTCTATGATATTAGTTAGTGAGGCGTGAAGTGGGTTACAGATCTGCGGTGTGTTGCATGGTTATTTCACCCATTTTTCACCCTATTTTTGTAATGGGATGGTCATCTCAATCTCCTTTTCTTGACTAATGAATTTTACTTATCACAAAAGTAAATATAAAGAATTCGTGTACTATACACATGCACAGTTAGTAGTAGGATCCTTCTACCATAGGAGTCGATCCCGCTCCCTCTTCCCAAAAAAAAAACTTCATCGAAATTAGTTTTTTTTTTTTTTTTTTTTTTTTAATTTTAATATTTGAAAGGAGGTTAAGGTAAGAAAAGGCAGATATCAGAATTTCTTTAATCGCAACTGCCTTTTCATTGTATCCTTGCCCTTACACGTGAGGTGGCCTCATACAAATGCTCCCCCTTTGTGCAGCTTAAAGTCCACCTTTTATAGGATGTAGGGCTAAGGTAAGAAAGGCGGATATCAGAGTATGATATTTCCATCACTTTACTTGCCTGGTCTATGAACTAGATGACGTGATATTTGGTCTCTCTCTCTCTCTCTCACTCACACACACACACACACATTTTTCAGCATAGTGAATCTTTATAAACAATGAGTACAAGATTTGTCCCGGACAAAGTTAAAGGAAGTTACATATACATACAAGCTTTTTATTGAAGCCTAAGCATCAAATGTGAGTTGTATACTTCTTATTGATTTTCTGTTTTTCCCTTCTTTCTTTTAGGTGCTCCCTAGGTGGGTAATTTATCACGAGCTGGTGCTTACTACAAAGGAGTACATGAGACAGGTAATCTTTTTGCTAGAAATCTTGCTATCACACTCGTCGTATGGTCCATAGAGCAAATTAAGGTGATCAAAGCTAATTGGGAAGTTTGATCGTGCAGGTTACTGAATTAAAACCCGATTGGCTGGTGGAAATTGCACCCCACTACTACCAATTGAAGGACATAGAAGATAGTATGTGCTCTCTCTCCCCTATGATTTTTCTCACTTCACTATCTCTCTGTTGCATTTTTATTAAAAATACTCCCTTGGTGTTCTAACAACTCCAAGGTAATTACTTTACCAAGTTTGTTACCCAACAAACCTTGGAGTGGGCGCTACATCATTTACAAGATTAAATACCTATAATATCCTCAGTTCTTTCAATCAAATACATATCATATCCCCTCCCTCCTCTTAACATCTATTCTCTACCAATATCATGGATCAAGCCAATACATATATATGTATTTTTATTTTTTTAATCTGATTTTTACTAGGAAATCTTGACTTCTCACAAATAAAGAGACCTAAATCCCCCTGTTTTTAAAGTGTTAAAAAAACCCTTGATTTACTTCTCAAAACCCATTGAGTATATCCTACTCTTCAAGCAGATTCTATCTACTTCAACCTTTCAAAAAATAAAAGGTTCACTCTTCAAAAAATTATTCATAAAAAATAGGTAGAAAAAGTTTTTCTTGAAAATGCAATTTTTGTTTGATTGCATATTTTCCCTAAATATGAATAAAGAAAAATTTAACGAATCTGAATCCCATTCCCAATTTCATATTTGAACTTATAATATCAGGGGTCAATTTGGTCAACCTTATATTCTGGTTATTTTTTTAATCAAGACATTCAATTGCCACACCAACTCTTATTAAGAGCACTCCAATTCATGTGATGTCAAAGAAGCATTTAGTACATATCTTGGGGTTCCCTTAGTAAAAATTGGTATGGCAACAAAAGCTCTCTTTTTAAATTATAAAAATTTCATTTTTTTTTTCCTTCTAATAGTATTCTCAAAATTCCTTTAGCTCATATTTTAATTACAAACGGACCCTTATGATACATGTGCATCTAGTATATATATAATTTTTAATAATTTCCATGACTTTTTCCCCAGCTTCCCAAATTTTGCTGATTTTTTCGGCATTTTCTCCTCTCCAACTTATCCCAAACCCTGACTTGGTGCCTGTGGTTGGAATGGCCAGAACTGAGAAACTTTGTACAATTCACACAATTATGTTCGTCAATCTTTGTAGTTATGCCCCAACAATTTTGGACTGGTCCTCACACTGATTTTTCTATCCACATGAGGGCTTTCATCTTATAGAAATGGTCTGAGGGAGAATTTTGGGGTTCTGACCTATATTTCCCTATGGGTGATCCTAACATTTGGATGTTCCGCATTGATGGCATGTACATGCGGTATCATTGGGTAACCTAAGTACATTGTGTCTCTCCATCCTCATTGCCTAAAACTTGATTGCAAAATCATTTTGTCCTTAGGTCACCTTTATCTAACATGATTTGCAACATTGAAATCTGCAAGATACTTTGATGATGTAGCTAATGAGTTAATATTTCCCTATATTGTGTAGATTAATAAATTTTATTTAATGTCACAGCTGGTGCAAAGAAAATGCCCCGTGCGCAAGGGCGTGCAACGATGGACTAAACACTGCTCAGAGAAGAAATAAGAAGCTGTAAATATGTTTGTTACGGCAAAGCTAAAGATAGCTCTTACCCACCATGTAGAATTTTTAGCAGGGGAAAGCACATTTTTGTTTGGTGGCATCTGAAGCGATGTGTCAGATTTCACCCTACTGTTTGGTTTTTTAACTTAGATTTGATCTGTGTAGATTAAAACACTACATTAATTTTAATAAATAGTTTTTTATTTTTATTTTTTATCATCAATTTCTTGTCTATTATATATTTTTCCCCATTTTTTGTCTGGTTGAAAGTCATCTGAATATTGTCGTCTAGTTTTGGAATATGAGAAGATGGGTTTGAATTTGTTTTGCTTGTTTGGGACCTAATTGCTTCTCTTTTAAAAAGAGAAACCACCACCATGTATGGTTGGCTTGGATTTAGTCTTTCAGCTTTGTGGGTAGAAAACAAACAAGAGCACATTTTAGTGGGTGTTAGTGGTTTGACTCAAATACAAAGTATACAAGAAAATTAGGTTTTGAAGACTAACCCTTGTTGACTTTGGTAAGTCTGGTAAAATGGGGTTAAATCTGGTAGTCTGAAATCATGGTTTCAGCCTAACTAATGTTAGTTCTGGTGCCTCTGGTAGTGATGTTTAATCTTTTTGGGTTCTACCCAACCAAGGAATGAAACGACTGCTAGCCAAATTTTCAACTTCTGCCCATTGAAATATTTTCATATTCTACTACCCATTTTTTTAAGGTATATTCTACTTACCGTTCGATCTAAGGACTAGGGTTAGGGATCTAGGGTTTGGATTCTGATGAGGACCCAAACTAATAAGGATCTGATCTAATTAATTGTTGGATTGGTTTTGGATCAATCATGTCCAATCCAAAAGTATGTAAGAACATGTATAAATTGCTTAATGTATTTACTTAAATGTATGATGTATATTTTTTTTAAATCAAATCAGATTTGATCCTCGTTGGTCCAAATCAATTGTTACTGGACTGATTTGGGTCTGAATATCGAGATCTGATAAGTAGCTTCTCATTCATAGTGACAAAATTCTCCAATTTTTTTTTTCGTAAAATTCTCAATAAGAGACTAGCCGTCTAAAACAGTATTTTGACAAATGAATCATCAATTTATCAATTAATTGTGGCACATGGTAACATTTTTACGCTTTACCCTCAAGTTTTATTTTCAACATTCAAATGAATGAGACGGGGTTTTCAGAGAGGTTGAAGATGATGGCATTTGGTAAAAAAAAGAAAACCGAAACGCATCATTTGCATATTATTGGAATTTTTCTGATTCTTTTATAACTTTCCAAATTTATCTGAATTGAGCCCCCACTGAATGGTTACAGAATCCAAACATCGTTACCAACATCTTTTAAAGAATGATCAAAACTATGACATTGATTGCAAACAAACTTGTAAGAACGAACAAAACTATGAAATTGATTGAAAACTACCTTATTTGCAAAACATCTAGTATTTCTTCTTCCTCTTCATCATGTCTTAAGCCCAATGATATGGGATCTCAGCATTTAGTCTTATTTTGGCATTCAACCATCTATAATTATATATCTACTTAGGCATATGTTTTCACATCTTTTCAATAGTTATTCTTAGCGTTCCGCACTCCTTTTACAAACTTCAATTTTTACTAAAATGCCCACTATCGACACTCTTATTACCATCTATCATACATGCTCAAATCATTTCAATCAACTTCTCTTTATTTTTTTACCTACACAAGATACAACATGCCCAAAAATACATGGTTGTAACTCTATGGCTGTGCAGTATTTTGAGAGAGAGAGAGAGAGATGGTTTCTAAAAGTTATAAGAATTTATTCATGATATAGCAAAAAACCCAAGTAAAGAACACAGTACACTGTGAAGGCAAAACCCAAAGCCTCCATATTGGTGGTAGGTAGGTAATCCAGATTCCAGACTAAACTATTAGGCAAAATTAAGAAACACAAGGGACCCATATATGTCTGAAAGTAAGATCATAAGAATATAAAATAATCAAACTGTCTCTCAAACATCCTTCTTTTTCTTCTAGTTTTGATTCCACTACAAGCTTCCATCTATGCAGCATTCTTCTCTTTTATGCCATAGCAGGCATGTCCTTGACCCATGGATCTAGAGGCTTACCAATCGAATATACGATGAATCCAATCTCCCTCAGTTTCTCCACATCCACAATGTTCCGCCCATCAAACACGAATGCGGGCTTCTGCATATTATCGTAAATCTTTTGGTAATCAAGCGTCTTGAACTCATCCCACTCGGTCAAAATGCAGATACCGTGGGCGTCCTTGGTGGCCTTATAGGCATCCCAAACCACGCTCACTTGCTTCACCGTAGTGGGGCTCATGGGCTGGAGGTGAATCGGGTGATCCCAATCGAACTTGTTCATTGTGAGATCCCTCTGGATCTGATCCTCCATCACTTGTGGATCGTAGATGCTTAATTTGGCCTTGTCACCTAACAACCCCTTGCACACATCAATCGCAGGGGTTTCCCTCGTGTCTCCAGTGTCCTTCTTGAAGGCAAATCCGAGCACAGCAATCTTCTTTCCTGAGACTGTGTTGAACATGGAGGATACCACTCGGTTTACAAACCGATTCTTCTGGTAATCGTTGATCTTGATGACCTGTTTCCAATAGTTTGCTACCTCAGTGAGGCCATTGCACTCGCAAATGTATACAAGGTTGAGGATATCCTTCTGAAAGCATGATCCACCGAACCCAACGCTGGCATTGAGAAACTTTGGACCAATCCTTGTGTCCTTCCCAACGGCATGGGACACCTGTGCAACATCTGCCCCAGTTGCCTCACAAAGTGCTGACATGGCATTAACAGATGAGATCCTCTGAGCCAAGAAGGCATTGGCAGCGAGCTTCGAAAGCTCCGCGGACCAAAGGTTGGTGGTTATGATTCTGTCTTCGGGCACCCAATGAGCATAAACATCCTTTAAAGCTTGAATAGCTTTCTGGCCTTCAGGAGTCTCCCTACCTCCGATGAGTACTCGATCAGGCTTGAAGAGGTCTTCGATTGCAGTTCCCTCAGCAAGGAACTCCGGGTTTGATAGAATTTGATAGTTGATGCCTTTGCTGTTATGGGTAAGAATCTTTTCGATGGCCTCAGCTGTTTTCACTGGGACCGTCGATTTCTCAACTACGATCTTGTCGGATTTCGAGACATCAGCGATCATGCGGGCCGCACTTTCCCAATAAGTCAGGTCAGCAGCTTTCCCTGCTCCAAGGCCACGAGTCTTGGTCGGGGTATTGACCGAGACAAAGATGATACCTGCCTCTGCTACGTGTTTCTCTACATCGGTGCTGAAAAAGAGATTCTTTCCTCGGCACTTCTTTACAATGTCTTCAAGACCTGGCTCGTAGATGGGAAGCTGATCGCTGTTCCAGGCTGTAATTCGAGGTACAGATATGTCGACAACAACCACTTCGATCGATGGGCATTTGAGTGCGATCACGGCCATGGTAGGGCCCCCTACATATCCAGCTCCAATGCAACAGATTTTCACCATTTTTTCCTCTATTTTTCTCAACCTGCAACACGAGAAGTCCATGTCTATCAGTAAAGAACAACCATTTTAAGAGAATCTAATTTCTAGATCTATATCCAGAACAATTAAACAAGATGGTCTAGAACGATGCATTGGGACGATCAGCAATGGATCCTAAAAGAATGTCAAAGATCTGCTAAATAAATCTAAGTTCTCTCAAGTTCATTCGCCAACAAATTATTTGAGAAGAATTCCACCTAACAGAAAAACCCATTTTGAAGCAAATTAAGTAGACAAGGATTGACAAAACGAAGGGGACTAAAAACTGATTTTGGTTTAGAGAAATCAGAGAATTTGGGGATATTCGAAGAATAAAATAAATTAGTCACAAATTAGAGACCCACATAGCACAAACAACAAACACTAGCTTGAAATAAAGATATAGATAATAGATTGAATATATATAGTGAGTCCAACTTCCTACTGAATCCATCCAAGAAAAGCTTGATTTGCAGTTAAATGTCAGTAATGAGACACAACAAGATCAAATGAGAAACTTAAAAACTAGAGTAGCAATCAGAGTTATTGGATCCACAACAAAATGTGACACAAGCAACAGATCTAACCATATTACGAACAGATCATTTAACACAATCGAATTCCCATTTCAAATCATCAAACAAAACAACAAAATCTAACACAGAAACCTCCTATAAATCAAATAAGTAGGAAAAAAAAAAAAAGACAGAATTAAACATAAGGAAACAAATTCTTCTCTAAAAAGAACATAAACAGTAAACAGATCACGAACCCATAACTAGAATTCATTCAAGAGTTTATTGGAAGTTTTGATTTCAGAACAAAATATTATTACCTTCTGAATTGTTCCTCCTTTCTCTTTACTTCAAGAAGACTAAGTTGAAGAAAAGAAAGAAGAAAACAGTTATATTTTCTTCTGGAAACAAGAAGACTTGGAGACCTCCCTTAAATACCCAAAACCCATCTGAGATCTACCCCCTCAGATTTTATTTTATTTTAATTTTTTCCAAACCGAGTCAGCTTTTACAGCTAATTCGTAATGTTCAACACGTTTACGTTTTCAAACCTACCACCATCCATTAACAAACAAAAGAAACGCCAACTTCTATTTTTATTTTTTATGTTTTTCAGAAACACAATTACCAAACCAGTTTTTTTCATAAAAATTCAATTTTTCTACAAAACTATTGGCGGATGTGAAAGGAGTGAGACCAACCAGAATTATTTAAACGCGTTTTCAATTAAAGATTCATTTATAATATATTAAAAAAGTAGTAAATGAAATGAAATTAAATTAAAAACTCAGATTATGAAATTCATTTCTAACAGAAAAATAAAATGATACTTTTTTTAATTTTATTTTTCAATAAAAAAGCATTAATTTGCAAGAAAAAAAAACTATTTTCTTTCTTACATAACTAATAACAGGTTCAAAAACTCAATTTCAAATAAAACCCATTTCTTAAAAACTAAAAAGACCCAATTTTTCCAACAAAAAAGCGAAATCAAAACTTATACCAAGCAGCATTATTAGAATATTAACCAAAACACGAGAGTTTTATTATTTCCAGTAAAAAGAAGCGAGAGAAAGCTTCAAAACCCAGAAACAAACAAACAAACTAAACAACGTGACTTGGTGGGGTTCAAGAAGCTTTGAGTAAGATCGAAGCTACGCATTAAAGAAACAACATTTACAAACCCTAATTTCAAGTTTCAATGAACGAAGATTAACGTATTTTATACCTCAGAAATTACGCGCAAAAATCCATGACAAACGTTAAGAGCACCACAAAAAAAAAAAAAAAAAAAAATGACCTTTTTCTAGGGTTTATTTATGTAATATTTTGGCTAACTATAGGGAATGATCCCAGACTGTGACAACTATGATAAAATAGTAACTTTTCTACGTGGCAAGTTATTAATGGATATATCCATGTTTTCCAATAAAAACACTCCACGTAAGAATAATACGTTTACTTTTGTAGTGTCGATAGTACTGGATCAAAGGTTCTAACTTTGATAGACTTTTAAAGTCACAACTTATTTTAAGTGAAATAGTTTTGCTAAAACCTATGACATGACACGTGTCACTACTTTGCTGATATGGTTGGTAAAGTTGTCTTTTTCGAAATAAAAAAAAAGTTTTGCTTCAATACACGTGCCTTGTTTTTCATCATAACTAACTAGTTAGCTATTATTGCCACACCAACTGTGTGCAATTCTTTGGAGATTTATATAAGAATGATGTGGCATTAGTAAAAGTTAATTTGGTAATAGCATCTCTCTTTATTTTACCCTCTCGAAAATCGAAATCATAAATTAATCCATTTTAATTTAGATTTTTTTCTGTACACGTGTCTTGTCCCAATCATTATAAAAAAAAAAAAAAAAAAACAAGCCTCTCTCATGAATGAATATTCATATTCTATGAAGAAATTTGGCCACTTGTCCTCTTAAAGATTTCGGACTTGATCTCGAGCTGCAATACTCCCCATGTTGGGTTCAATTTTTTTTGGCCAGCTCGAGAAGGAATTAACAATGTCCAATCCAACTAACCCCAAAGGGTTGGTGAGATGTTTGGGATCACACTTCGCGATGTCTTGAGTACAAATCCTACGTTAGGAGCCACTCTCGATGTTTATCACATAAATTACATGGTGTGTCATGAGGGATGGTATTACACATCCCCCGAGGATTATTCAGGTGTTCTAAGAAGTTTGATATCTCGATTCCAAAAAGACATAAAGAGTTGTCCTGAAGTGACCTCAAGATTGTATCTCATATCATACATCTTGACGTGAAAGTATGTGGGAACCATATATGCTTTTTAACTTATATCTTGATGAAAAACATCTATGATTCCTTGCATTTTCACATCAAGATGTGTGATATGAGGTACAAACTTGAGGTCATTTCAATGTTATTGAAAAATAAAATGTAAAATTACCTTATAACATAATAAGAATATAATTTATGACAAAAGATGAATTTACTCTCAATCCTAACATTTTTCGATTAGGATAGAGAGATTGAACACATAGATGAAAAAAATATATCAAATGATTCTAAATGAGTTTGAAAAATGCACGAATTTAACATTAAAGTACTTGAAAAGTCACCAAAGGTCATTCCAATCCTCATTGGGATTGAGCTTAAACTTATCGAACTTTGCTAGATAAGAGTTTAGAATTGGTCTAAGATACAATCTGTCTCTTTAATGTTGAATTAGGGCTCATCAAAACCCGACCCGAATCCCCTCCAATAACAATCCTAAATTTAATTTTACCCTTTTGGCATGTAAAGAAACTAATACTATTTGATTGGAAATTTTCATCTTTGGAGTTGTAACCAACATTTCTTTTTTCAATCTTCTAGTCTTTAGTAGTTTTGCAAACTCTTGCACTTTTGTTGATTCTCACACTTTTAAACATTAAGAATTTGCAACAATCATCTCGATATTATAGTGATAATTTTTTTTAATCTACGGATTATGAGTTCATGAACTTATACATAATAAATAGTTTGGATCACTTCGATTAAATAATAATCTAACAAGTGATTGTTACACCATTTAAAGTAATGGAAATATTTGTCGTACGAAAGTGATTTTCTCTTCTGACGAAAGAAAAAATTCAAATTCTTTAATCTCCTAATAGCATTCTCTTGCAATTCAATTTTTTTACCGATAAAAAAAAAATACTTATTAGTTTTTCAGAAAATTCATTTTCATGATTTTTATGAGAAATTTATTTTTCTTTGAAAATATTTTCTCTGTAGTCTTACTTAAGGATCTCAATGATTGCCAACGAAAATCGTTAAGAAAATTACAATTTATAGGTATAAGAATTGACATTATGGTTGGTGGAATCAAACATCAGCTACCATTTCTTTTGAGAAATCATCCTTTTGAGGATATTTTCTACAACATCAAACACCAAAATAATTCCGACGAACAACTAAGATGGGAAGATAAATTAAGGTTACCCACAAATTAATCGGGATCCGTTTAGTAATGATCCCCTTGATAATATCTTCCCCCTCGGCCGTCCATAGGTTCCGATCCTTTAACATCAATCATTGGGCCCACATGCTACTCATTTACTATCCAAAAGACTAAAACCTTCCCCCCCCCCCCCCCTCACAAAAAAAAATAATAATAAATAAATAAATAAAAAAGTGTGGATCTGAAAGAGGTGTGCCTATGTGATGGTCCCATAATGATGAAAATATCATGTTACATTTAATAATTTAGCCTAAAAAAATCTAAAAACATTGAGAAAATTATGAAAAAACTTAAGAATCAGTGATGTTTAATAGATGAGGTTGCTTTTAATTATAGGCAACCATGTCCAATAATTGATGAGGGCGCAACCTCACTTACCTGGGTGCGTATGTGGGCACGTTGCACGTGCCAGGGGGATGGAACCCACACGCCTTGGTCTAGTCTCTGGCTCTCTCTTCCGGTCACACTAGTCGGACGAAAGTTTGGATACCCCCGTAAAAAAAAAAAAAAAAAAAAAAGAAGTCCAATAATACATGTGATATTGAATTGTGATCCTTGTCCCGAGTGGTTTGATCAAGTCGGTTGTGATTACACGAGTCAAGTAACTCGGCACATCGTGAGTTATACATGGCCCAATGGGCCTTGTTCAGATGGGTGTAAGGCTTGCTAGTGGAGATGAAAGGAGAGTTATTAAAAGACTAAACCTGGTGGAGTTACACACACAAAGTCTTTTGAGCTATTTTTTTAGGCTTTTGTGTTTGCGCAAATATCATTATAATGAAATTATGGTTCTTGGATTTTCAGCTCATGAAGAAATTTACTCGAATCCAATGGCACATAATTCTTACATTGTCATGATAACATAACGCCCCCATCACAGAACTGTAGATCATCTGCGTCGGGATACACATAATCATAAATCTTTTTCTTGTATATCCCGAGGCAAATGATCTACGTTTCTGTGATGAGAGTGTGTGTCAGAGGGGGGGCATCAGAAAATCATTACACTTCTTAATAAGATTGAAAAGTGCACGACAAGAACCGTATTTCTGGATATTTTAACAGTCGTTATAGAATCTAGAGAAAACATAGCTAAAGAATGACAAATTTTTTGACCAGGAATTGGATGTGATGCAAAGATTTCAACTTGTAATAAATAAATAAATAAATAAACCCCTAATTTTTATCCCTAAAATCAGTCATCTCAAGATCTTAACCTCCATTGTAAATTAATTTTAATTTTGTCTTTAATCCATTGTTTTGAACATCAATTTTACCCCTTGTGGAAAATCATAGAATTTTTGATAAAATTTTTTTCTCATAATCTACTAATTCAAAAGTTCTTTAGATTTGAAAGTTACAATAGATTACACTGAAAGTTGAAAATTAGAGAAATTTGTTTATTCAAGAGGTTAAAGATGACTACTTCTGGAAAGATAAATAAAAGGTTTTCTAGTTTTAGGTTGAAAACGAGGGTAATTAGGCCATTTTGGATTAGTCTATTGGAGAACACCTAGGTCGAGGGGCATATAGGAATTTTGTTGAATATTTGAGATATCTTATATTTTTAAATTTGTGGCATTACCCGCTTTACTTAAGTCTTCTTTATAGATTAATAAGAAATGACCTAAATGCGTTTTTCTTCAATCACTAACCAAAAACCCTTGTCCCCCCCCAGTCATCTTCAAACTGGTCAGACTTTACCAGCCCAGATTTTCTCTTATATGGTATCAATACATATTTTGGGGTGGTTGACTTAAAGGCTTCACTTAGGGTGGGTCTATTTGCACACACCAAAATGGTAAAATGTACCCACTTGTTTTTCTCTCTCTTCTTTTTGGCTATCCTCTATCCCTATTACTTTGGAATTGGGGTCTTGATGGAAAATCTTAGTTTTGTGAAATAAGAATATTTTTGTTGTGTTTTAATAAAGCTTTGTGTTAATAGTTAAATTAAGTTTTAGAAAAATATTAGTTTATTACATTATTTTATAATATATGAAGTAAAATATTTAAAAAATGTATAGAAGTATCCACATATTCTTAGTTTGTGGGAAACCTTTGAGTGGGAGTGTCAATTATTTTTTAAACTCATGTTCAAAAGATTTTTATTCATATCTTAAGTTGACCATTCTTATAGTTCATCAACATGTAAGAATTACAATCCCGATGAGTTGCCCAATGGCAATTTTGGACCAATAACCGGTTAATGCTTGCAGGTTGTGAGTTTGATACTCAATATGAGCATTAATTCCTCAGGGGTCACCTGCAAGAGCACGCCCTCACTTACCTTGTACATGTAATGTGGAGCGTTGCATGTACCCCAGGACTAATTCGTGGACAAGATCATGGTCTATAGACGGGGTAAAAGTACAAATACGGCTTGGTTCACTGTCTATAGGAATACTCGATTATAAAAAAAAAAAAAGCATGTAAGAAATATAGGAATTGACTGGCAACGTATATAAGTGAGGGCATATTCATACGAGGATGAGATAAAAAATGAAGCCAAATACCTATCACCAAACTATTGTCTTTTACATCAGCCTTGACATTAATTGATCTCAAAGTTGCATTTTAATATGTCAACCAATTGAACTATGGATTCAAGCTCTTACTTTTTCTATAACTCATGAAGAAGAGAAGGGGATCTTCAATTTTAGGGTTTCTTGTTCAAAGAAAATCTGAATAAATTTAAGAGATAGAATACATGGTATTCATCAATTCTTATTTAATGTGTTAGTAAAGTTAATTTCCCGAATAGATATATTATAATGAAAAGTTGGTGTGACAATATAATTTTTTTATTTAAGGAATTACTGCATTTGAGGGGTATTTCCGTAACTTAGTAAGAAATTATTAAGTATCAATAACGGTTAACAATTAAAATTTAAAATAATAATTTCCGATCTTCTCATTTACTTAAATCCAACGGTCACCAACAGACCAAAATTCAAATTTAGAATCCAACAGTGGCAAACAATCCCACAAAACTAGCCGTTACATGAGCCTCTAAAGCCAACGTTCCTTTTTTTCCCATCTATTACGCCCCTTCTTTTATCTTCTTCAAAACTTAGATGAAAAAGAAAAAATCCAAACCTCTCCAGATCGTTAAAGAAACCCATCTCAGGCCAAATCTTCTCTGCATTGGCCATCCTTCGATCGATTTTGGGTATCTTTAGATCGATTTCTGGCCAAACAACACCGGAAAGATGACACCTGTGAAAGACCCACAAACGTCTCGACTGCGTGGGTTGGAGAATTCCAATCCCAATCACTCTAATTCAAGTCCTGTGCAGAAACAAGGAAACTCCCCTGCAATCAAATCAGCTAAATCCAAGAAATCAGTGTCGAAGAATCTAAATCAAATGGTCTCTCCCCGAAACAAGATTCAAAATAGGAGGTTTGTGGTGGCAAAGAAGAATCCGAAGGCAGTGTCATTGGCTTCATCGATCACTTGCAAATGCAAAGATAAGTTGGGGAATAATCTCAAGAAATGCCCATGTATCGCTTACCAGAACCTCCGTGTGTCCCAGGAGGAGTTCTTCCAGAAACGGATCAGCATCGAAGAATGTGATCAGGAATCGGATCAGTCCAAGAACTGCCAGAGAGCTGAGAGCAACGAGGGAGAGAACAACCAGATCATCAAAAACTTGGAATCTTTAAATGGGTTCGAAGATTCTGCTTTAGAAGTTAATGGGTCCTCTCCAAATGATGGAAGTAACGAAGATGCCGACGAGAATGAGTTACCAAGCGAAATGGGTCGTTCGGTGATCAAGAGAAGGAGAGAAAAATTGCTCGAAGAAGCCAGGAAGAGTGTTCCCGAAGCGGGTTGTGGACGGGTTCTGCATCTTGTTAAAGCATTTGAGAAACTTCTTTCTATCCCGAGTTCGAAGGATTTGAATGGGGAAGAAGAAAGTACGGAGGAAACGGCGAAATGGGCGGTACCATTACCAGGAATGCAACGACCTAAAGCTCCAGAGACAGAAGAGGGTTCTTTATCCTCTTTTTCTCCATCAGAGATGTATTTCACATCAGATAATTTTGGTATGGATTCGAAGGTTTCCTCGTCGTCTGATGGCAGTAGAGGAAGGTTTGTAGAAATTCAATTTGATTCTATAAAACATTACATCCAATTTCCTTTTATTCTATTTTTATCGGATTCTAATCTTTTTTCGCCTTCGAGTTCCAGTTTTACAAGCAGGACTTCTGGTGGTGGCCGAAGGAGCAGGCGAAGTGTAAGAATTTCGTATTTCCTTTTTTTTCCTGCCTTCATCATTATTAGGGATGTGCAATTGATTTGTTTTTGAAAATTTGAAAACTTTAGAATTCTTCTTATCTTATAAAGTTTTGATTTTTTTTGCAATTTCAGAGCTTCGAGTCCTCGGGGACATTTGGTGGAAGCAAATGGAAGAAGAAGCAACTCAAACTCACCCGCCAACAGCCGTTCAAGCTGAGAACAGAGGTACCCATTGTCCGAATTTACCTTAGACACCTCATCGTTTTGAAATCGATGTTAATTCTTACTGTTGTTGAGAAATTTGATCAAGTTTATTGGATATATGATTTGGTAGATGCCCTCTTTTCTATTGGCCTTAAAATAGTCCTTTTGCATATTTTTTCTTAAATTATATTTTTTGATCTATGATTTAAACAACAAGCATCCCATAATTAGTCTGGAAATCCATTTTTTTCATTTACTTCTATCAGAAATATAAACATATTGTTTAATTTTCATTTACTAAATGAGTATACAAGTGTTGACGAAAAGAGTTAAAATAAAAATAAAAAAGATTTCCAACTTGCAAAGACATTACTGATCGAATTCTCATTTCAGCAAAGAGGGAGATTTAAAGAGGAGGAATTCATCCAGAGAGTGCAGGAAATGTTCGTTGAGGAGGAGAAATTGCGGATACCTATCGCACAAGGTCTCCCATGGACAACAGATGAGCCAGAGGTTAGGGGCCTTACTTATATTTTATTTACAGTAAAATCTCAAATAAGTTATATTAATTTAGCATAACTACAACTATTCTTCTTAAAGTTACATTTTCAAACTACATACTTTGATGGGTCTTTCTCTACATTTATGGAGAAATAGAATAAAGGTTAACAATGTTAAATTTTGAATAAATTATGTTTATATTTCTGTCAAGATAACAATTAATAATCATATTTATTTTTAGCCAAAGGATTCTGAAATGGGTACTCAGGATAGTTTAGAAGAAAGGGTAATTTTCCTTATATTGGGTGATTGTTTTTGAATTTTATAAATGAAAGTTTATTTGGGGTAGTCCATATATGTTGTTCTCTGTGCATGTTCACTGACATCCAATTTTCTGTACATGCCATCGCAGTGTTTGGTAAAGCCGTTGGTGAAAGAAATCACAAGACCAGTCGACGTGAAGCTTCACAGCGATGTGAGGGCAATTGAGCGTGCTGAATTCGATCATCAAGTAAGTATCTAACAGATTTCTTTATCGCACAACTAGAAACTCTAATATTTTGGTTCTAAGAATAGTGTGAATTTAAACATGAGCCCTCAAGCACATAAAAATTCTTTCAAGCTTCTAACATTCATTCTAGGGGCAAATAAAGTTATTTGATTACGAACCTCGGGTGCATAGTTGTCTAACTTCTATTGGGCGTATAAACGAATTAAGCTAATCTGATTTTCTTCTATGTTTGTTCTGTTTGAATAAATGAAGGAACCCAAAGGACTTATCTTTCTTTTAGTTGTTGAAATTCCCTCTATTGTTATTTGATTTAATTTTTGTTTCTTGGCAGGTTGCCGAAAAGTTAAGCTTGATTGAGCAATACCGATCGGAAAAAGAGAGGCAACAAAAAGTATGTGTGTATATAGGCTCACAACTTTTACAATAAAATGCTGTATTAGTTTGTTTGATGTGGAATCTTTCTTTGTTGTTTTTTCTTCTTTAGATGGAAGAAGAGGAAGAAATAAAGAGGTTGAGGAGAGTGCTTGTTCCAAGAGCTCAACCCATGCCTTATTTTGACAGACCTTTCATCCCACAAAGGTATTATTATGTCTTAATCTGATTTCAATTGATGTTTTCTATTTATTATTGAAGATCGATCTCCAATACTTGACCGAACCTTATTAGTTGGACTTATAAGATGTCATCTCTAATTTTGTGAGATTCTTGTTTGGTTGTGTTTTGTGCGTTTTAAAGATCAGTGAAGAATCCAACTATTCCAAGAGAGCCAAAGTTTCACATTCCTCAACACAAGAAGATCAAGTGCACGTCATGGAACGACATTAGCATTTACAACCACCAGCATTGATGAAAGAGGGAAGGAAGACATTGGGTTGATAAACAATATAAAAAAAAAGACCATCAAAATCGTTTATTGTTTCCTTCATCGGTCACTCAAGATCATTAATTCTTTCTCTTTAATTTTTTGTATGACCGACAAACAACTGATGTAATTGCATTTTCAGAAACTTAATGGCAAGATTTTTTTGATGGGCACTACTAGCCTTCACTTATACTTTGATATCTCATATTCAATAATCTCTCTAATTGTACACAACCCCATAATCTAAAAAAGAATGAAAGAAATAATGGCTTTTAGATCGCAATTTTCATCGGAAAACATCCAATAATTAGATATGAAATCCTAAAACTTTCACCATGTTTTCTTCCTACCCATTTTGCACCAAAGCTCTATGTTGTTGTTGTACATTTCTTAACTATCTTAATCAACTTGTATTAGGAGGATAGCAAAAATACATTAATTTAAGAAAAGTTAAACAAAAATGAAGTTCATGTAAATGGACAAAAATATTATCATGCTTTCAAGAGAAATTTTCCAAAACGGAGCACTATTGAACTTATTTTTTAAAATGATAATTTACCGTTTTCAGAATTAATTTTTTTTATCAAAACGATAAAAGAATAATATGAACTGTACATTGGTAATTTTTTATATAAAAAAGTGCCATTTTTTAAAAATTTTATGCCCACTTACCATTATACCCTTAAGAACGGTAAATTGCTGTTTTTGGAAATAAGTTCAATAGTACTTTGTTTTGGGAATTATTCGATTTTTTATGCATGTTTTGAACCCTCTCAAAATTGCTACTCAATCTGTCAACCAAGTGCACTATGGCTCCACATTTTTTGTGTTCCCATTTGGTAATCTTTGTTCTCATCACCACAATCCTTCAACTTTAAATTATTTATTGATCTTTCCAATCTGTCTATCATAACCTCGGGATCAACAAATAGCGACACATAAATAACTAGATTAAACAAATGTCCTTAATCATTTTTTTCATAGGGTGAGTAACAAATCTTCACAATTCAACTACTTACATTCATTTGGAAAAAATAATTTTTTATAATATTTGAAAAACTGATCCCATGATCAAAATCAAAATTTACCAAATCGGTTGAATTGTTATCAGACCATAAAAATAAGGATAATTATCTCGATGAAAAGCTTCTATGGTTCTGACACGCATCCACGTCAGAAATGTCCCTCAAGATGTACATTTCAAAGTTACTCCAACACGACTATAAAAATAATAGTTATCGTGACCCCAAAAAAATAACTTTTAGAAAATTGAAAATAATTTAGAGAAAGTAACAATTTGAAAATTAAAAAATAATTTAGATTTTTTCAAAATAATTTTTAAAATTAACCTAAAAAAGTTTTTGATTTTTCAACTTTAAAAGAAACGAAAAAAAAAAATTACTTTTAAGTGAATTAAATGGGCTTAAAAGAATTTTGAAATTGGAGTATTTCATGATAAAGAACTTAGATAATTCCATCTTTAGCAGAATAAATCTATAGGTTGTGTGGGCCCACCCAATCTGTTATAAACGGGTGGATTTTTCTGACAGGTATCCCATGACCGGCTGAGATGTAGAGATTTCCAGCTGACTAAGAGAAATAGAGATTCTTAGAAATCAGGGATGAAATATCTTTCCATCCCAGCCGTTCGTTTGACATAGTGGGTCCAACGTCATTTGACACAAGTAATTTTCTAAAATGTTTGTTGGGCCCACTTTCGTCTCTTCCTCCTTCGATATCATCGCCGCTTTTTCTCTTAACAAAAATAAAAAATAAAAATCCGCCATTTTCGATTTCTGAGAGAACCTGAATCAAATTTTCTCAATTCTCATAGATTGGTTCTTCTTCCTTCATGGCTTCGCTCTCGATTTCGTGCCCTAAGTCCTCCTCATTGGCTCTCTTTGGATCTCCACGTCAACAACAACAACAGTCATCGAAGATCTTATTTCAATCGGCTTTGAAGTCAAGGAAGCCTTCGTTTCTTGCTGGATATTCTTCGCTAGATCAATCTGCATTTTTCAGATTTCAGGTTCTTTGGTTGATTAATTCGTCTGATACTTTAAAAAAAAAAAATCGAATATCAGTTTTTTAAATTGTCGTTCTTATCATATTGGCCGTTAATCTTTTACTGAAAGATGACATTTTGCCCCTTTTTTCTAATTTCATGTTTCAAATCCTTTATTATTGTTGATGAGTTGTAACATTTCTTTCTTCATGAGTACTTATTTTTAATTTATGTTCAACTTTTAGTATTCTTGGGAAGCAGATTTGAATGTCGCACGTTTGTAGAGCTTTAATATAAAGATATTGACTTGTATTTTGGTCAATTGGGACAAGCACGCAACTTTTCGTGGCCTTATATTGTTATTTGTTATTGATTTTTTGTTAAATCTTGTAAATGAAGCATTTTGGGTCTTGCACCTCTTGTTATGAATTACCACAAATCTTCATTATAAGGCTACAAAAAAGCTATTTAGATCACCATGTAGAGCAATTGAGTCAACCATTATCGCGGCAGAGTGCCACTTATGATGGTCTAACATTAAATGTATGCTAAGTCATGCGCACACATCACTACGCATGATGATGTGTATTTTAACACTTAATTGGTGACATGGCATATCACCAGCTTAGAAGTTATGTCAGATGAGCCCAATCAGTGACGATACAAGCAAAGGGTAATGTTTGATGGTTGGGGAGGAGACCCATGGATGCGTGATAATGCCATGAGATCTGTTATGCTACCAATAAAAGTATCCATGTAAGGTCACTCATAGAAATGAGTTAATGATTTGTCAGGCTATGGGCAATTAGGTTGACAAAATCGCTACGTATCACCTAGCCTTGACACATGTTAACCCCATGGGGCATCAAAAATAAACTAAGGGCATCATTGTCCCTTGCATCACTTTATGCTTCTATAAATAGGATCCCATGGGTCACTAAGAAAGGATTTGCGCTAAGTTCACAATAGGATGACAACTGGAGACTAGGGAACGTATTTTCAAAAACTATAAACCTCTTTCGAAGATATTACTCAAATCATCTCTCTCTCTCTCTCTCTCTCTCCATTATGTTCAACGACAACTTTGAACGGTCATTATCTCGGTTTAGGTGAAAATCGGAGTCACCTCACCCAACCTTTCAAACCACATGTACGTTCACTCGTAATTAACAACTAAAGTTTACATTTTAATGCACACAACCTTATTCATCCAAAAAAATTTACAAGAACAAAGAAGTTAATTTTTTTCAGGCTTGGATGCACATCAAACACAATTACTTGTTTGTGCAAAACAGCAGATTTGTAAGTAAATTATGGTTCATTGTATGGGTAGTGGAGGTGTATGACTTGAATCCAGATATATTGGGCATCCATGTTATTGTTTTATGTGAATTAAGAAATGGAAAACTTGATATTGTGTAGGTTTAACTTGTGTGCTGCACGGTATTACCATAATTGTATTTTGTCATTAAAATGGTTCATAGTGGATAATATTATGTATAGCTTGGGATCCAGCTATGTTGGGTAGTGATTATGGACACATTACTTTTGCATGTTCAAGCGTACTTGGAATGAATATTATGTTTCAGTGGATTGGCTAATGCCATATAGTTTTTCTCCAGATAAGAGACCAAAAATTATATTGAAAATGCTGAAAATACAACTAAAGGGGAAGGATTTCCTTGGGAAAATCAATACCTACTACACAAAAATAATACATACAAGGGCTATAAAAGCAGATTTTGATATAAAACCATGATTTTCATTTAGAAGACCATTAAAATAAAGGGTGACGCTACCTTAAATGTTCAAATGTGTCCGTGCATCGGCTCATGTCCAATATAGAAAAAATCCTAAAATTGCCGTGCTCTTGTTACATAGGGCCTATATATACCAATCACTTAGCAAGGTTAATTTTCAATTTGTCTCAACGATGTCGTTTCATCTTCTGCAGGGACCTACCCAGAACCAATCCACCATTTGGAAGGTGCATGCTCAAAGTAATGAGGTAAGCTGCACAATTTAATTAATTAGCTTTTTTTTTCTTTTCGGTTTGTTGCAAGCTGGCTCTATTGAACTTGTTTTCTACATCCAAGGTTGCTTTGCAAAAATCTTCAAATTCCACTTCAGTGTCCCAAGAAAAATTAGAAATCCCATCATCTGGCAAAAAAGATGAGCCAGCAGAAGAACCTGGTATCAAAGACACAGTTTCGGACACATCATCCATTTCGGCATTCATGACTCAAGTGGCAGATCTTGTCAAGTAATTGAACAACATTTTTTCTAATTTATTTTTTCATGGGTAAACAAAGATAAATGTTGGGTTGATATTACTTTCTTTTAACAGGCTTGTGGATTCAAGAGATATAATGGAGCTGCAGTTAAAGCAACTGGATTGTGAGCTGACAATAAGGAAAAAGGAAGCTTTGCCACAAGCACCAGCTTCAGCTCCTGTTATGATGCAACACTATCCTCCACAAGCTATGCTTCCATCTCAACCGCCGCCTGCCCCGGCCCCCACTGCCTCACCAAGTCCTGCTCTTTCAGCTCCAGCTCTTCCTGCCCCTGAGAAGTCAACAAAGTCATCACATCCGCCTCTGAAGTGCCCCATGGCTGGAACATTTTATCGATCTCCTGGACCCGGGGAACCACCATTTGTCAAGGTAGATAGTTGCCTTTATTCCTTTAACCACCAATATTTTGTAATGTTTTACATGGATGTATGTGGAGGTGTACCTGTATTTATGTGTATATGTATGCATGTCTTCATAAATGGCTGTGGCAGTGGAGTGATCTTCCTTTATATGGTTCTTTTTTTTCACTTAGTATGTACCTGTGGTTCTACAGGTGGGAGATAAGGTCCAGAAAGGTCAGGTCGTGTGCATCATTGAGGCCATGAAACTTATGAATGAGATTGAAGTAAGTCTCCCGATCCTTACATTCACCGTAGTAAATGCTAACTCTTATTGTTATATGATTAAGTGAAGAAAAGTTCTATATTCCTCTTTGAGCTCGTCAACTGAAAAAAAAAATTTATTTATTTATTTATCATTTAAGTGAATAGAGTAAGTACATTACATTAATCTATCGTGATGATAACATGTTTGCCCTATTTTATGGGTGCCCTTTTAGAATAATGTTGGGAAGTTGAAACTTGTCTGTAGGCATTTATATTTGTGACGCATCATTAATTTAGAACTTTTGACTTGGATGAATGGTCAGACCTTTGTTGAGAATCATAACTCGCCTCGTGATTGAGACCAGAAACTTGATTACGTCCTTCAGATCGTATCTTGTTTGAACATTAACAGAAATCATCTGAATACTTGACTGTCATAAAATTTGACTAGGCATTCTCAGGATCAGCTCCTCAGGAAGGGTAGGCCGGGTGTTTGAAACCCCACGAAGCTTTGAACTCCTTAGAGCCACCCTCCAGGGTTTGGTTGACCCTCGACTCAACCAGTTGCACGTAGGACTTTCCGAGGGGACGGTGCCTGTGACCGTGGATTAGTCTCACCCACAGGGCGGGAATACCCACAATAAGAAGGAAAAAAAAAAAAAGGATCAGCTTAATCTGTTAATCTTTTGGGAAAGTTAACATACGGCTGCTTGACAGTCATTGTTCAGCAGAGAAATTGTATAATATCTTTTTGTTTATGTTTTTTTTTTTTTTTTTTGTTCAATATTTTCATGAGTAAGCTGAACTTGAAGCCATGACTTCAAATTTGCATAGCAATATGTCCATGCCCACTTGTAAACCGTGTCACATATGTATTTTCCTTACGTACGTGCAAAGGCCTCAATTTGAATGATGTTAAATGACAAGATCAACAGTGTAACTCTCTACTTTCTTTTTTTCTTTTCCTGTCAGGCTGATAAGTCAGGAACCATAGTTGAGATACTCGCAGAAGATGGGAAACCAGTTAGCCTGGACATGGTACTCTCACTCACTCACACGCACTTTTCTAGCCTTTGCTTTGCTTTTTCTGAAGTTATTTTTTTTTTCTCCCTGCAGCCTCTATTTGTCATTGAGCCGTGAAAGTAGGAAAGCTGTGTGATGTTATCACTTGTAGGGAAAGGAAGTGGACAATATTCAGAAATTTAATTTTGACAGTTTTAATAATGTTTCACTAAAATCTGAGTTATTTATAATGTATGAGTTCAACAGTTTTTTCACTTCAATATAATTGGGGTAGATTTGTTGAAGCAGTATAGAATCTCTCACACACATACTAACACACACTGTTTTCATATCTATTCTTGGTATCTCAGTCCATGTCATTTTTATCTTCTTCTCACACTATTAAAACCTTCAAATTTTATAGAGTGCTGCTAATATGACGCAGTTTTGGCGCACACCCTTGATTCTAACTAACGTGTTTGCTCACAACCCAACAAACGTTTGACATGTGGCCCGAATGACATCAGCAATAGAGTGAGCTTCTCTCTCTTGCCCGCTGCCCACATATTTATTTATTTAGATTTCAAATCTTAAAAAGGGCCATTGGGTCCACATTGATTATCACATTTACAATCCAACAAGAGTCTTCTAGATTTCATGAAAAAAAAATTTATAAAAATATTGTTTTTCGAGCTTTGATTCAACGGTCAACACATCACTTGTTGACCTCATTCCGCATGGGGAGGGTGGGGGGACGAATTGATAATGTTTAGTAACAATTGATAAAAGTGAACACCTTAGTTATCTCTAGTCTATTATACATAAAGAAAGATGCATTGAGGAAAATGTTGCTCAAAGATCACAAGTGTGCTTCAGTAATGCTAAGTGACAGACATATATCACTCATATTAAAAAGGAAAATTTTATATGATGCCAATGAGAACAATTATACTTTATGAAGTTGAATATTTTTTTTTTTTTTTTTTTTTTTGAAAGGTCAACAGGGTTAAGGCAGACCCAGACCAGCTACAACCTCAGGAAAGGACAGCCCCTTTTATCCTGGGAAAGAAGAGAAACGAGGGAAGGCAAAGATCCACAAACAATCTCCGAACAACCCAAAGAAAAAAGAAAAGAAGCAAGGTAATCAGCCACCTTGTTGGCTTCTCTAAAAACATGCAAGAAGTTAAATATTGGGTGGTCTAGAAACGTCATGTTAATTTGAAATATTGGCCAATGAAACGTCACGAAGATCAATATACTATTATAGATAAAGTAAGAAACAATCGCAAATAGTATGGCTTAACTCCTAAACAATGAACTAAAAGTAAGTAGATTGAGATGGTTTAATTCCAATTAGAAGAAATATTCTTTGAAATGTTATATTAAAGGAAAAAATACCCACCCCCAAGAGCGATGGAGATGATTTTAAACAGATAAAAATACTCTTTAAATAATAAAAGACACGACTCCAGAGTCCAGACAGTAGAATGGAGGAATTGGATTCATTTAGTTGGTATAGGGACTTTTGAGGATGGGGGTGGTCCATTCACCATCCTCCGGATCCTCGATATATACAACTCCCCATCACACAATACATCACTGATGGGAACCATCAAACTGTTGGGCCCACTAAAAAAAATACATGTATAAATTGGGGCAAAGGGCCCAAACCAACCAGGATATATAAAACTGGAGAGAGAGAGTTTGGATAGAAACTTTACATTCCATCTCCGAGAAGATAACCAAATTTATTTGTTCCCACCTGGTTGCAGCCAAGATGACAGACCATGTGAGAGCGACAACAGATACATCCAAGACATGAATAAAATTGAAGAAGAATTTCATTGAAGGACAACAGGGGCACAATTAGTACAGCGCTCCTTAAAAATACAAATGGACAAACAACTGCAGAAAGCACTCTTCTAACTGAGCCCAAAAAAATATTTTTTGTGGCTCACTTCAGCCTTCTTTCTTCACTATTTTCCCCTATTTTCTTTTTTCCTACTCTTGGTAAATAATGTACAAAGTTAGCCCACCCACCCATATTCTAATACTTATCACGGCCAACTAAAGCCGCTGTCTCCCTCTACCACTGTAGCTTTTTCGGCCACTGTTGCTTAGCCTCCGATAAGAACCGCTCCAATCTTCATCGTTGTCTTCCTCTTCATCATAGCCACCAGTTTCACCACGACCAGATCTCCCACCTCTAGAACTTCTGGCAGGTGGCCGTTTCCTCTTGATTGTAGCAGTGTAAGTAGAGTAGTCCACAGTATCTTCCTTCATCGCAGCCTTAAATTCCTGTTTGTATGGAAATCAAAGCAAATAATGTTCAGGAATCTCCACCATGGAGAAGTTTATTCCGCTCTGCTTCTAGTACAATCAATGTTGGCATGGCATACCCCAGAATGAGAGATTCATAAACCCAACATATTAAATGCCACATTAGGATTGGTACAATATATTCATACATAATAGAACATTTTAAATTGAAAAAGATAACGAGCATATTAACATAATAAGATATATTTTAATTAGTTTCCTCGAGCGAGAAAGAAAATAAATTTGGATGTATTATTATACTAGAGTCCTTGGAGAGTCGCAAGTCTGAATTAACAGGGCTGACCATGCAACACAGATAGGACAGATAATGGTAGTTTCGTACTAAACATCACTTCAAACTTACCAGGGTTGGACAATCACTGGCTTCAATAAACCATGACTTAAAATCTTACTTATCTGATTATCTTAACCATTGGAGCTTCGCATTTTCTCCACGACAGATTACAATATTAGACAGTTAGATGCTTAGAACTGTTTCTGTGATTTTTGAACTACAATCGGCAAAGTGGTTTCATTGCCTAGAGATCTGGATGGGTGTTTTGCAGCAGCAACTACAAGTATGTAAGCAAGGTCCATCATCCATGGTAGGAAGCCACCACACTGTAGTTACTCCAAGTTGTACAACCCCTTTTAACAACTCTTAAATATAGTTATTTATCGAGTGGTATCCTTGTCATTTGCTTTGACATCCCTCACTTTCTTTCTACTATTCAATAATCAGCATAATAAATAACAAAACCAAATTTACCTTACATCACATTCATAGGATGGTAAATGACACAGACCATTTGTAATACATGGGAAGATCCTAATATTTAATAGAAATATTTGCAAGTTTGTATTTTTTGTTTTTACTACTTACGACCAAATGTTGGCATTAAGTGAAAAAACAAAAAAAAACAAAAAAACCTAGGCATCCAGGCTGCGTTACTCACCTTACAGCATCTATAAGCAATTAAGATTGCACATAGAAGGAAAAATAAAACTAAAAAATAAAGTGACTAAAAGGGTGAAAAGGTTCCAACATAAATTGTTATATTACCTGGTATCTTTCAATCATCTCTTTATAAGAGGTAGGCAAATTCATGCATGTTTCACTGATGTCGAAGGGAATGCTTTGCTTAGAAAGAACTTCTCCCGGTTTTAGGGGCTCAGTTGGAGAAAATGCCTTAAATGAAAAAGAAAACACAGGTCACAACAGCCTCAGCTTTATAGGTCAATTATTGAACCAAAACATGTGTCAATGTTGAAGAAACAATGGTAGAAAGATAAAATTAAGATAAAGTGTTACCTGACATCTAGCATCATTTAGTCCAAAAATAATTTTTAAGTGTCTCTTTAGCTTTAGGAGGAGTTGCAACGCTATTGCCGCCTGACAATCAGCCTGTATAGGCACCACAATGTTAATTTTTAAAATGTTACATTTTTATCTTCTTTTCTGGAGCAAAAAACAATTGTTTCAAGAACAAGGTAAAAAAAAAAGTATCTGCAAAGGTAATAAAGAAGTAGACATTTAACTTCATTTCTTCTTTATCAATGAAGAAAGAAGAATCAAAGGTAAGGTAATAAAGTACAGAGAAAAGCAAAAAAAAAAGTTCCATTAAAGAGATGGCTTAAAAAACAAACTAATTTCTCACTGGGCTCTAGAACAGTGTACAACATTACATATATTTCATGTAGACACTTTGGTACACGTTTGGCATCAACTAATTCATTCAGCTATGAGAAGATAAGAAAGCAGTTTCTAACTAAATGTACCTGGATATTTTCTAGATCATCTTTTGAGATACCACAAGAATCACCAAAAGTCATAGAATGCATATTGGCATCTTCGGTAGTAATACGATCTGAAACAGGATGTGCAGATGACTCATTTTGAATCACCCCATTTTCATGAGAAGCAGTGTGAGAACCGCCTTCTAGTGAACGGGAAATCATGGCTTTCATATTTGCTTCAAGGGCGCCTGCCCTAACTTGTATGATTCGATTTATGATGTAGACCAAGTAAAGAGGTTCGTCAGGTGATGTGAAAGGAAGTGAAGCCAGGATCTCTGTGCAATACCTTGAAAAAAAAAAGAAAAAGGGAAACACAACTCAGAACTCAATATCACAGAGGACCATAAGATTCAACATCAATACAATACTCACATCAGGAAGGGAATTATTGACTGGTTACAGCTGTGAAAATCAAATTTGCGTATAACAGATGACATGAATTTGTTTCTTGAAATACGATTTCCTCGAATAAGCCTGTAGATCCGAGAAACTCCAAGCCTTGCATAAGCAAAAGAGCTGCCATCTGATTTACCTTTCATATTTCCAGATACCTTACTTTGGTTGGCATATTCTACATAACTCTTGGTCATGGACTGGATGAAAATAAATGACATCTGAAGGCCATCACCCAGACGGCTTTCAAAAAATGCAGGATACCTGCAAATGCAAGTTTATTACAAGGCATAAACATAAAATCGGATATAAATGTTAACTACAAAAGGCATTTGAGGGGCATACTTCTCATTCATGTTCATTAGCAAATGATGTGCTAACTTTGAGTTCACCTCCTGCGGATCCGTTTCAAGTGCTATAAGGAATGGCACACAAGTGATTGGATGAACCAGACCTTGACGCAACACAACTTCAACAATCTACATCAAAGAAAAAAAGTAAGGAACTGAATATCAAATCAGCAAGTGACAACAAGAACCCAGAAATTCATCATTGCATGGGAAATTTAGTCATCACATGGGACAAGGAGTTATAATAGATGCAAGCATTTACTTGAATTGAACTCATGTAAACATGTGCAAGATCAACAGAGTTGCCAAGTTTTTACCTTAAGGGCAGACTGTCGAACTTGTTCATTCATGTCCAAGCATCTTCCCAAGATAGCATCCCAAAACAATTGAACTATACCTCCACAAATATTAGTATCACCTGCACCAGCAGCAACAGGCACACTATTTCCCCCTTCTTGAGGATACTGTACTACAGTATTATCGGCCTTATCTGGTCCCATTTGGCTTTCCGCATCAAGTAGATATTCATAAATGTTTTGCAATGTTTGCATCTGGACAACATGGGAAAAAAAATAAGAAACAGAATAGACATGAAAGTAGGCAGCAAGCATAAGCATGAAAATTTTGTACCTTTAGTCGGGCATCAGAACCAGGGGATAATGTTGCCTCTATTATTTTGCCAATATCAATTTCCAACATATACTCGGGCCTAGCAATTAAAACAAACCCTAATGCCTAGAGAAGTAAACAAAGCTTCATCAGGTACATGTTTGAATTAAGATAATATAAATCTTTTGAGTAGTATAAGAGAAAGAAAAGAGCTCACCTGCAATGCCCGGACCTTTATGACAAAATCCTCAGAACGGAGATGATTCTTAAGCAAACGGAGACTCTTATCAAAATGTATGTTTCTGCTATAAGAGGTAACTAACAGCTCTTTCCCATAGCGGATGAGCAGCCCAAGACAGAAAAGAGAACGACCTACTTGCTGAAACTAACAGAAATCAGATTTCTCTGAGTTATTTCAGTCAAATTAGTTGGGGGGTATCAACTAAAAGAGAGTTGCTTACGCAAAGCTTCAAACAAATATTTTTATAGGAATGCAAACAAGAACAAGATATAGTTACTTTTTTATTTTTTTTTTGATAAATATAACTTGTATTAATGAAAAGAAGATAGGGAGGCTGAGATAGCCCCCAAACAACAAAAAAGGAGAAACAACGAAGTGAAGAAAAAAGAAAGCAAAAAAACACAAACCCAATGAGGGGCTAAGAGCCACAAATGGTATCCCAATTAAAAACAAAATCTTCGAAGCTAACTCCCTCAAAGTCTTTCTTCAACTTGGACCAAAGAAAGAGTAATCCCAAAATCTCTAAGATCACTGTATGAGACGGGCTCTCCTTGCCTTGGAAAACTCTGTTGTTGCGCTCTCTCCAAAGGCCCCAAGTGATAGCCAACGGAAGGATAGCCCAAAGAAGTCTCTTTCTAGAGAAAAAGATATTGAAACTCCACCCCTCCAAAAGCTCAAAGAAAGATAGAGGAACAACCCAATCCATTTGGAATCGAGATAAGAAAAACATCCAAATAACTTTAGAAAAAGAACAATGAATCAGAATGTGATTGACAAACTCCCCATCACTAGAACAAAGAAAACAAAAGTTTGGAGTAATCCACCCTCGATAGATCAGATTATCCAACAAGAGAATTCTACCCAAAGAAGCAAGCCAAATAAAAAAAGACACCTTAGAAGGAACAAGATCGGACCAAACGACAGATTGAGCGAACGAAATATCCCCCATCGGTATCAAGCAATAGTAGTAGGACTTAATAGAGAACTTCTTATCCTTAACCTTGATCCACTCCCTTCTGTCCTGCTCGTTTTCTCTTACTTGGATAGAGTTAAGGAGATCTAGAAGAGATGTAACCTCCTTCAATTCCCAATCATTGAAGTTCCTCCTAAATCCCAAATCCCAAGAACCCATGCTCCCGTCCCGAGTCAGGCATTACCTTATGGAGTTATTTTTTTTTCAAAGAGTTACTTTAGCAATGTACAAAATAGTAATCAAAGAATCGTCAAGAGGACTGCTTCACCTGGCCAGGAACCCTAGCCCAACAAGCACGAGTTGGTCATTCAAATGTCCCCATACTTATATGCAATATCAGGTTTGTTTAAATTAGCATATTTCTATCTTACTATACGTTGATCAGTATATTATCTCTCCATCCTTGATTATATGAAGACATTTAGAATGGGTCTTCAGGGCCTTCTCACACAAAGAAACAACTACGATAAGCTGTTAAATACTCTTTTCCTTATTAAACATTTCCTCTAGCTATTATAATTAAGTTATCTTCAAGCATGTAGAATATGCAAAAATTTAGTTCAGTCAAAATTCCTATGCCAGATTTGTACTTATGATAAAGCTTGGTAGTATTGGATGCCTGACACCTAGAGTTTCCTTACGACAGATGTGACAACTAAGAAAACCAATCTCCAATATGTATGCATGAGAACTGCCTGGTTTGGGTAGCATCATCTAAGCAAATGGGGATAATATTTCACATGGTATGACATATAATTGAGCAAGGAACAAACCTGCTTACTATCAACTCCAAGGGTATCCAAACGTTTGAGGAAAACCTGAACAAGATATTCAACTAGAGTGGCACCTTTTCCTGCTACTTTACTAAGTGAACAAAGGCACCTGAACAAGACAATTTTGAGTCAAATGAGCATGACATGATGTGCAATCGGAAAATTTATAGAACCATCGAGCAATTCCAACCTTGGAGAGAAGTAGGAGAAAAGCAATTTGAGTGCTAATATATTTTTTGAATAAAAAAAAAAAAAAATACAAGTACTAATGCAGGCACATAGACTTAAAATATCAGAAATAAGAATCTACTTGCTAAAAGCATTTTGAGAACAATAATTTTAGGTAACATTACATCACTAACTAAATAAAGGAGAGAATGGGGAAAACAAGGTACTTGATGCAAGCATGGACGACTGTCAAGAAAGAATGCCGAACGATCATGTGTTTGAGGTCTTGTTCAAGCTCTTCAACAACGCTCTCAGGAGGCTTACGGAGAAGAGGCAGAACAGCATCAATTATAAAGATTATACTCTCCAACAATTGTGCTACTGCTCGATTATCAACCTACATATAAAGAAAAATGAGTCATACAATAAAAAGACTTAGAGAGAGAGATAGAGAAATTACTCGAGAAGGAAGAAAAAAGGATAGATGCAGAAATATGCATTTCAGACCAATTTGACCAGTACGATAAGAATATCAAGTTATACTTGGAATAGCACCAAAGGATATAGGGAGGCTTCTGGCATCCACACTTCTGATGGAAATACTCACATAGGTTTCCTTACTACTCTATTGCTTCCAACAAGCATGGTTAACGCAATTTTTTAGGAAGAAAACTCCATGATAAAATTATCACAAATATCAAATACAGCCAAGTGGATAAAGAAGCACATCGTTAAAGAAACAAAATTTCTCATGAAAGGTGACATTACTTGTATGGCTTGATCAGCCAAAAAAACCTTGCATGGCATGGCTTTGGCAGAAGAACCCCAGAGGGGATGAGCCATTAAAGCAATTTTTTTCATATAACTTACAAATAAAGAATTCATTCAAAACCAAACGAAAAGAGCAGTCAAGGGAACCAGCCACAAAAACAAGAGGAGACTACGCCAAAGATAAAAATAAAAACCCAGTCCCACCTCACTAGGAAATCTTCAAAGAAGATCCCTCTAAAATCTTTAAAAACTCTCCCAAAAGAATAATAAGCATAAAATAAATGATATTTTAAAAAATGCATTTTTTTTAATTATTCTAATCGCTAGAGGTACAAAACGCATCTTAAACGCAACTTTTTCGAAAATAAAGGCCATTTTTTGTGACTATGGTCAAAATAGACATCAAAACTTAACTTTAATACCTTGATCAAAACAATTACACAACAAATATAGGAGCAAAATACTCTACAGAAAACCACTATTAACAAACACAGGAGAAAAACAATTTCTATGGGAAACCACTATAACAAAAACAGGAGCAAAATGATTTCTAAGGGAAACCAGATGTAACCTGGCTCTTAAGGTATGGCTGGAGAGTAACCACAAACTGGGAGGGATCGGATGACGGTGCACAGAGTGTTGGATCCACAACACAGAATGCATGCAAAACCAGCACATATGGGAGGGCGCGCACCTCCACCTCCTCATTATCTGTTTCGACTACCTGACAAACAAGTTTCTAACAAATAATTTAGGACTGAAAACTATCTAGAGCACTAATTTATAGAAGTGAAGGGTCAGCAAGGCAGAGGCCATACCTGCAATATTCTTTCTAATAAGCACTTGCACATTAATCCACAGCGTTTGCGTACTGATGCCAGAGACATGGGATTGATTCCAACAGCTTTGGCAGATTGTGGAAAAAAATCAAGTGCTAAGCAGCGTCTTATGACAGTTACAAGAAGTTGATGGTTCGGCATCTTTCTTAACATTTCAACAACCTGTTCAGTCTTCTTTGCCACTTCCACAGGTACAGAACTACCATCTCCAACAAACTGAGTCTGGACACCACTTGATTCTTCGAACCAGAACTCATAAAATGTTTTGCATACAAGATCCTGTCAAATGAAAATGGAAAACAGAACCAGGTGAAATACTTTCCATGAAACCAAAGTTGTCTTCAAAAGATATCAGGCAACAAATTTAGTGAGAGAAATACGTTAGAAGACATGATATTTATATAAAGGATAACTTATGTTAATAATTATCCCATGGTATCACTGCTTATTGCAGCTGATTACTTGCAATAGGTCATACCAAGAATAATTGGTTCAACATATATATGTAAAATATGCTTGTATGTACACAAGAATACACATGTGAATTCGTGCATCAAAAGATTGGAGGACAGTTCAACATTTGTTGCCAATTGCATGTGTCTAGGTAAACAACATGCTAGATGATAGGTCAACTAACATTCCACAGAAATATTAGGAAAAACTATTAATCTTCCTCTTCCTAGAAAGATCATCATTTGTACAGCTAATCTAGATGCTAGATATGTTCATATAGATAGACATTTTATTTAATTAAATAGCTTCCATAAGTATGATACAAGTCCCTGTATGGAGACTTACAGGGAATTTCCATAGAAATGTTTTCCGTCAAAGGAAATTTCTATTGTTTGGAATATTCAAAGAATTTTTCAGAACAGTAGATATTTTATTTCCATGGAAACATTTTTTCTAGAAAAAAAAAATTCTAAGCTTCTAAAGAGGAGGTAATGGTTAGCAAGTGTTGGATGAGAGTTCATTGTTAGGCCAATGAGTCCAAACAGCACATTGAGTCGAAAGATTTTTTTTTTGTTCCCTAATGGGTGATTCTACAAATAAAATTGTGCAAAGAAATCTGCAATCCCATAGGCCATCCAGTTTGTTTATCCTACAACCACATCAAATTATATTGTCTCCACATAATACTTGGAAACATCGTGTTTATAGTATCAGATGAGAACTATAATTAAAAAAGAAAAGTTAAAGGACCTGTGTAAGTTTTATGAGAGCAAAGCTGAATCTAACAGCACTATAATAAGAACTTTTCGAACAGACCTGTACACTAGATTCTTCATCGCTGACGCGAGAAATGATCTCGATACAGGCACTTGTAAATTCTGAAAAATTAGCATTAGAAGTGCACATGTCTCGAATGATTTTGATAGCTCGTTTGCGCACACTGACTCCAGTATCCTTGACTCGCTCGGCAACTTTTTCAAAATACTAGAAATTCAAGGGAAAGGAATGAGAAAGTAATTAACAAAACAGTCATCCACATTGACAAGATCAAGCAGAAGTTTGCTTTTAGATACCTTCAAACCAACATCAGGATGTGAAGCAATATGCCTACCAACAAGTTCCAAAGCAGCTTCTCGCACAGAGATAGCAGAATCACAAAATCTACCCTCAACAGCAGATTGAACACGTTTTTCACATAAAACCTCAGGATCAGCTTCCACAATTATACTAACCTGTTTTCATTGAAAAATAAATGTGGTGAGGTGACTCTAACAGAGTTATCAAAAAAGTCATCTCCAAGACATACTTGGCAGAATATTTGGAAGAATAAAGAGTTTATGCTTACCGCACGTAATGCCTTGGCCCTAAGTATAGGAGAATTCTCCCTTAAACTTGCCTGAAGCAATTATGAACAATTCAGAAAAAGGCTTAATCTCAAAAATAGCACAAAGAACAAGCAAGAAATTATACTTACAAGAAGCATGCAAAGAATTTTATCAAATCCTCTAGAAAAAGAATTATTCTGCCCCAACGCCAGAGATATCTTTTTGGCTGATTCTCTGTTTAATAAAGAAGAAACAGACCCAAAGTCCCGCAAGATTGCTTTTGACTTCAGTCTAGCAAGGTAGTAAAAGAATTTCTCTTGAGATTTTGGATCATCTTTGTACCAGAGACAAAGATAGAACCTGCAAATAATTAGCATATATAGCATCAATGCCAACATACAATGATTTAAGAAAGAAATTCTAAGTGAATTACAAACCAGCGAGCAAAGAGATGTGCATCATCAGTAGAACCAACTCCCTGCAAGCAATTCAAAAGCATTTGTTGGACAATTTCCGGTTTGGTAATGGATTCTGAAGCTTCGGAAGTGCTTTCTGGTATGGACTGATTCTTTTTCCCATTATCTTCGCACTGTGACTTGCAATATGATTGTAGAACAATTAACTGTTTCTTACAGAGGCAAAACTGACAATACCAAACACGTGAAGGAACCTCACGTTCTGCAACTCCCATGCAATCTGTATGAAACTCTCTCTGACAACCATCGCAAACGAATAACCTTTTTCCACCTCTTCCATCAAGACAAACAGAACACGCATCTTTCAGGTTACTATGATCAGCACTCTCTGCACCAACCAACTCTTGCAAAATCCAAAAATTATCCCTGCTGCAAAGGACAGCATCACGTTTCAACCTAGCAGCAATGGTTCCAAGAATGTCAATGGCAAGGGTACGTGCAGAGATATCTTTAGATTTCAAACCAGCATTTTGGAGCAGCAAGACACAAAGAACCTGCATGAAACAATCCATTAACAGGAAAAAAATAATAATAATGCACTAAAATAAATTTTGAATCAGAAATATCACCTCAAGAATAGAAGCTGAGGCAGGATATTCAAGCAAGTTCAGTGTTGTCAGCAAATCCAAAACAAGATTCTCAATAATCACTTTCAACTCGGACACATCCTGAGCTTTCGCGAATGTAAGTCGCTGAAGAACACGAGTCCAGAAAAGACAGCATGCTTCCGTGGCAGCCTCATTGCATTTAGTTGGGTAATTAGCATCAACCGAAAGCTCTAAGATGGAATCAGCACTTAATGTTTCAGGAAGGTTTGCACTACATTGAACTAACTGAATCAGCAAGGCAGTTATCATTTGAATCTGCCTTTGATCTTCATCAGGCAGATGGTATGCTCTAATCGCACGCTTTGAATATGGTAACTTCCAGAGCAGCTGAACTGTCTCATCTATCAAAAAATTTCTATGTTGTGTGTACAAAGAAAAAACCTGCAGTTAGTTACAAACACATCAAAACAAAATAGTGTAAAGCATACGGTTGCCACTGAGAAACAGAACAGTAAATAAATCAATCAATCAATACCCCGCAAATTAAACTGATAGCCTTTAATTGCAAGAGCTGGATGTTATCTACCAAGAAAGTTGAAAAGCTAGTCTTCATTAATTGCAGAATGCAACTATCTGAAAGGCGCTCTATTAACAGCAAATCTTTAAGAAAACCAAGAATCGTGCAAAGTTTCTGAAGTACGGCATTCACAGCAGCAGGAACCCTAATACAAGAAGATACAATAAAATTAGAAGCGCCTCATTTTGGATTTACAAAAAAGCTAATCATGGTACAGAAAATCATACAAAGTTAGAAAGAAAGGTAACAGTGATAAGCACACTTGTTCCCTGTTGATCTCTTCATTTTAACACTCCTAGAACTACGGCGCTTCTTTCCAGCTGAACCAAAATCATCATCGCCCTCATCATCTTCTTCACCTGAAAAAAAGAGAAGCACGTAAGTAAGCTTATCCAGAAGAGAACTTTTTTATCAATAATGCTTGCAAAAAAAGGGTAGAATTTAGTTTCTTTATTGGCCAGGAATTAGAATGTATTAAAATAATAACTTTAGACAATATCGCAGAACATTCACAAATATGGTAAAACAGAAGTGCCTATCAAGCCATCAAGAACAAGGAGGGGAGGCTACCATCAAGTGCCCCGTTTTCACTTGGTTTATGCAGAGCACGATAAGATGGATCACAAGCTGACATGCAGTCCATAATTTGATGTCTAGAGAAGTCCAAAATTCTTTCAATAATCTGATAATGAAAGTGTAATCAAAAGAGTCAGTGGGACTTCAATAATATCAAAAAATGACAATCAAAGTAGGATACTAACATCTGGGAGTGCACAACAGAAACAGAGTATGAATTAAGAACAACGCATCAAATGTTCCGTTTTCCAAAAATAAAAAAACCACAAACACAAACTAGGAGGTAGCACATACCTCCTCTTTATAAAGCTGCTTTGGCATGTCCTTATGAGTCATTACTGCTAGAGCTGCATGAGTCGACTCTAGAGCACAAATAACCAAGGACACAGCATCTGAATCAAGCTGGAAGAAAAAAAAAACATATACACTTAACCATTCCAGTCCTGGATTATCCAATAAGAATGACAAATGAAAATAAATTATATAAGGGCAAGTCATCATTTGCCAAAAGTATACAGATATCAGTGATGTGTACTATGAAGATTTACTCTGCTGAAAGCTTACACCAAGGTTGCATAGAACATTGAATTTTATTTCCTTCTATCCTCCAAAGAGCATTTTACAAACCAGATAGCATTGGATTCGAAAAAAAATTACTAAGAGCGAGATTTGGAAAGCCTTAACAAAGTTTAATCTCAGTATCATTCAGCCATTCGGCATTTCTCAAGCTAACGGAATGGAACATACCATGCACGATGGTACAAGACACAGGAAAAATACAGATGCACACTGCTATTGAATGTACAAAGAGATGTGTATGTCTTACAAGTTCTTATTTTATAGTTTGTTTGTTCTCAAAAAAAAAATAATACCATTATTCTTATCACAACTATAAACTTCATAGGAAATTGTTGATTTAAGTTTGCGCACATACTAAAGGAAAACTAAACCAAATCCAGATCATGAAAGAATTTGTTAAGTTCCAATGCCAATGCATGTTTTTCCTCAATGTCCCTAATGTGCATGTTTCTTAACCATATGGTTATGGATAAAAAATTAGAAATATGTTTGGGAATGGAAAAAAGGTTAAGTCTACCTTCCAAAAAGATATTCGCAACCACAATATAAATAAGGTTACACAAAAAGTAAGCAAGCTGGAAGCATCATTTGTGACAGCCTGCTTTGAAGTCTAATTATTCCATTCAATTTTACGTGATATCACAATTACTCATAAAACCGTGACAGATTTTGCCTGTGAAGTGACATGACCTTCTGAACATTTGTTTGGAATATGATTCTTCCAAGGTGCTAAAATAGAATAGATGACAGGGTAGTTAAGGGCGAAAGGCACACTTAAGGAGCAAAGGCCTCCAAGTGCTAGAGGCGCATGCCTGAGTAAAGGCACAATAAAATTATAAAAAATAGAAAAATTAAACAGGGAAATGTGGGTTCTAGATATTTTACAATTATAACATGTATAAATGTGAGTTTTTACAAACAAGGTAAAGTATTCAACAATTCAAAAAGAACGATCAATGGGAAAAGAAAAAGTATAGAGGAATAAGGAGAATAAAAAAAGGGAAGAAAAAGAAGTAAAAGTAGGACAACAACACGTGTTGTTGTTGTTACGGCAGAACAACAACTATAACTATCAATGGGTGGGATCTGGTCAGACTTGGTTGAGCACTAACCAAACCTTAAAAAGAAGAGCTCAACCTTAGACTAGCCTGATACCCTTATCGAGCCTAAGTCAACTAAGTCCTAACGCACTTGGACAGAGAAAAAAAATCACCAAATCTAAAATTCAATATTTTTAATGGTAAAAAATTGAGCTTTCCAAGTGAATTTTATTTTGAATGTAAAAAGTATACAATTGAATCTGAAATTAGTGTCTTAATTAAATAAATTAATTCATTTTTAGCGAGACGCACTCCTGATGAGCGTTGAGCCTTGACCGAGGCATAATCGTGGGACATGCCTTGGTGCACCTCACATGTATTAAGGAGCCTTCAGTCCGCCACACCTTGAGGCGCACTAAGGCGCTCGCCTCGACTACACTATTAGATGAAACTAAAAAAATAAACCAGCAATTTCTAAATGGGTACCGAACGATAAATGTAGTCGCAACTAAAAATTACCAAATAAAGAAAACATTAACTTATTATTGTTTAAAAGATTGATTAAAGGGTTTCTAAATATATATACAGTAAAAAGGGTATTTTTGTATTTTTGAAAACTAACACGTGATTATAGGGTCGTGGTTGAAATTTTCTTGTTTTCTGACCAAAATAACTCTGTTTATAATAAGTTTAAATGTAAAAGTGGGGGCATTCGTGAGATACCAAATAATGAAAACATTAACTTATTATTGGAAATGAAAAGTGGCATGGGTTTATTTAAAATTTAAAAGACTAATTAAAGGGTTTCTGAATATATATATATATATATATATATATAGTAAAAAGGATATTTTTGTATTTTTGAAAACTAACACGTGATTATAGGGTCGTGGTTGAAATTTTCTTGTTTTTTGACCAAAATAACCCTGATTATAATAAGTTTAAATGTAAAAGTGGGGGAATTTGTGAGATACCAAATAAAGAAAACATTAACTTATTATTGGAAATGGAAAGTGGCATGTGCAACACACATGTATCAAAAGGGTTTATTTGAAATTTAACAGATTAATTAAAGGGTTACCGATATATATATATATATATATATATATATATATATATATATATATATAGAGAGAGAGAGAGAGAGAGAGAGAAAGTAAAAAGGATATTTTTGTATTTTTGAAAACTAACACGTGATTATAAGGTCATGGTTGAAATTTTCTTGTTTTTTGACCAAAGGACATTTGTGAGATGCAAATGTTGGTGTCGAACTACTCTTTCTCTAGTAAAGCTATTGCCTAGATAAAATATAATTATTTGCTGAAAATAGTAACTTACATTTTCATTTTCATCGATGGACAAACCTTCTGCCCCACGAATCTGACGGTCTAGAACATTTAAAAGTCTTACAAGGATATCTACAGGAACCAAGTGCAGAACTTTCTTTGCGCGGACAGACAATATTTCATTTACAAGCATTTTAAGATCAGTGGGTGACAAGGGTTGTACATCAGCTTCATCTTGATCTTCATTAACAGTTTCTGCTCTGCCGCACAAATCCTCCAACGTCTCACAAAAGGATCGAATGATGCCATCTATAGATTCAATGTTTTCACCATTAATTCTAACATATAACAAAGAAAAGGGAGGAGGACATAAGAAACCATACAACTGATGAGGCCAACCTGGCAGCTCAACGGGATCTGGCCTAGTTGAGAAAGAGACATCATCACTTCCTTTCTTCTTTGCTTTAGGTTTTCTTGAAGATACGGAAGCCTGTAGATCCTGCAACTCGAATTGATTTTCAAATTTAGGCAGATAATCAACATAATCAAATGTGTTGCGAGAGTGAAATGTTGACTCACATTAACAAGAAATCTGTCTGAGTGATGATTAACAGTTGCTTCATACTCTCTTTGTGGTTCACTAATACTTGGTACATTCTGTTCAAAGGGATTTCTTTCACATACTGAATTACTACAGTTCCGCTCATGGATAAGACCTGAGAAACTTGACAATAACAGCTCAAACAGATCACTAACATGAATTTTTTTTTTTCTTTTTTTTTTTTAGTTTGGGAGAAAAATCAGGGAATAAACCCATTTCAAATATACAGAAAAGATAATCTTAACAGGACCACTGCAAAAGTAGAAGGAATTCGGTCTCCTGCTTTTATCAGTCAAGCCTTATTACATGGTATTTTCCTAAGCTTGCCTCCAGGAAATCCCTTTTTCCTTTAATTTCTATTAAGAACTGCAAGATACACAGAGCACAAGAAAAAAAATATGTGGAAGGCTCTAACATTGGGATGGCTTAAGCTCAAGACGAGAATAAATCTGTAGAAATCCTCTAGGAAGAAAATCCATCACTTCATTATATGCAAAGCTAACACGGTAAGAAAACCCCAACAACATGCAAAACCACCCAAATTGTTTCTCGCTTAAATGCATTATTATTGGGTAATGATGGCATAGTGATCTGGTAAAGCAATGTTTTCTTTGATAAGTGATCCAGTAAAGCAATGTTCTACTCCATTTAACATACTTGTCAAAGTTGACATTAGTAAAATGTACATCAACTTCCTTCGGTAATTCCATGCCTCAAGTTTTACCAAGCTGTATGATTAGGATGTGAATTCCATCCTCAATGGTCTTTTTCTTGCTAAACACGCTTCTTGAAAGCTCTCCCAATGCATGTGCATTTTTCTATTTTCTTCTATTCCTATCACCATTTATGTTATGCAGCCACGGCATACGTGTATATACTGCAATTATATTATAGAAGTTATTTGTTATTAAATATTATTTAATTTTCTCGCGGCATAAGTAGATAAAGTTAGAAATTTGTGAACCAGGTTTCACAGATAATCTAGCCTCAGAAGAAAGTTATACTTTCTTAAAACATTTCCAGCCATGGTTTAAAATATCGGAATATATCAGTCGATGCATATCGGTATCGGCTGAGACTGATACGAAACATTGATATATTGGATATATTTCCCAATGTATCGGCAGTTTTTCATTAACTGAAACATTCAATCGATACGATATTTTAAGCCTCCAGCACACGATATTTTAAGTGAAACGTTCAATGTTTCAGGAATATATTGGGTATATTACCAAATGCATCAGCGGTTTTTTCATTAACTAAAACATTCAATTGATACGATATTTTAAGCCTCCAGCACATGAATAACTATCTCATATCTCAGAAAGAAGATGCAAAAAATAATTGAAGAAATAATATTAACTTCAATCAGAAGTAATCCTATAGAGAGGCCCAAACAGTTGGAGAATACCAAAAAACTTAATACTCCACCCATAAACACAAAATAGAAAATTGAAATAGAGAAATACTATGATTACCTGGAACAGAATATTCAAATGCTTCAGAATTGTATTGGAGAACTTCGTTATAAAGGTTTAGAGACTCTGAAGAGCTACAGAGAAGAGAAGTCGTCCCATCTCTAAGACTCCTGTGGATAACAAAGAACAATCAAACACTGGAAATGCCACAAAGAACAATCATCATTGAAAACGGTCCAATTTTATACACAGTTTGCACTTAATTTATCCACTTTCTTCTAACAAATATAATTTTTTGCCGTTTTAACTACAAAATTGAGCTAAAAGCATAAAAAAGCGACAGAATTACAGGAAAACTTACAAGTAAGCAACATCAGTGTCTCGAAGCAGATCAGCGATTTTACTTGCATGAGCAAGAATATCCTTCCGATTGAGGGATCGAACACTACTCGGCTCATCGAATAGTCGAAGCTCTTGATCAAGAGCTCCACAGAAGACTGGAAGCGAAGCCAAAGGCAAGGAAGGTGCAACCTCCGAATGTATCGTATTTGAAAGTCTGCACGCCTTCTCATGGCCGAAACCTCCTTGGTTTAGGCCGCTGGAGTTTGTCATCGATCAAACAACGAGACGAAGAACACAAAAACATCGATCAGCATTCATCGAATGAGAATTCGAGCACGAAATGCGTGAATTTAGGGTTTCTGGCACGAAATTAGGGTTCCGAAATAGAGGGTTTAGGACGCAGAGAAAACCCTAAAACAGCGAGAAGTTGAGAGGGCAAAAGGCCGGGAAAAATGCAGAAGAAATTGGGGATTATTTTTCGGCGTAAGGGGATGGCGAGTTTTATAGTCCAGGTAAGGAGTCGGAGAGTGAAAAATCATAAATGCCCTTCCTCTGCTACGTAATTACGAAAAAGTGTTCTCTTCTTCGACGTGTTAGAGAAGTTTAAGTGCTCTACCATCTCTCTCTATAACACACTGTCAAGGTCAAAGGTTGTCTTTTCCGGTGGACTAAACTAAAGGATGAAAAACAAATGGAGATTCTATTGCCACACTAACTATTGTTAAGAGCACTCCAATTAACTATGAAATCACCCAACAATTAGCTCACATCTTAAGGTGTTCTCAAAAAATACATATGTACCATTCATGTCACCTTGTTTTGATAAGCTTTGCTTGTTAGATGAACAAAGGGACTCGGTTTGGGTTAGTCGAGACTAAAATTCTTATTTATTTATTATATTATTATAAATATACAGAGAAAGTGGAGGTCTTGCAGTTGAATCCCTCCAGTAGGCCCTTAGTGATTTACCCCAAAAATTACTTGGTGTATGTAGGGAGAAGGAACTACACATGCCTTGATGATTAGTCAAATGCCCTAAAAAGCTTGGATAACTCATAAATAAAATAAATAAATAAAACAGAAAAGGAAATGAAAATTACCCAGGATAGATGAATGAGAGAAGAGGATAAAAAAACTTAAAAATAGGGATGAAGAGCAATCATTACCATTAGTTGTCATTGCAATCACCTCCAATTGTTTGCTAACACCATGGCCTAATTCACCAAGAAGAGAAAATGAGCATAAATGGAGAGCAAAATAAATATAAAGAGAAGGAAAATGAGACCAACCACCATCATCATCCAAACTCTAGTAAAATAAAAGATGGAGATGGAGAGTAGAGAAAAGGAAGGTATAAGGGTAGAGATAGTGAGGCGCAAATGAAGTTGCCACTGTCATTTCCTTTTTCTCCTTCTTTACAAATTTGTGAAAACCCTGGATAAACATTGGAGAAATATATTAATGTCATTGATATTTATTGGGATGCCGTAAAAATTGAGGTGTTATAAGAAAATATTGATGTAGCAAAAAAAATCTTGTAACATATGTAAATTTGATCTTTTATTGTGTTGACCTCAAAACTTAGGTGCGATTTGTAAATTTTTTATTTTATTTCATAAAAAATGATAAAACCCTCTAAATCTTTCTTGCTCAAGTTGGTCATAAAGCAATTTATAGGTTTTATGTTTGCACCTTCCCTCAAAATTATAAATGAGGTTTAGGATCATAGTAACAAACAATTTTTTTTTTCAAGTCTCATTTAAAATTTGCTTTATACCTTGAACGATTAAAATAAATACAAAAAACTTGATTTAAAAAAAATATGTTTTAAAGATGTATTTTTTTCAAACAAAATATAAATAATAAGAACCCCTTTTTCAATATCTTGATATTATGGTTCTTAAATGTTTTCAATAATATGTTATTTTGCTGAAATGATATATTGTCAGACTTGTTTTCATCATAAAATATATATATATATATAAGCATTATCCAATACTTTTTTTTCCTAATAATATCTCTCTTTGTTTTGTTTTTTAGTGAAAAAGACAAGGGCATCTTAGTCTTTACCTCAATAAATATATTTATTATGTAATAAATGCATTTATTAATGGCATAATAAATATATTTATTATGTTAGCATTAATTGTCAAAACATTTACCAAAAGGAAATGTATTAATTTAAAATACTTAAATACTCATAACATTTATTATATAAGTAAGTATTTATTGTGTAAAATGCCAATATACTTTTGTCTGTTTCATTAAAAGACAAAATGAAAAGAGATATTATTAGGAAAAAAAAAAAAAAAGTGTTGGACAATGTTAACGTCTAGTTTCATTTTTGTTTCTTTCCCATTTTTTTTTTCCAAAAATTTGTCCTTGCCATTTTAAATCCGACTTGGTGATTATTTGAAATCATCGGAAATGAAGGTCTTCCCTTATTAATAATCACAAAAAATGGTAAAATTGTAATTACTAAGAATAAAATGACAAATTTGAATAAAATGATTACTATCTTTGTACTATTTACATATCATGTCATTCTCAACCTTTGTAATTATTATTCAACAAATCTTCATATATGATTCTCGTACACTACCACATCAAGAAAGTGCAATGTGAGGTACAATCTCGAGGTCACTCCAACATTGACTCATTTTTTTAAAGTAAGAAACCAATATACACTTGCAGGGATCTTATAATCGTTTTTCCAAAAGCAACTGTCTAACATAATCATTTTCAATGACAAAAAGTTTATTTCTTTTACTTCATATTCTTCCCTTCTTCTAAGTTAAACGTGAGCTGTGTTGGAGTGACCTCAAGCTTACACCTTATATTGTACATCCTGACGTGAAAGTGGATAGGAACCATAGATGCTTTTTAACTTGTATCTCGATGAAAAGCATCTATGGTTCCCATACACTTTCAAGTCAGGATGTGCGATGTGAGGTACAATCTTGAGATCACTTGAGCATTATTCGTTAAACATGTCTAGTTTTTTATTTTAGATTTTCTAAGTGACAGTCAAATATTATAGGACAAAAAAAAAACATTATGATTTCTTCAAGAAATGAATTGATTATATGAATAAGAGTCATGGTAATATGACTCGCCATGTGACAACTCAAATGCCTCCATGACATGGACAAGTTCGGGAATGGTAGATTTGTAAGCCTTAGGATACACTTTTTACGGGAAAGTACAATTGTGTATCCCGATGCATACATCTCTACAGTACCCGAACTTGTCACGACACAGAGTCATTTGAGTATGCCACCTGGCTAGTCATATTATCACGTCTCTACGAATGATATCGATGATGCAACCCAATCAATCATACCCTGCTTGGGTTGAGCTTGTGCATGTGCGTGTGCGTGCGCGTGTGTGTGTGTTTTTTTTTTGGGACTGAATATGGGCCGTTTGGCCCAAAAATTTCTGCCCATGGTACAAAACGAATTCAGGCCCCTTGGCAACCTCTCTCTCTCTCTCTCTCTCACTCTCTCTCAATAAAAAGCAATTGGACTGGCCTGTCTCACAGTCTGACCCAAATGCTGTTGGGTTGGGTTAGAGACAGGTTTGGGATTACAAGTAGCCATTCAGGGCTTGTCCGGCCCATCCAGTTGACACTTCGCCTAAGATTATTTATCTAGAATCAAAACTCAATCACCAAAATAAGAGAGCTGTTATTAGCTCCCCAACTTCTACTTATTCCACCCCAATTAAGAATAGAGAAAAGGGTGAATATCCATTTCGTGTGCTGAATATGACGAAATTTTGATTTTGATATATTGTTCATTTTAATTATCAAAATATGTTTTTACAGTGAATTCATCACTTTTACAATCCACAATTTTGCTGATAAAATACAAACGACTTTGCCTTATCAACAATCTTGTTGGTAATTTATCAATGAATTAGTTGCTTATAAAAGTGATGAATTCACTGAAAAAGCATGTTTTGAGAATTAAAATGAATAGTGCATCGAATATGGAATTTTGACATAAGTTGCGCGCATTTTGGGAAAAATCCCTAAAGAAAAATAAGGGAATAGTTGATAATAAGTTAAAGTTGGGGTGCCAATAGAAGTTCTCTCATTAGTCTTTTGGTTAGATTTTTTACTTATTTTATGTTTAGGATTTTATATAAGCATAATCATACTTGTAAACAACAACTGAAATTGTTTGAACTAGATGTTTTGTACTATTGAGATTATAATGTGATCCAAATCTTGGTAATGTTTGAAGAGTGTGTATTAATCTTTAATTGGTGTGTGATAAATAATTTAAGAAATTAGGTTGTAACAAGTAAAAGTTGGGTGCCAATAGTAACTCTCCAAAATAAATAAATCTCTTTTAACCCCTTGATAATAGGGCTATCAATGGATTGAAGCCGATGGAGGACCAATTCGATAGGGATCAGATCGGACTTAGATCATTGTTTGATTGGATTTCAATATTAAGATCCAATAACAATCATATCAGGTCTAGAATCCAATTTAACGTCATATATTTAAACAAAGAGTCGTGATAAATTGTGTAAGAAAAAGACACATAAAATTCACTCAACTCATGTGCCATGTGCATATAACCATAGATTTTTTCATCGGGATATACAAGGAAAATATCTATGGTTTCTATGCACTTGAGCGAATTTTGAGTGTCTTTTTTAAGGTTAGTTTATCATTATTCTCAAACAAAATGTATAATATAGTTTACAATCTTACAATTTAAAATATTGTGCCCTTGTATTAAGCCATGGTTGATCTGAAACCGATTTTTGCCAAAATGCTCTCATATGTTTATTCCCAAAAGTGTATTTATTGCACTTTAACATGTGCCCTTAGGACACATGTTAACAAAAAAGTCATGCTAGAGTAACATTGAAAGGTACATCGATTCTCACATTGCTGATGTGGAGGTATACACATAGCCATAGATGCTTTTCACTTGGATCTCGATGAAAAGCATCTATGATTTCGTACATACATCCATGTCAGCGATGTGAGAGTCGATGTACATTGTAATGTTACTACGACATTTTCCTTAACAAACCCCATATTTCAGAAGTACCCCTAAAAAAACAAGCAAAATCCAAAACAATTCTCTTCCCAAAACAATCTCTCCTTTGTGCCTCATATTTAAGGAAAAATTTATGCAAATATGTAATTTTAAATAATAATAGAAAGTACACATAACCAACGACCCTATTTATTGGGCTTGGCCCAATCACAATCCTTGATCTTTTATACACGTGTCCCCTTGTTATTGTAAGATGAAGGAACCAATATTCTCTCTTGTGACCTTTAATGGAAGTTTTATAAAATATTTCCCTACAAATATATTCCAAAACCCAAAGAAAATTCTCCATAAATTCACTTGTAATTATTTTAGTAGGATTCAGTGTTGCCATCCATTATACCATTTGTGGATCTCGACATGAACATTTGCCAACTATGATATTTACCACATTAAATTTTCTTCCTCTTTTGCTAATCTCACTTTTTGCTTATAAATATATACACATTTCACTAAGCTTGCCATGATAAGGAGATCGATATATGAAGAATAATATGGTAGCTTAAGGTACATAGTTGTGGTCACGGCCATGGCCATGGTTGTGCTCTCGATGTCTGGGGCTGTAATCAGCCTTGGTGATCAATGGGACACTACTGCCCATGCAACATTTTACGGTGACATGCGTGGCGGCGAAACCATGCGTAAGTTCTTTCGTCCCCTAATCGATTGGTTCAAATCAAGTTAAATAATTATTATTCGTTATTTATTGATCATTATATATATATAATTAATTGTGATATTTAATGGTCACAGAGGGTGCTTGTGGCTATGGTAATTTATTCAGACAAGGCTATGGTCTTGAGACCGCGGCGTTGAGCACAGCTTTGTTCAACAATGGCCAAACATGTGGAGCTTGTTTTGAGATCCAATGCTACAATGAACCACAATGGTGCTTGCCCGGCACGATACATATCACTGCTACGAACTTTTGTCCACCTAACTACACCAAGACCGAAGGCGTATGGTGCAACCCTCCTCAGAAGCATTTTGACCTCTCCATGCCAATGTTCCTTAAGATAGCCAAATACAAAGCTGGGATTGTGCCTGTTCGATATAGACGAATTCCATGTTTCAAGACTGGAGGGATGAAATTTGAGATTAAGGGCAATCCTTATTGGACACTAATTCTAGTATATAACGTTGCGGGTGCAGGAGACGTTACTGACCTTAAAATCAAGGGATCGAACACTAATTGGATACAAATGAAGCGAAATTGGGGTCAAAATTGGCAGACTGATACCCGATTGCAAGGTCAAAGATTGTCGTTTCAAGTAACTACTAGTGATGGTAAGATGGTTCAGTCTGATAATGTTGCACCTTCAAATTGGCAATTTGGTCAGACTTTTGTTGGGAAACAGTTTTAATGTGATCAACCATGTTTGGTTCAAATGTTTTATTTTGAGTTTTTTTTTTTTTCGGTTTCGAAGATAGAGTAGGAATTAATGGACTCGTAATGGATTTCTAATTAAATAAAAAATAGCAAGAGTTATTGCTTAGTTTTATTTGTTCATCTTTGTTGTTGTTGTTGTTGTTACAGTGGTACCATATATGGGTTTATGCCCAGTTCATAAGCCATTGGGCCTTTTTTGACAGTACAATAGGGCCCAGTGATCAAGAACTTGGCTGTTATTTGATCAAGAAAATAATTTGTGAATCTAATGTCTACGAGTAGGAGTGTCAATGGGTACCCATTTACCCGGAACCGAAACGATAGGAACCGGAACCATTAGGTCTATCTGATGGGTACTCGGAACCGTTTATTTTGTCATTTATTTTTACATTATACATGATTGAAGGTTATCCTATATTTTAAAATTAATATATATGATATAAAGTTCTTCAAATTTCATATAAATTATATATTTGAGCTTAAAATAGGTCATTTTTTTTTTTTTATTACTTGTAAAGATGGTAAATTTTAATTTTTGAAAATAGAAGTCATTAAATCATCTTTTTAGTGGAAAAAAATTATTATTAAGTTGATACTTTACAAACAATATGTTATTTTTTAGAAAGAATTTTTTTATATAATGATTTGAAATAGTTTTTCTCAAAGATTAGGACCTTAGGATCCCAAGTTAATTGAAGGATTCTAATATATATTTTTTTAATTTATAAATTTGAATCATTTCTTGATTTACATCACTTCAAAGTTGCCTATTTTAATAGATTCGTATATGCTCATGTTTTAGCAAAATCACTATTTATTGGTAATCACGTTTCAATAGACAAAGAAATATATTCATAAGAGTCATGCTGGGGTGACACAAGGGTGACAAAAACTCGTGGTTTCGTGCATATTACTGTAGATGTTTTTCCGCTAGATACGAGTAAAAAGCATCTATGGTTATGTGCGCACCATCACATCATTTTTGTTACCTTTGTCTCTTCGTTTGTGTCAATCCAGCATCTTCCTATTAATAATAAAAGAAATGCTAAATTGACGTTGTTTTTGTCCAACACCCCATACACCCTATGTCGAGTTGGCTCACAACCTAACAATCGGTTGACATGTGGTGCAATGACATCAGTAATAGAGAAAGCTTCTCTCTCTTGCCCGCTACCCACATATTTATTTTTATAGATTTCAAATCTTAAAGTTGGGCCCGCATTGATTATCACATTGACAATCTAACAATACAACCTTTTAGATTTTAGGAAAATATTCATATTAAAAAAATATTGTTTTTGTAGCTTGATCCAAGGAATTGAAAATGGACGGCCACTATTCACCTAAATTTAAAAATAAAATTCAATGGTGAAAAATAATTATTTTTTAAATTTCATATAATTTTATCATTTACAATTCCATTGCATCGAATCATATTTTTGAATGTCACAAGATTATCAAATCAGAAAGTTTACTTTTTTCACTATGTGCAAGAGAGAGAAAAGAGCATTAGGGGCGTTGGCCAAGAACAATGTGGATTTAGCTTCACTCTTAATTAAAAATAAGTGGGTCCATCCAAATTGAGCCAGGATATGATGCGTTCTGACTAATTTGGCAAGTTTTTAGTCCAATTTTAAAAACATTGGTTTATGAGAAAATTTCTAATTTTCACCCGAAATCTTTAATTTTTGAACATTAAAATATATACATTTTATTTTAGTTGTTAAGTGTGATAGTTAATTTATATTCCATGGCCATCTAAGAATAAAATGGCCCTATTCATCAAAATAGGTAATTATTAGAAGAAAAAAAAAAAAAAAACCTTGCATCATTAAATTGATTTGGTGGCATAACAAAAATGCCCCAAGTTTCCAATTCTTTTTGAAAATACACTTATGGCAATATTTCTACCAAAATCTTTAATTTTTGAATTCAACATTATGTATAATTTATTTCAATTGTTAAATGTGCACTCCATGTCCAAGTAAGGATAAGAAGGTCCCCATTATCAAAATAACTAATAGATTCACGATTCAAAACGGTGTCCCGTTCCTATACATAGGAATAGTGTCTACATGACAAGTTTCGATTGGAGAATAAACACATTGGGTTGCGTGCACAGCTTGGTTAGGAGTCCAAGGTGCTTTAAACTTCAACTAAAGCATGCCAAATAGACATCGTTCTTATAAAAGAGGAACGAGACACTGTATTGGATTCTGATTCTGACTGAGTCACAATCCAGAACAATGTCCTGTTCCCATATATAAGAACAATGTCTACATGACACGTTTCGATTGGAGAATAAACACATTGGGCTGCGTGCACAACTTGGTTAGGAGCCTAAAGTGTTTTAAACTCTAAGTAAAGCATGCCACATAGACACCGTTCTTATTTTAAAGGAACGGGACACCGTATTAGATCCTGATTCTAACTAATAATTGCTTAGGTGACAGTATTGTTGGTCTGACTTTTAAAACATTTGTTTATGGAAATATTTCCACCGAAATCTTTAATTTTTGAATATGTATAATTTATTTTGGTTATTAAATGTACTAGCTAACTTACATTCCATGGCCAATAGTTAATTACTATAAAAAACTAATCACTAAATTGCTTTTATGGAGTAACTGAATGACATTAATTTCCAATTTATCTTGAAAATTAGGTTCACAAATTTTTGGTTATAAATATACCCATTAGATTAAGCTTTGTCTCAAGCAAAAGTAAGTTATAGTTAGATGAGAAGGAGAGCTAAAATGGCGAGTTATGTATATGTGATTTTGGTCTTGGCCATGGTCCTGCCCTCTGTGATTGGTGGTCGTGGGCATGGAAAAGTTCGATGGAGTACTGCCCATGCAACATTTTATGGTGATATGAAGGGCAACGAGACCATGTGTGAGTTTCTACTTCTCTTCTTCAAATGGTAGGAAAAAAAAAGGAATAATTTACCAAAACGGTAGAGTTTTCGAAATTAATTCCGAAAACGGTACACTGTAGCAATTAATTCCAAAAACGGTAAATTTACCGTTTTCGGAATTAATATTTTTTACCAAAACGGTAAAAACAGTAAAAAATATATTTTTTTACCGAAAATACCTTTTTTTTGTTTTACATATATATTTACAATTTTAACCTTAAAAAAATGAAAATCCAACTAAAAAGATTCACTTTCTTTCGGTAATCCAACAATCATATGTATTTATAATTTTTTTTTACCAAAATCAATTTTATTTTCGTAATTTCAGTCAAAAAATAAAAAAGGGCATTTTCGGTAAAAAAAAAATACATTTTACTGTTTTTACCGTTTTGGTAAAAAAAAATTAATTCCGAAAACGGTAAATTTACCATTTTCGGAATTAATTGCTACAGTGTACTGTTTTGGTAAATATTCGAAATGTTGTGCATGTTTTGGTAAATCTGCCAAAAAAAAAAGGGTATTAAAAGAGAGATTCTACTGTCACACCAACTTTTACTAATACCACATCAATCCCCCTGTAAATCACCAAAGAATTGCACATGGTTGGTGTGGTGATGGTGAAAGTTTGTGGGGCAACAGAAACTCTCAAAAAATGGACCCCAACATTTGTGCTAATTCTTCATTAATATCATATGAATTGGGGTGCTTTTTGTAAAAGTTCGTGTGGCAATAGAATATCTAGTAGTCAATCATGTGGAAATAGTTTTTGAATCTTGATTGCGTCAAAAACATTTTTTTATTACTATCAAGAGCTAGATTTTGGATTGGATTGGCTGAGGAGTATGCTTTGGACTATTTGATTCTGATTTGAATCGATTGAGTCAATCCTTTCAAATTGATTCAAACCGATTTGGCATCAATTGAAAACTATTTATTTCTATTTATAAAATATATTTCTTTTTGGTTATAAAGTGGATTAATGGAGATCATGAATTCACGATTACAAAATCATTTTATAGTATATTTTATAAGGCTAATGATTTTTTGACTCGATTTTTTTTCACTCTATACTCGGTTGACGTGACAAGGGCACAAAACCATAGATCTTTTTTCTTGTGTATCCCAAAGAAAACGATCTATGGTTTTGTGCCCTTGCCACATCAGTTGAGTACAGACCAAATGAAAGAAATCGCGTCAAAAAATCACAACTCATTTAATAAGAATAATGACAAACTGACACCTTTAACATGACATGTGTTAGAATCATAGATTTTCCTCGGGATACAAAACCACACCTATTTAGAATGATGCACAATTATGTATCCCAAGGAAAAATCAACATTCTCGCACATGCCATGTCAGGAGCGTATGACAAGGGAGGGGAGTCAAAAAATCACGACTCATCGTTTTATATAGATAAAGAAAGAAAGAAAACTCTTGGTACGTGGAAGTTTACAACATGTACCACCGTACTTAAGAATCTAATAGCGGGTGAATTTCTATTTTTTTCTTATTGAGTTTTTTTAAAATAACATCATAATGAATAGAAATTGAAGATATAGTTCAACTAATTTTTGTTCATAGTTGGAGCTTGTGGCTATGGTAACATGTTCCAACAAGGCTATGGCCTAGAGACGACTGCGTTGAGCACCGCCTTGTTCAACAATGGCGAAATGTGTGGCGCTTGCTTCGAGATCAAATGCCACAACTCAACACAATGGTGCTTACCCGGCAAAATACATGTAACCGCGACCAACTTCTGCCCGCCTAACTACACCAAGACCGTAGGCGTATGGTGTAACCCCCCTCAGAAGCATTTCGACCTTTCCTTGCCCATGTTCCTAAAGATAGGAGTATACAAGGCTGGCATTGTTCCTGTTTTATACCGACGAATCCCATGTGTCAAGAGCGGAGGAATGAAATTTGAGATCAAGGGCAATCCTTATTGGATGCTAGTTCTAGTATACAATGTTGCCGGTGCAGGGGACATTACAAACCTTAAAATTAAGGGATCGAGCACTGATTGGATACAAATGACGCGAAATTGGGGCCAAAATTGGCAGACTTTTACTCGATTGCAAGGACAAAGCTTGAGCTTTCAAGTAACTGCTAGTGATGGCAAGATGGTTCAGTCTGATAATGTTGCACCTTCAAATTGGAAATTTGGTCAGACTTTTGTGGGGAAGCAATTTTAATGTTAGGTTCTTTCATTTTATGTTTGTTGGGATTTTTGTGGGTTTTGGCTCCATAAATGTAATGAACCAGACTTGTAGTGGATTTCTATTTGAATAATTAAAATAAAGAAAAAAGCGTGATGGTTTCATTAATAGTTCAACTTTGTTAATTTCAAAATAAATAAATAAATAAACAAACTGATGAGGTTTATTAGCTTTGTGGATGGTGGTGGGTGTCCCATCTATAATAATAAAACATAACAATGAGTCTTACTCTAAGTACAATTATGGGGTATACCTGTATCACTCCAATTGCAATGAAATGGAATCCAGAGTATCCCACTCTATTGGCTTTTTCTCTTCATCCCCTTTAATTTTATTCTACTCCCTTTTTCAATAATATCTCTCAATTTTTACTAACTTTCTTCTTTTACCTCATTTTTCAATAGTACCCCTTCTAATTTTATTATATTTTCTCTTTTACTCTTTTAACTGTAAAGAGGATACTTTTGAAGTAGAAACATGTAAATTCTAATCCATATGATAAAACATACTGCTAGGTCCCACTCCAACTACAATTGATGGGGTATAAACATTTCAATCCAATTACAATAGAGTGGGATGGATACCATTTCATTTTATTACTTTTCCTCTTCACTTCCTTCAACTTTGTTTTTCCCTTCTAATAATATATTTCTAATTTTATTATATTTTCTTTTTTACCCTTTTGACCTCAGAGATGATGCATGTCTTGTAGGCACATGCAAACTCTAGTCTATATAATAAATTATAATAGCTGTCTTCCCCAAATGTTTATCCCCATAAAGAGTGATTCAAATTCAATATCGTATGCATCTCGATGAACAATTTCAAATTTATTCCCTTTTATCCCCTCCCTTTCCAAAAGTACCTCTTTTTTACCCTTCCACCTTTATTCTCTTTCCTCTTTCCACATTTTTTTCATTAATACTCCTACAACTTTATTTCTTTTATGTTTCTATCTCTTTTCCAATAATATCCATATACTTTTATTATTTTTCTTCTTTTACCCTTTTATTTCAAAGAGGATAATCGTGGCAAACTCTAGTCTATATAAAATAGGTAGGGATTTAATTTCTCTACGAATCTCAATGACGCTTTTATCTTTATTGCCTTTCTTCTTCTAACCCCTTTCTAAAAATACCCTTCCAACTTTATTGTCTTTCCTCTAATACCATTTTTCCAATAATAATTCTTCAAACTTATTGTCTTTTCCCATAAGATCAGTTGGCTTGAAGTGTGCCATCTGATTATTTAGAGATGTTGATAATCTATTAAAAAAAAAAAATATTTAAGTTATTTAATAATGGTTGTATTTCATTGACTTACAAAAAATGACTCAAGAACAAAATACACAATCTGGCCATGTAAGTGTTTATAGGATTTTTATGTATCTCAATAATAGATATTCCATTAATACTTATCTCGAGAATTAGTCTAGGCAGTTGAACTAAGTGGTTACACGTTGGCACTTCGGGATTGTATGTTTTTCTTGAACCATTTTTTGTGAATCAACCTAGCCAAAGCCTTTAACTAAATATGCTCCACTAATATAGGTGCTGTTTTCAAGAACTATATTGATGTTGATTATATATAGAAATAAAGAAATATCATGAGTTAAATTTTAAATATTATTCTTGATAAGGTTTTCACAGTGAACTTCTAATGAGAATTATTATATTTTCTCAATTGTTTGTTTGTTGGAAAGAAGTAAGCTTACTTCATTAAATTACTCTTGATGCCACAATTAAAATGTCATTAATTTTGATTTCCTCTTGAAAATTTTTAGAGTCGTGGTACACTGACTGTGTTGGACATTACGTTCAACACTAAGCTGGTGTGATAATGCACGGATAACCATAGATCTGTTTTCTTTAAAATACAAGTTAAAAATCAACGGTTGGATAGTCCAACTCAGTGTCCAATGCAGGCAGTCCATCGTTTTCCAAATTTTTATTGTCTATAAATACATATTTGCTTAAGCTTTATCATAAGCAACGGTGATTGGTGAGAAATAGAGAGCTAAAACGACTTTTCAAAAACTGCTAATTTGCTGAAAAATCTAGTAAGAAAACTTTGTTTCTTGAGTCAAGTTTGGACCACTCCGGCGAAAATTACAAATTGAGGGATTTTCCCAACTTCAATTCAAATTCAAATTCAAATTTTGTTCACTTAGCAAAGAAAAAAAAGAAAGTTAGGAGTATGGCACATGTGAGATGTGTTTCATTGTTCCAATAATCATGACCAAATACACGAGTGATTTTGGTATTATTGATTGATTGCTTGATAGTGGATTCCTATAAACAGTGAGTGTTGTTAATGGTAAAATTGCACATTTTCAATTTCGATCTAAATCAAGTTAATTGTCGTTCGATCATTATTACAAGTGAAATTCTTTTCTTAATATTAACGTATGGTAAGATTTTGATTCTTATTAAGGGTCGTTTTGCTCAAATGCTTTACCACATTAGAAATCCAACACTACAGCCCTCTAATTTCATTGAAAAACTTAGATAAAAAAAAATAATTTCTTTTGAACTGATTTTGAAAATAGATGGCTACCAAGCTTCCACATAACTCCCGAACCTAAAAAAAAAATGAAATTTGAGGTGAAAAGCAACTTTCTTTTTCGAAATTCATGTTATTTTGTCCTTTACAACCCTGAAGCTCCGGATCATGTTTTTGTATGCCAAGAAGAAGTGAGACCAAGGACCCTTAGTAAGGGTGAAATCCTTACTTAGTACGGTAGGGAGACTCTAGTTGCAAAGATAAATGAGAAAAGATATAGCCCCAGGCCCAATCTAAACTAGATAATTTTTAACCCTAGCCTAGTCGGACATCAAGGTTGGGCCATTGGGTTACCTCTAATCACCTAGCCAAGATGGAATTAGCCAAAATCTAAGCAGAATTGAGTGCAATTTTTGAGTCATAAAAACTTTGAAGAGTTGTTTGAAGAATTTGGATGTTGAAGATGAGGAGGACATTTGCATCATTTTCAATTAGTCTCTCATAGAAAACCATAGTCAAAGGGGTAAGTCATATATTTAAAAGCATTAGGGGGGTAGATATCTCAAATATTGGCCAAAACTTAGAATGAAAGAGACATATTCTCTAGAAAAGAATGGTGGTGGGGTCGAAGCCATGAGAGAGCAGTACCAATATATGTGGCCCATAGTCGGTGTCGGTTAGTGAGGCTGAGCCAACCGAGAAACAAAAGCAAGCACATGGTTAGCAGAGTTAAAAACAAGTACAAAAGGTGTCCAAATACCAACAACACCCCCTTGAATCATGATGTCCCTCACATTCCATCCATCAATGTTTCCCCCTCCCTTTAGACACAAAAGGAACTCTTGAAAAGAGAAATAGAACATCTCCATATAAAATGATTCCATTTGTTCCTTCGCACATGTAAAAGACGTGTATATGCATAGTTCTAACTTCTAGTCTCTCTGAGATTCTATTTTCAATCCAATCCAAAGTTTACTCGACCGACATATAGGTTGTGAGATTCTTTTTTATCTAAGTTGTATCAAGTCTCAAGACGGTTGATATATTGTCACATTAACAAAACACTAAATCCACATAGTTTAAACTACCGTTCTTTTTAAAAATCTTTGATCACGATTTTTAAGAAGTCTTGTGAATTTTTTTTTTTTTTAATATTTATAATAAATTTGATCTATGCTCCCAAAACTAGAGGATTTTGAAGTAATTGATTGTTAGCACAATCCAATTAAAATGATAAAAAATCACCATGAGAATTATAGTAAAAAAAAAAAAAAAAAAATACGAGTCATGCTATATTGACATTAAAATTGACATCGATTTTATACATTGTTGACGTGAATGTGTGTATAAAACCCATAGATGTCTTTTCATCAATACGTCAACATCTTCCAAAAAATACTATTTAAGGATCATCATGGACCCAAGTCAAGGGGGAAGATATAAAAAAAAAAAAAATGTTGGGTGTGGTACTTATTTATCTAATTAACATAACAAGTGTGTAAGTTGAAAAGAATCCGCATGCATACAGTTATCACATTCACATGTGAAAATCCCGCGTCAGTAGCCAATAATAGCGGGTCCTACCAAATATTAGGCCCATATGGGGCATTTTATTAAACACGTGTCAGTCATGAAAATATTTAATACACCTGGAACCACGTGTGAGTTACAAGATAATAAATCTATATACGTGCGACAAGGAATAGGTTATAAGAGGGAGGGGGGGCTAAGGTGGGTGCAGCGAAGCACACATCAATTCGATGCAGGGAATGTGCAGAACATGCTGTACATATTTCTTCTTGGATCAGTGTCCCACCTTTGTCACATGCTTCCTCTCTAACCTACACCACTCCTCTCCCATGTGCACCCATGTGCGCTCTGCGCACCCACCCCTCACTCCTCTCTTCACTTCTTTCTGTCCTCGCTGGCCATGCCACCTTCACATGCGCCCTTTTACGGAAGCCACGCTCCAAACAACTAGGACACCAGCGCTCATCCATTTTAATGACCAAATTGCCCTTTTATTTTCTCTACTTTATCTAATAATGCCATTTCTTTTTTACTCATGATAATATTTATTAATATATGTGGTACCAATACCATTAATGAGGATATATAATGGTTTGATTTACAAATTATTCCTTAATGATTTTTTGGCTTAAAAATTTTCACTCCGTTTGTTCTCAGATTACGTGGTAAGGGTATAGAGCCGTTGATCTTTTTCTTTGTGTATCCCTAAGAAAAAGATTTATGATTCTATGTCCTTGCCACTCCAATCGTATACAGACCAAGTGAAAATTTTCGAATTAGAAAATCACGACTTACCAAATTTTAAAATATAAAAAATATCATTCAAATATATTTATCTAGAAAATTCTAGTCTCAAACCACATTTTCCATATGGCTACAAAAGAAAAAAAAAATGTTCTATTGGATTCCTTAAGAAAATAGATTTGTAAGAAATATGCATTGATATCTAAGAAAGAAACAATCTCAGTTATTTTGGATTTAGGTTAGAAAACTTTTTTATTTATTTATTAATATTTTAAAAAAGAAGGAATCGAGTCGATGGTCCAAAACGATTTGAAATGTTTTGCAATAAAGTCTGATCCAATTCAAGTAGAATTAAAATTTTCTAAATATTGTAATTATTACAAAATGAGTTATTCAAGATTTCTTTGAGATAAGGCTTCGATGATGATGACGACAATGGTTGTTCTTTAATTTTGAATCGAATGAACTATAATTTTCTTATTTTTTTTGTCATTTTAAAAGATATTGTTGGGGGGTGAGGGCACAAATTGTACACGCCAGGGGTTCTAATCTTTTCCACGACATGAGAACGATGTGGCAATGTCTTCATTGTCGGTTCGAAATAGAAACATGAATTAATCATTAGGAAGAAAGACATGGAGCACTAGTGTGCTACAACTAGCACACTACAACACAGATGCACCATAATAAATTTTAATTTCGTATAATAGGATTGAAAGATTATATAATTTTGTAACAAGAAGATCCTTTAATACTCAAACTTTACTAATAAATATTTAATATCAATTTTTTATTAAAATATAAGAGAATAATTTAGGAGAAATCATATATATTGTTAAAATTTTGTAATAAATATAAACAGTCCAATAAAAGTGAGGTATATTTACGAAAAAGTGATTAACTTTTGATGAATTTACGATTCCGACTTACTGTTCAATTTAATTACCAAATCATGAACGATAACAAATTCAGAGATTTTTAAAGTGACAGTTTCACAGGTTTAATGTGAAATTGTCACTTTAAACCTACAAAATAATCACTCTAAAATTTTTATAACGAAAATGTGATCATTCATGATCGATAATTAAAATGAACAGTTAGTCAAAATAGTAAATAATTCATTTTCAACATACGAAATGGTAATTCACCTTAAAAGTGAACCAAGGTCTTACAATGTGGATAGACCAATTTGATTTTTTAATTTTTAAAATAATCATCAATTTGATTATTAACTTGATATAAAAATGATTGAGAAAATATACCAAATCTATCCAATTAAAAGTTTAATAATAATTAATGAAAATCTCACAAAAAGTCCATCAGGTATTATTATTTCTTACCTTTTTTTTATTTAATCATACAAGGGCATTTTAGGAATATAAATAACAAATCCAAACTCAACATGTGCCGTTCCAGAAGTGCAGGCTTTTGCCAGCCTCCTCCCACTCCATAATTCTCTAACTCGCAACTTGTGCCCGTCCTTTTCCCGCGTTCATACGCGTTCAAATTACAAAGATACCCAACATGGGCCCACACTAATTCACCAATCACATCCGTTCAATTAGTTGATATCTTGAATCACCAATCAAACTTACATGGATCGAGTTGAACCCGAGTCCACACTTTAAAATTTAATAAAATTTCTTTTTAAAGTTTATTATTTATAAACTGAGGAATTTTCGTAAATATTAAAGCCAAAAGGCCTAAAAGCACTGTGTACTATAAAAAGAAAAAGCTGTAAATGGCACTCATGTAATTTCCTCGAAAAAACAATGTCATTTTCTTAGTTTACAATTACTTAAACCCCTCGAAACCGCGTACACCCTCAAAGAAAAACAAACGAGACTTCTTACGCCATGAACTGCAGACCAAAGAGCCTCATCAGGACTCTTCGAAGGAGAAGTTCGCGAAGAAGAAGATCGAAGCCTCGTGTCTGTGGAGCTCGAAAATCGTTTAAAAAGATCTTTAATAGCAAACGAGAAACAAAACAAGTAAGTGTTTCGGAAAAATTAGAAGCTTTGAAGAATCTGATTCCTTCAACAAACTCAGAGATGAAAGCAGACAACTTGTTTGAAGAAACTGCGGATTATATTGTTTTTCTGAGAACCCAAGTTAACATTTTGCAAAGATTGGTTGATTTTTATGGTTCAAATGAAAATAATGGGGTTGTATAGTAGTAACTTCGTTAATGGAAAAAAAAAGTTGCTCATTTAATCTGTCTTTATTTTAGATTTTTCATGATGGGTTTTGCTTTTTATTTCTAAATGGTTCAAGTTTACGAGCTTTTTTGGAGGGAGATTCGTCGATTTGTGATTTGGGTTTTGTTTGATTTGTTCATTCGTTTTTATTTATTTGTTTTGAGATGTTATACATTAATTATCAAAAAAAAAAAAAAAATGTCGTTTTTCAAACCTTCAGCTTAAAGCTCTAGCTTTTTCTGGAGAATAGTGTTTGATCTTTCAATAATTAAGAAATGCCCCTTCAGGTTTTGATGAATATTTGGGATACCCCTTGTGTTTTCTGACTGATAATATACTTTATCATGGTCATCTACGAAAGACCAACAATGAATAATCGAAAGTACCCTTATCTTAAACCTCTTTCCCAACCCTTGATTTTTGTCCAGGATCAGCATTTACATATATATATATATATATATATTCCCTTGAATGCATGATCTTTTAGTAAGAAAAATTTCCCACAAAACAATTTTTCTAGAAGTAATTATTATATACATTCATATAAAAATATTTTATATATAACAAATTGGGCGGGTCGGACTACCCAATAGGTCTATCTCCCAAATCCAAACCTGGTTCATAATGGGCTAGGCCGAATCGTACCAAAGCCCGACCCATTGCTAGTTCTAATTATATGACTATCGAAGGCATTTTATAAATTTTGTAACTTTATATCAAAGTGCCTAAAATCACCCTCAAATAGGGTGGATAATTAGATAGAGCAAATAAAACCAATTGATTGGCGCAATCGTCTTGTTTAGATCGTTGTATCAGATTTGATTGATTACTATTTTATGATTCTATTTCATAATCAGTAAGGCGAAAGGGTGTTTAAATCAGTTCATCATAAAATCAGATTTGATAAGTTGCGCTGTACTCTTAAATACGAATGGCTAATGTAGAGACAATTCAGAAAGAAAAAAAAAGGGGTGCCGATTCCAATGAATTAACCTTTCTATAGAGGCATCAACTTATAATGGAAATAGAAGGAATCAACTTATCAGTACGAGATAATATCTTAGCTTTTAAGTTTTTTATCTTTTGCGAGTAAAATCTAGAGAAATACCCACCGGGGGTATGCTTCCTAGGTCCTGACTTCAAATTTTTATATGCCCTTCCATAACAATGTGACAACTTACATGATGTCAGTTGACAAAGTATTGGATGAGGCGTGACACTCAGATATTAATTTTGAAAAAGGATGCCTTATGGGTTGGGCAAAATCCAATGGACCATGGTCAGTCCATTAGACTTAGAGATACCCTGTTTCAAAAAAAATCTAGAGAAATTTGAGTTTGGCATTAAAGATTCTTTCAAACACCGGGGTAAAAGGATATTGTAGGTAGAGCAGGAACACAATCTCATCTTAAGGTTTTGGTGACCGGAAGAAGTTGCCATAACAACAACAGTAATGATAGTGGTAATAATTAGGGGTGCAAGTTAATTCTGTTCAAACCGAGAACCGAACTAAACCGTGAGATTTGGATTGGTTTGGTTCGGTTTAAATTAATAATGGTACGGTTTTGGGTTGAAAAAATGAAGAACCGATGAATTTGGTTCGGTTCTTGGTTCAGACTTTATATATAACTGAACCAAACCGAAAATCGAACCCATATAAGATTTTTTTTTTTAAACCCTAAACATCTCACTCGTTCTTTCCCTCTACTCTCATTATCGTTCTCATCTCTTACAGCCAACCTGCGACGGTGGGCTCAAATCTAACAGTCGACGTTCGGCGATCATCCCTCCCTCATTTTCTTTCTTCTCTCTCTCTCTCTCTTTCTCTCTTGCAGTTGTGTGCGATTGTGCGGCGTGCAGCAGCTCACTTGCGACTGCAGCCTCAAATATGGCGGCCAACGATTGACCATCATTCCTCTCTCTCTTGCAATTGTTTGCGGTTGTACGAGCGTGCAGCTGCAGCTGTGGGTTGCCTCAACTCCTGCAGCCGACGGTTCATCTCTCTCTCTCGTCTTTTGCATCGACTGTAAGATGACCTGTAGATGGCTGGTAGAATGACCTGTAAGATGGCAGGTGGCATGGCAGTAGAAAATTTATTGTAAAATGTTTTTTTTTTGCTTAATTATTGATGACATGTATTTGGCAACCCATGGAACCGAACCGAACCGAACCAAACCGAATGAAGGTCGGTTTGGTTATACATCAATTCGGTTCGGTTTCAATATAATGGAACCGACCTTGGTCGGTTCGGTTCTAATTTTGCTCGAAACCGAACCAACCCGAACCGAGTTGCACCCCTAGTAATAATCATCTTTGCTATTATAATGAAAGAAGGAGTAAAGGGAGTTCGACACCAAAATTTGAGTGGCTATAAATGCCCCCACTAAAATATTTAAATTTAATGTAATATGATTTATTTTGGTAAAATCTAAGAAAATTGTAACCACGACATTATAATCACTTTGCTTAGTAAACTTATGAGTTATTATTATTATTAAATTGGTAAACCTACTTTTAATGAGTTAAATAAGTCAATGTTGACAAGATTTGAACTTAGGTCTCTAGTATCATCACATGAAGATTTTACTAACTAAGCTATTTGGTTCCCACTACTACTGCTATTATTATTAATATTATTATACATGCGTGATAACGTGGCGTGTGCACTAGGGGTGTCAATGTGTCTTTCTGGGTCGATTCTACATATACCTAGAATCAAAACATAAATAAAATCTCGATTCTGAGTATGACATCCTTGGAATCAGAACTAACCCGACAAATACCCGATACCCATCGGGTACCCATTAAGATTGATAATATCTTTCGATTAAAAAAAAATTTAAGTATCCAATAAAATAGATAATTATTTATAAATGTAATAATTTAACTTGTAATTCCTCATAGAAAATAAAGACCAACAATGAATTCTTCAAGCAAATCAATTTTTTAGGAGTAAAATTGTATAAAATTATGGTACAAAATATTTATTTGTTGTTGAAATTGTAAAATATGTGAAAAATGAATGGACGTTCAAGTAGGGAAAATGTAAAATTTAAACACTTCATATTCTCTTTATATTTTAATTTTAGTTCAAATACATCGGGTAATCAAGTACCCTTGACATCTTTAATGTGCCTGAAAACATAGATATTTCCTCGAGATACATATACAAAAACTCCATGGTTTATTGCACATTTCAGTTGAGTGAAGTTACTGTAAGACCATCTCCAACCTTTACTCAAATTCAAATTTCTAATTCCTTACTCAAAGTTATATCAAATTGAGGATGAATTTGAGTGAAACTCAAATCCCAATGGTCATTTTTTTTACATAAGAAAATTACTTTTCATATTAACTTAGTAAGTTTCAAATATTACTAAGAGTAGTTGGCCCATATGGATTACCACATTGACAATCCAACATTAGAGTTTCCTAGATTTCATGGAAAAACTCATGTTCAAATTAAAAAAAAAATGTTTTGAACTTCATTCAAGATGATGAAAATGGACGACTACCGAAATGCCAAATTTAAAATCAATGGAAATTAATCTTTTTTTCCGGGGTTTCTAAATTTCTTTTTTCTGATCCCATTGCTTAAGCCCTCAATTTTTTTGTTGTTGATAATTTTAAAATTTTTATTAGAAACAAAAAAGGGAAAGGAGGCTGAGATAGCCCCCCATACAAGAGGAAGAAAATAAAAAAGCCAAAAGAGAAGAACACACCTAAAAGTGGGCTAAGTGTCACAAATGAAATCCCAATTGAAAACAAAGTCTTGAAAGCACATTCCTGCCAAGTCCTTACCCATCTTCAATCAAAAGTAAAGTAACCCCAAAATCTCTAAAATCACCGCTTGAGACGTACTCTCCTTACTCTGTAACACCCAATTGTTTTTCTCTTTCCAAAGATCCCAAACAATGGCCAAAGAAAGGATAGTCCAAAAGATGTCTTTTTCTAAAAGGGTGGGTGAATCAAAACATTTATGTTGAGGTGCCCAAGCCTACAATTTTTGCCCAGAGGTGGCCACCATGGTTAGGAAGCCACATGGGTGATAGGCATCAGATGATTCATCCATGACGTATGGGCGCACTACCCACCACAGTGCCAATTCCTGGAATTGGGTTCGATCGAAGATTGTGAAGCTTCCCAAAGGCAACATAAATGACTGATTGGATTCGGACAAGCTGCGGATCAAGTTTGTAACTTGAGTTGCAAATATGCTAGTTAGTGACTTTGACAGCTTGGTTAATTCTGACTATTGTTTCAAACATGAGTTTCTATGTACATCAAGTCACCAATGCAGAGCCATACTAGATGGCATTGTTGGGTTTGGTGATTGTTGGATCATCTAGTGTTTTTTCATTCAGAGTTCCTGCAAAGAATTTCAATTAATCTGGGATGAATTAAAAGGACTTGATGATCTCTTCTATATAAAATAAAATAGCTTGGATCATCTTACCATCACGATTAATAATTCATGTATCGACCCTTTGAATTCCCATCTTCTCTACAACCTCCAGTGCAATCTCTTTATCTGCATCAGATTCATTGATCTTCTTTTAGGCATTCCTTTGTCCTCTATTTTTCAGCATTTTCTTATGCTTTATAATGTTTTTGTATTCTTGTGTTTGTAAAATTTTCCCCTGCAAGCAATTCAACTTGTCTTATTTTATTTATTTATTTATTTATTTTTTCGATATAACGAAAACGGACCTTTGTGACATTTAATTTTTTGATTATTTTTTTGCCAAGAATGTTCTTACATGGTGAACTCTTGGTGATAACATTTTCTAAGGCATCTTTATGACATACCTTTTATATCATTTATATTTACAATATAATATTTCTAAATCAGTTAATTGTAACTAAACATATATTTCCTTTTTTTCTTTCAATATATTAAAAAGTAATTATATTTTTATTTGAATTCTAATGACACTATTACTTTCGGTCTGAAAATTGATTTATGTTGAATTAATTCTTTTCTTTCTTGTCTTTACTTTGTACTCACTTTGTATGGTCATCTTGACCGTGCTTCTTTCTTCAATAAAGATTTTTGACTAATAAAAAAAAAAAAAATTATTGATTCAGAAGCTCTCACACGAGATCTCTAACCAATACCCATATAAAATTTGATATCTTGCAAATTTGAACCAGGCAAATACTTGTTACACAGATCAAGCAATGATTTATTTTCACAGATTACATGCTTAAATTTGGATGGAAATCTTGAGATAGTGAGAACTAGAACCTCTTCATCAACTCTTCATTGCTTCAGCAAACTTTTCCAAATTCTTCCATGAAGACCCACCATTACCAATACTATTCATGGCCATTTCTTTCAGTTTTAGAGCATTTTCTCTTATCTCTTTGTCTCCAAGGAGTTGATTCACCTTTCTTCTAATTTCTTCCCTGGAGAAGATCCCATTTTCATCTGGTTCCAACCCCAAACCAACCTTCCAAACATCAGTGATGTAGCCTTTGTCAAGAAGCTGGTCACCAAAGTATGGCCAACAAATGAAGGGAACTCCCATGCATACTCCCTCCATGGTTGAGTTCCACCCACAATGACTTACGAAACAAGCAATAGAAGGGTGAGACAACACCTTCTGTTGAGGTGCCCAAGTTACTATCTTTCCAAATTGAGCTACTCTATCATGAAATCCATCTGGGTATGTGGCAGTGGCCCCAACAGTGATGCCTGATCTAACAACCCATAAGAATGGTCGGCCGAGAAGTTCGAGCCCCAGTGCTAGTTCATCGAGTTGGTGCTGTTTGATTATCGCAAAACTTCCGAAGGCAACATAGATGACTGAACCAATTGCCTGTTGATTGAGCCAGCTCAAGCAAGTTGAGTCCTCGGCCCAGAGGTTTCCGAGTTGATTGCTTGCAAGTAACGGGCCAATTGGTAGTATGTTTGGAACCATGGCCATAGCTGCAGGCTCAAGCTCGTAGAATGAGTTGCAGATATACCAATCTGCAAACTCTGTAATTTGATTTTCTTTAAGCATCGATAAGAAAATTTTCTGTTGCATATTTTGGTCATCGATGTAGTGCCATGGGAGGTTCGCAGTGTTCATTGGGGGCATGTTTGGAGACAAGTAGATCGTCTCATTCTTCTTCGAAGTTCCTGCCAAACCAAAAAAAAAAAAAAACCATTAGTGTACTACGCATAGTTAAACACATTAGATGCACAAAATAATAACCTATAATGATAAATTGTTGGTAATCACAGCTGTTTCATAGTTGAAGATGATTCAATAACCAGAAATATTATTTTTCCTTCACGAATTTCTGTTAGTTCGTTTTTTAAGTTAAATTATTAGTAATTTCTAATCCATTTCCTCTTACAGGTTCTTCCTCATCATCGTTAATCAACTTTGCTTGTTTGTGCTGTTTAAAAGAGATGGGAAAACTATGACTCATGTGAAGTGCCAACCTAGCTAAGTGGTAAGAGGTGTGGAGTGTTTTTCCCATGTCCTAAGTTTGAAACCCTCTTGAACCCAACTTCATTTGCTAACCAGATATTTGAGATAAGATGGTGACGACGATGGTATCTATCAAACCATAGAAAAAGTATTAGATATATAAGTGAAAAGATCTTGCCATTCTCATCGATAAATCCTGCATCGATTAGCTTTGGAATGTTAAGCCCCAAGACCTTGACTGCTACAGCTGATGGAAAAAAGGCAGCTCCCCCTATTCCCATCTTCCTGGCAACTTCCAAAGCCCATCCCATGGTCGTGTCGGTGATGACACATGTGATCTTGCTGTTGCAGCTGATGTTCCTAATAAATTTCTCTAAGTGGGGTGGCATCGTTCTAGGGATACCGTCAAATATGTTGAAGGGTATGCTACGTTCTTCTGGTGTAAGCCCATCTGGAATTGCGACTAGATGAATCTGACCAAACTCATTTTCCTTGGCTGCTGCAGGTAATGCAGCCATGACACTAGCATGGGTGCATTCAGTGTTCACAAATGTGATCTTGATTCCTCTTTCAGCCAAGTAACATGAGATTTTCATGAGAGGCATCACATGGCCTTGTGCCGGGTATGGAAGAACTAGCACATGTGGCTGGTTGCGGGTGCTCATGGTGGTGGTTGTTGACGTCGTAACTTCACTTGTGTCTATATGTTTTCTCACTTGTTCATCCTTACTTGTACTAGTGATATATGTTTTTATTTTCTTTTACACTCTGTTTGGATTGAGAGAAGAGAAGGAAAGGAATCAGTTTTCTCTCCATTTTTCTTATTAATTTGGAAAGTTAAGTGAAGAGAGAAGAGAAAATTAGTGGAGGGGAAGTAGGAGTGTTGAGTTTAGTCCCACATCAGACATTCATTGCCTTGTCTCTTTCCTTATAAGCACCTAGGCCTCTTCACTCGTTGCCAATTGGTCTTGACTTGGACTTCCAAATTTATCAAGGAGAGAAAGTTGTTTAATTTTTTTCTCTCCCAAATTGGAGGGAAAGTGAGAAAATAGAACAAATTACTTCCTATTATTATTATTATTATTTATTTATTTTTTTCTCTCCTATCTATCCAAACATGATGGAGAGAAAGTTGCTTCTGGTTCTTGTCTCTCCGTTTCTCTCAATCGAAACAGACCATTTGTGGATAATTGGTTTCGAACTTATGTCATACCTACCTCGTAGTCTTTCGTGAGTGACTTAAAAAAATGATGGAAAAGCCCTAGTACGCTTTAATCTTATTTTCTATTTTTTCCATTAGGCCTTGTCTTCAAACTGAAGGATAATTTTTTGCTTTTTTTTTTTAAAAGCTCTTCATCCATCCTTGTTTTCAAAAGGTGCCGAGCTTAGTTGGCAAAGTGTATGGATGATGATATATCTCATTGAAGATGGACTCGTATGGACCGTGTCTTTTGTCACTCACTATAACTCTTGTTTTATGGCTAGGCTGAACTTGAACCCCGCAAGACTTCAATTTAATTTGCTTGAAAATATAACCAACTTTTTATTTTTTTTTAGTGGACGACAATAATTCTCCAACATGTACCACAAAAACAATATCTTAAAAAGCAATCACAAAATTTAAAAGATTAAATATTTTGTGATCCTCTTATCACAAAGTTTTAGTATGCAAAATATAAGAAACGTGATGATAGCAGAGAAGTTGATTTGAGATTTTCTAAAGTTTTATTTGAAATTATATTCAAGATTCAGTTCTTAATATATAAATAATTTTATGCTATTTATGAAAATGACAACTTATTTAAAATTGAATAATAAAAGACTTTTTAAAAAGAGAAAATTATTATGACTGGGGAGGAGATATGCTGCAACAGTGATATTAGAAGAAAGGTAAATCATATGTAAACATGATTTTAAATCTTGTCCAAATTATTTCGGTTTTGTTCAACATAGTGTTTCAGCCTTCACACCATCTCTTGAGATAAACAAGATGATTCGATCGATATTTTGAGAATCTTGTTTGAGTTAGTAAAACTCGATCAAGATTTTGATTGTAATAAATTTTTTTATATATAAAATTTAACTATTTATTATATAAATAAAATATGATTTTATGACTAAACATCTTCTAATCTGCCTAATTCTATTAAAAAAATATAATTATTCCCATTTAAATTTATATAAATAAATCGTTATAAATCGAGTTAAATGGTTTATTTTGTCTAGACGTCAAACAGAATTTTGAAACCTTGTATGTATGGTTGTCAATGGGGTTGGTCGGGTTGAATGTAGGTTCAAGTTCAATGGGCACGACAAGCATGTATTTGGTATTTTTTTTTCCCTGGCTAGTTCAAGTTCAGGTTTTGATGAATATTTGGGAAACCCTTATATTTTTTGACTGATAATATACCCCTTATCATGGTCATCTACGAAAGACCAACAACGAATAATCGAAAGTACCCTTATCTTAAACCTCTTTCCCAACCCTTGATTTTTGTCCAGGATCAGCATTTACTTATATGTATTCCCTTGAATTCATGACCTTTTAGTAAGAAAAATTTCCCTCAAAACACTTTTTCTAGAAGTAATTATTATATACATTCGTATAAAAATATTTTATATATAACAAATTGGGTGGGTCGGACTACCCAATAGGTCTAGCTCCCAAATCCAAACCTGATTCATGACAGGCCAGGCCGAATCGTACCAAAGCCCGACCCATTGCATTTTTATAAATTTTGTAACTTTATATCAAAGTGCCTAAAGTCACCCTCAAATAGGGTGGATAATTAGATAGAGCAAATAAAACCACTTAATTGGCGCAATCATCTCGTTTAGATCGTTGTATCAGATTTGATTGATTACTATTTTATGGTTCTATTTCATAATCAGTAAGGCGAAAGGGTGTTTAAATCAGTTCATAAAATCAGATTTGATAAGTTGGGCTGTACTCTTAAACACGAATGGCTAATGTAGAGACAATTCAAAAAGACAAAAAAGGGGTGTCGATTCCAATGAATTAACTTTTCCGTAGAGGCATCAACTTATAATGGAAATAGAAGGAATCAAGTTATTAGTACGAGATAATATCTTAGCTTTTAAGCTTTTTATCTTTTGCGCGTAAAATCTAGAGAAATACCCATTGGGGGTTAGTTGATATGATAAGGAGGGTCTAGGTATGCTTCCTTGGTCCTAACTTCAAATTTTTATATGCCTCTCTACAACAATGTGACTACTTAAATGATGTTACGTGATAAGGTGTTGGATATGGTGTGACACTCAGGGATTAAGTCTGGATAAGGATGTCCTATGAGTTGGACAAAATCCAATGGACCATAGTCAGTTCGCTAGACTTAGAGATATCTTGTTCCAAAAAAAATCTAGAGAAATTTGGGTTTGACATTAAAGATTCTTTCAAACATCAGGGTAAAATGATATTGTAAAAGAGGAGGAACACAATCTCATCTTAAGGTTTTGGTGATCGGAAGAAGTTGCCATAACAACAACAATAATGATAGTGGTAATAATCATCTTTGCTACTATAATGAGGGAAGGCGGAGTAAAGGTAGTTCAACACCAAAATTTGAGTGGCTATAAATGCCCTCACTAATATATTCAAATTTAATATAATATGATTTATTTTGGTAAAAACTAAGAAAATTGTAATCACGGCATTATAATCAGTTTGCTTAGTAAACCTATGAGTTATTATTTAATTGGCAAACCTTCTTTTAATGAGTTAAATAAGTCGATGTTGACAAGATTTGAACTAAGGTGTCTAGTATCATCACCCGAAGACTTTACTAACTAAGCTATATGATTTCCACTACTACTACTATTATTATTATTAGTATACAGACGTGATAACGTGGCATGTGCATTAGGGGTGTCAATGTGTCTTTCTGGGTTGATTCTACATATACCTAGAATCAGAACATAAATAAAATCTCGATTATGAGTATGACATCCTTGGAACCAGAATTAACCTTACAAATACTTGATACCCATCGGGTACCCATTAAGATTGATAATTTTTTTTGATTAAGAAAAAAATTTAAGTATCCAATAAAATAGATAATTATTTATAAATGTAATAATTTAATTTGTAATTCCTCATAGAAAATAAAGACCAACAATGAATTCTTCAAGCAAATCAATTAAGGAGTAAAATTGTATAGAATTATGGTACAAACTATTTATTTGTTGTTGAAATTGTAAAATATGCGAAAAATGAATGGACGTTCAAGTAGGGAAAATGTAAAATTTAAGCACTTCATATTGTCTTTATATTTTAATTTGAGTTCAAGTACATTTACTGCAAGATAGCTATTTGGTAGTTTTTAATTAGACTATTAACTTTATTATGAGTATTATAAATAAATAAATTTATCAGTCGGGTACTATCGGATACCCGCTAGATACCTGGTTCTTGTCGGGTCCTTAAGATAGCTACCTAGAATCGGACTAAAAAATAATCGGTTCCGTAAGGATAGACCCAAAGCCGACTAATCAATTTCGGGCACATTGGGTAATCAGGTACCCTTGACATCTTTAATGTGCACGAAAACATAGATATTTCCTTGAGATACAAATACAAAAACTTCATGGTATACTGCACATTTCAGTTGAGTGTCCTTGGGTTTTTTTTTTTTTTTGAGCCCGTTTTATTATTATTCTTTGAAGTTACTGTAAGACCATCTCCAACCCTTATTCAAATTCAAATTTCTAATTCTTTACTCAAAGTTATATCAAATTGAGTTTTACTCAAACTGAAGATGAATTTGAGTGAAAATCATATCCCAATAAGAAAATTAATTTTCTTACTAACTTAGTAAATTTCAAATATTACTAAGAGTAGTTGGGCCCATATGGATTACCACATTGACAATCCAACATTAGAGCTTCCTAGATTTCATGGACAAACTCATATTCAAATAAAAAAAAAATGTTTTGAACTTCATTCAAGATGTTGAAAATGGAAGACTACCGAAATTCCAAATATAAATTCAAAATTCAACTGTGGAAATTAACTTTTTTATATATTTTTTTTTCGAGGTTTCTAAATTTCTTTTTTCTGATCCCATTGCTTATGCCCTCAATTTTTTTGTTGTTGTTGATAATTTTAAAAATTTTATTAGAAACAAAAAGGGGAAAAGAGGTTGAGATAGCCCCCCATACAAGAGGAAAAAAAAAAAAAGCCAAAAAAGAAGAACATGCCTAAAAGAGGGCTAAGTGTCATAAATGAAATCCCAATTGAAAACAAAGTCTTGAAAGCACATTCCTGCAAAGTCCTTACCCATCTTCAATCAAAAGTAAAGTAACCCCAAAATCTCCAAAATCACCGCTTGAGACGTACTTTCCTTACTCTGTAACACCCAATTGTTTCTCTCTTTCCAAAGATCTCAAGCAATGGCTGAAGAAAGGATAGTCCAAAGATGACTTTTTCTAAAAGGGTGGGTGACTGAAAAAAACATTTATGTTGAGGGCCCAACCCTACAATTTTTGCCCAGAAGTGGCCACCCTAGTTTGGAAGCCACATGGGTGGTAGGCATCAGATGATTCATCCATGATGTATGGGCGCACTACCCACCACAGTGCCAATTCCTGGAATTGGGTTTGATCGAAGATTGTGAAGCTTCCCAAAGGCAATGTAAATGACTGATCGGATTCGGACAAGCTGCGGATCAAGTTTGTAACTTGAGTTGCAAATATGCTAGTTAGCGACTTTGACAACTTGGTTAATTCTGACTGTTGTTTCAAACATGAGTTTCTATGTCATCAAGTCACCAATGCAGAGCCATACTAGATGGCATTGTTGGGTTTGGTAATTGTTGGATCATCTAGTGTTTTATCATTCAGGGTTCCTGCAAAGAATTTCAATTAATCTGGGATCAATTAAAAGGACTTGATGAGCTCTTCTATATAAAATAAAATAGCTTGGATCATCTTAACATCATGATTAATAATTCCTGTATCAACAATTTGAATTCCCATCTTCTCTGCAACCTCCAGTGCAATCTCATTATCTGCATCAGATTCATTGATCTTCTTTTATTAGCTCCTCCAGTTTACCAGGCAAGATTATAGCTTCATTAGGTCATTTTTTTTTGTAGGCATTCCTTTGTCATCTGTTTTTCATCATTTTCTTATGCTTTTATAATGTTTTTGTATTCTTGTGTTTGCAACTTTATCCCCTGCCAGCAATTCAACTTGTCTTCTTTTATTTATTTATTTATTTTTTGATACAATGAAAACGGACCTTTGTGACATTTAATATTTTGATTATGTTTTTTTTGCCAAGAATGTTCCTACACGGCAAACTCTTGGTAATAACATTATCTAAGGCATCTTTATGACAATCTTTTTATATCATGTATATTTACAATATAATATTTTTAAATCATTTAATTGTAACTAAACATATCTACTCACATATTTTTCTTTTCCTCTTTTAATATATTAGAGAGTAATTATACTTTTGTTTGAATTCTAATAATACCATTACTTTCGATCTGAAAATTGATGTATGTTGAATTGATTCATTTCTTTCTTGTCTTTACTTTGTACTCACTTTGTATGGTCATCTTGACCATGCTTCTTTCTTCAATAAAGATTCTTCACTAATAAAAAAAAAAAAAATTTATTGATTCAAAAGCTCTCACACGAGATCTCTAACCAATACCCATATAAAATTTGATATCTTGCAAATTTGAACCAAGCTAATAATTGTTATACAGATCAAACAATGATTTATTTTCACAGATTACATGCTTAAATTTGGATGGAAATCTTGAGATAGTGAGAACTAGAACCTCTTCATCAACTCTTCATTGCTTCAGCAAACTTTTCCAAATTCTTCCATGAAGACCCACCATTACCAATACTATTCATGGCCATTTCTTTCAGTTTTAGAGCATTTTCTCTTATCTCTTTGTCTCCAAGCAGTTGATTCACCTTTCTTCTAATTTCTTCCCTTGAGATGATCCCATTTTCATCTGTGTCCAACCCAAAACCAACCTTCCAAACATCAGTGATGTAGCTCTTGTTAAGAAACTGGTCAGCAAAGTAAGGCCAACATATAAAGGGAACTCCCATGCATAATCCCTCCATGGTTGAGTTCCACCCACAATGGCTTAAGAAACAAGCAATAGAAGAGTGAGCCAACACCTTCTGTTGAGGTGCCCAAGTTACTATCTTTCCAAATTGAGCTACCCTATCTTGAAATCCATCTGGGTATGTGGCAGTGAGCCCATCAGTGAGGCCTGATCTAACAACCCATAAGAATGGTTGGCCGAGAAGTTCGAGCCCCAGTGCTAGTTCATCGAGTTGGCGCTGTTTGATTTTCGTAGAACTTCCAAAGGCAACATAGATGACTGAACCAGTAGCCTGTCGATTGAGCCAGCTCAAGCAAGTTGAGTCCTCGGCCCAGAGGTTTCCGAGTTGATTGCTTGCAAGTAATGGGCCTATTGGTAGTACGTTTGGAACCATGGCAATAGCTCCACGCTCAAGCTCATAGAATGAGTTGCAGATACACCAATCTGCAGACTCTGTAATTTGGTTTTCTTTAAGCATCATTTGAAAAACTTTCTGTTGGGTACTCTGGTCACCTACGGAGTGCCACACGAGGTTCGCAGTGCTCATTGGGGGCATGTCTGGAGACAAGTAGATCATCTCATTCTTCTTCGTAGTTCCTGCAAAACCCCTCCAGAAGGAAACATTAGTGTACACTAATTATTAATTTGTAGTGCATGTTCTTCCTCGTTATCGTTAAACAACTTCAGTTGTTTGTGTAGTTGTAAGGGGATGGGAAAACTATATATGATTTATGTGACGTATCATGTTAGTTTCAGATACTTGAGATAAGATGGTGGTGACGATTGACGATGATGTAGAAAAATAATTAGATACATAAATTTAAGAAATAAAAAGATCTTGCCATTCTCATTGATAAATCCTGCATCAATTAGCTTTGGGAGGTTAAGCCCCAAGACTGTTACTGCTACAGCTGATGGAAAAAAGGCAGCTCCCTGTATTCCCAACTTCTTGGCAACTTTCAAAGCCCATCCCATGGCCGTGTCAAAGATGACACATATGATCTTGTCATCGCAGCTGGTACTACTAGATTTATTGATGTTTCTAATAAATTTCTCCAAGTGGACTGGCATGGTCTTAGGGATAGTGTGAAATGTGTTGAAGGGTATGATCCGTTCTTCTGGTGTAAGCCCATCTGGAATCGCGACTAGACGAATCTGACCAATCTCATTTTCCTTGGCTGTTGCAGGTAATGAAGCCATGACACTAGCATGGGTGCATTCAGTGTTCACAAATGTGATCTTGATTCCTCTTTCAGCCAAGCAACATGAGAATTTCATGAGAGGCATCACATGGCCTTGTTCCGGGTATGGAAGAACTAGCACATGTGGCTGGTTGCGGGTGCTCATGGTGGTTGTCGTCGATGTCGTAACTTCACTTGTGTCTATATGTTTTCTCATTTGTTCATCCTTACTTGTACTAGTGATATAGGTTTTTATTTTCTCTTACACTCTGTTTGGAATGAGAGAAGAGAAGAGAAATGAATCGGTTTTCTCTCCATTTTTTCTTGTTAATTAGGGAAGTTAAGTGAGGACAGAAGAGAAAATTAATGGAGAGAAAGTAGGAGTGTTGAGTTTAATCCCACAATCCTATGATCCGAATGATAAATCAACAAGAATACAAGAATTTCACAAGACACAAGATATATGTGGTTCGGTCAAAGAATTGACTTACGTCCACGGGCGAAAACAACGATTTTACTATATTAACCAAAGAAGAACTAAGTTACAATTTCTCTCTGTCTCTCGTATATCTCTTACAACCCTTTTGAGTATCATCTCTTATCCTTTATATACTTAGAGTTACAAATATGTTAAACGGGTTGGACCCAAAACCAAACCAAATACCAATTAAACGGGTCATGCGGGTCGTTAACGGATCATCAAAAATCTGGTTTGAATCCACGACAATCTCCATATACAAGAATAGAAGACATAACCCAACAGACATTCATTGCCTTGTCTCTCTCCTTATAAGCACCCGAGCATCTCCACTCATTGCTAATTGATTTTGAATTGGATCTCCAAATTTATCAAGAAGAGAAAATTGTTTACTTTTTTTCTCCTCCAAATCGGAGAGAAAGTGAGAAAATAGAACAAATTACTTCCTATTCTATTATTATTATTATTATTTTTCTCTCTTATCTATCCAAACATAATGGACAGAAAGTTGCTTCTTGTTCTCTTCTCTCCTGTTTCTCTCAATCCAAACAGACCGTTTGTGGATAATTGGTTTCGAACTTATGTCATACCTACTTCATTTGAGAATAGTCTTCCATGAGTGACTTGAAAAAAATGATGGAAAAGCCCTAGTAGTCTTTAATCTTATTTTATTTATTTATTTTTTTCATTAGGCCTTTGTCTTCAAACTGAAGGACAATTTTTTGTTTTTTGTTTTTTTAAAAGTTCTTCGTTGGTCCTTGTCTTCAGAAGGTGTCGAGCTTAGTTGGTAAAGTGTATGGATGATGATACATCATATACCCGAGTTTAATTCCCTCCATCACCAAATCATTCATCTCATTTAAGATGGACTTATATGGACCATGTCTTCTGTCACCCACTCTACCTCTTGTTTTAATGGCTAAGCTGAACTTGAACCCCACAAGACTTCAATTTAATTTGCTTGAAAATATAACCAGTTTTTTATTTTTTTGTAGTGGACGACAACAAATCTCCAAAATGGACCACAAAAAAAATATCTTAAAAAGCAATCACAAAGTTTAAAAGATTAAATATTAGAGAAGTTGATTTGAGATCTAAAATTTTATTTGAAATTATATTCAAGATTCAGTTCTTAATATAAAATTAATTTTATGCTATTTATGAAATTGACAACTTGTTTAAAATTGAATAATAAAACACTTTTTAAAAAGAGAAAATTATTACGACTGGGATGAGATATGATGCCACAGTGCTATTAGAAGAAAAGTAAATCATATGTAAACATGATGTTAAATCTCGTCCAAATTATCTTGGTATCGTTCAAAACGGTGTTTATATAAAATATAAACAAGATGATTTGATCGATATTTTGAGAATCTTGTCTGAGTCAATAAAACTCAATTGAGTCAATCAGGATTTTGATTGTAATACATTTTTTTAATTTAGAATGTAAATATTTATTATATAAATAGAATATGATTTTATGACTAAACATCTTCTAATCTACTTTATTTTATTAAAAAATTATAATTATTTTCATTTAAGTTTTTTATGTGATTGAGAAATCTGACTTCGGCATTAAAGATTCTTTGAAACACCGAGGTAGGAGGACATTGTATGTAGAGGAGGAATTCAATCTCAAATCTTCAGGTTTTGGTGATTGGATCGTTGGAAGAAGTTGCCATAATAATAATTATATGGGGTTTGTTCATATTTTCAGAGAGTTGCTATTGGCACTCCAACTTTTACTTATTACACCCTAATTAAAAAAAAGAAAAGTTGACTCTTCATTTCTTGCGTCGAATAAGATGAAATTCTCAGTTTGGTACATTGTTCATTTTAATTCTCAAAACGTGCATATGTCATTTTTATAACCTATGGACTCATGAGTTTGTCACTTTTAAGATCTATGATTTCGTAGATATACCAGTGAATTCATTGATTATTAAGGTAATGAATTCACTCGAAATACGTGTTTTGAGAATTAAAATGACCAATGTATGATAATAGGAATTTGGACATAAGTTGTACACATTTTGGAAAGAATCCCAAAAAAATAAGTCAATGATTAAGAATAAGTAAAACTTGGGCTGCCAATAGAAACTTCTTCTATATATATATTTAAATATTTTTATTTGTTAGATTTAAAATTTTATATGACCTAATCTTAATTGTAAACAACTCTTGAAGTTGTTTCAATGGGTTATGGCGCTTTGTAATGTTGAAAGGAATATGCGAATTGACTTCCTTTAACACAATGCTCAACATTGTTGATGTGGCTGTGTTGAGAGAACCATAGATTTTTCTCCTTGTATCTCGAGGAAAAAAATCTATGATTCTCTCAACACTGCCATGTCAGCATAGTGACAAATGAAGTCAGTTTAGAAAACTCATGTTGAAATAATAATTTGAACCAAAAGTTTTGTAATGCTTGAATGTTGTGTTTTAATAATTTAATGTGTAATTACAAAGGTAAAAATAATTTAAGACTTTGGGGTGCAATAAGTAAAAGTTAGGGTGTTAACAACAGTTCTTTATGTTATGATGCTGCTATATCACAGTCTCACATTTTAGTCGTGCTACTCACACCCACCATATAAGCTCTTGGCACCCATTTACTCATTTCACCCATTTAATTTTTCATAATACTCTTTATGCCCATTTACTAAAATTCTTAAAAGTCATCGAACGAACTTCCTAGGTTCAAAATCGAATTTGTTTTAATTGATTTGATAGGTACCTACTGATGATTACAAAACCAATTTGGTACGTACAAGCATACTGAACACAAAGATTTACATAGGAAAGCTCTATTCGGTAGGTATCTATCTAACATTACAAAACATATTTGATAAGTACCTACTGAACAAATTTTGTGTGTGTAAATCTTCAGTTCAGTATGCTGTTCTCGAATCTTTGTGTGTAGGTTAGATGGGTACCTACTGAGCTTTAGAATAATAATTCAGCACCGACATACTAAATTGGAGATTTCACACGCAAATTTTCTCATATAAATGACTTTGACTCAATTGATTTTTTCGGTATTAAGATAAAAAATGTAAGATTGAAAAGGGGAAAATTCATATTGAAACATGAAACTTTTGTTAAACTTTTATAGATGCAAAGAAGAAGAATGAGAGAGAGAGAGAGAGAGAGAGAAGTGGATGGTAGAGAAGAAAGAGATAATAGACAGAGAAGATGGTGGAATTGTTAGGATTTTTACTCTCGAGAATAGATAGAGAAATGGTGGACGCATAAGAATAATTGTAATTTCTTTTAGTGTAATGATTTTCTAATGTTCCCTCTCTGGCACACATCCCCTACGCCCCATTACAGAACCGTGGATCATTTGCCTTTAGATACACATAATCATAAATTTTTTTTCTTACGATTTTGTGATTTTGGGGGGGGGGTAGGGGGGAATGTGTCAGAATGGGGAGTTATATTATCATGACTCTTAAACCAAATCTAAGATTTTAACACTAGAGGGATGTTTTATTTTTTCTTAATGTGATCCTCTCACCATTGTAGATAAATTGCTATGAAGATCTATAGGAAAAGCTTGCTATAGAGGATCTTGCTTTTAAAAGAAATCCCTCAGCCACGATCCTTTTAAGTAATTTTCCCTATACAATATACACCGTATTTATAAAAAAAAAAAGTGTAATGATTTTGTGACTCAACTTGACAGGGTGATTAAAAAAAAAAACTAATTGACAGGGGGGGTAGGGATGAATGTGTCAGAATGGGGAGTTATATTATCATGACTCTTAAACCAAATCTAAGATTTTAACAGTAGAGGGATATTTTATTTTTTTTCTTAATGTGATCCTCTCTCCATTGTAGATAAATATCTATAAAGATCTATAGGAAAAGCTTGCTACAGAGGATCTTGCTCCTAAAAGAAATCCCTCAACCACGATCCTTTTAAGTAATTTTCCAATACAATATGCACCTTATTTATAAAAAAAAAGTATAAAGATTTTGTGACTCAACTTGATAGGGTGATTAAAAAAAAAACTAATTGACGTGTACCTGGCAAGAACTATAATTTTTCCCTTTCGGGATGCACAACCGCACATCCCCATAAAGCATGTGCACTTGTATATCCCGAGAGAAAAATCTATGAATGTTGTACGTGCCATGTCAGTGAGTTTTTGAGTTGCCCTGTCAAGTTGAGTCACAAAATCAGCACTCAAGAAAATATTGTCAAATCACTCACTCACACAAAGAAAAAGTTAAAAAAACATCAAATAATAAAAAGAATCAAATTTATTGTACTCTAATGTGTGCCTAGGGCACACGTTTACAAAACCCATATCTTGATAGCAAATCAATTTAAGAAGGTTTGACTAAGGCAAGTCAAATTGGATCAAGAGTGTTCGATAGATCCAATCTAAAATCTCATCGGATGCTCATAGTCAACAATTACACAAATCATGATCTATCTGAATCACAATTCCAATTACAAGACATCCCTCCAGTCAACATTGGGTGGCGACCTCTACATTTTTGGGATAAGTTTCCAAAACACTCTCTTTAAGTCCACATAAAAATGTGGTCTTATTCATGCACGGCACGATCAATTATTGAAAATACTCTGTCCAAGAATAATTATTGAAATCTGATGCCAAACACATCCATCCTCTCTCAAAAGTAAGATTCCCAACTCTTTACCTACTCAAGAAAAGATATAAAATCATCACAAAATCTGATTTGATTTTCTCTCTCTAGACAGGATTGAAAGAATCCAAACAAACATCCATTCATCCAAATTCCACCTCACATCCCTCAATCTCTCCACTATTTGGACTCACCGTCAGAATATATGATGGTATTCCTACTCGTTTTCTTAAAAATCACGAATCAAAGTCCAAGTTATTTTATCTATATTTACAATATTTATAAGATATTTAATTGTAATCAAACATATCTACACATATTTTTTCTTTACTTTCTTAATATCTTAAAAAATAATTATGTTTTTATTTGAATTTTATAAGTACGATAACTTTTGATCTAAAAATTGATCTATGATGAAAATAATACTGTTTCAAATGCTCTCTTATAAAATTTGAACCAAGCAAATAATTGTTGTATTGATCAAACAATGATTTGTTTTGACAGATTACATGCTTAAATTTGGATGAAAATCTAGAGATAGTGAGAAATAGAACATCTTCAAGTGTTTATTGCTTCAACAAACTTTGCCAAATTCTTCCACGAAGATCCACCGTTACCAATACTATTCATGGCCATTTCTTTTAGTTTTAGAGCATTTTCTCTAATCACTCTGTCTCCAAGTAGTTGATTCACCTTTGTTTTAATTTCTTCCCTTGAGATGATCCTATTTTCATTTGGGTCTAACCCAAAACCAACCTTCCAAACATCAATGATATAGCTTTTGTTAAGAAACTGGTCAGCAAAGTACGGCCAACATATAAAGGGAACTCCCATGCATACTCCCTCAATGGTTGAGTTCCATCCACAATGGCTCATGAAACAAGCAATAGAAGGGTGAGCCAATACCTTCTGTTGAGGTGCCCAAGTTACTATCTTTCCAAATTGAGCTATTCTATCTTGAAATCCATCTGGGTATGTGGAACTGGGCCCACCAGTGAGGCCTGATCTAACAACCCATAAGAATGGTCGGCCGAGAAGTTCGAGCCCTAGTGCTAGTTCATCGAGTTGGTGCTGTTTGATTATCGTAGAACTTCCAAAGGCAACATAGATGACTGAACCAATAGCCTGTTGATTGAGCCAGCTCAAGCAAGTTGAGTCCTCGGCCCAGAGGTTTCCGAGTTGATTGCTTGCAAGTAACGGGCCTATTGGTAGTATGTTTGGTACCATGGCAATAGCTCCAGGCTCAAGCTCATGGAATGAGTTGCAGATATACCAATCTGCAAACTCTTTAATTTGGTTATCTTTAAGCATAGATCGAAAAATTTTCTGTTGCACAGTCTGGTCACCTAGGGAGTGCCACGAGAGGTTCGCAGTGTTTATTGGGGGCATGGTTGAAGACAAGTAGATCGTGTCATTCTTCTTCGAAGTTCCTACAAAACCAAAACCAAAAAAAGATAAGAAAAGAAACAAAGAGGATGAAAAAAAAAGAAGAAAATTAGTGTATTACATACAGTTAAATACATGAGTTATGCGACATCAGATAGAATTGATTGGAGAAAAATGATTCACTAAGTTAGTTTCTGATATTTGAGATAAGATGGCGACGAAAAAGAAATTAGATATATAATTGAACCAGAAAGTTCTTGCCATTCTCATCGATAAATCCCGCATCAATTAGCTTTGGAAGGTTAAGCCCCAGTGCCTTGTTTGCTGCAGCTGCTGGAAGAAAGGCAGCTCCCCGTATTCCCATTTTCTTGGCAACTTCCAAAGCCCATCCCATGGTCGTGTCCACGATGACACATGCGATCTTCTCACAGCTCGTACTAGATTCACTTATGTTCCTAATAAATTTCTCTAAATGGGTTGGCATGGTTCTTGGGATAGTGTCAAGTATGTTGAAGGGGTCGCTCCGTTCTTCTGGTGTAAGCCCATCTGGAATTGCGACTAGACGAATCTGACCAACTTCATTTTCCTTGACTACTGCAGGTAATGCATCCATGACTCTAGCATGGGTGCACTCAGTGTTCACAAATGTCACCTTGATCCCTCTATCAGCCAAGCAACATGAGAATTTCATGAGAGGCATCACATGGCCTTGCGCCGGGTATGGAAGAACTAACACGTGCGGCTGGTTGCGGGTGCTCATGATTGTTGTTGTTGTTCCTCTACTTGTGTCTATGCTCTTAATTTCTCACTAGTACAGGCTCATTTGTTCTCCCAATCATCCCTACTTTTACTAGTGATATATGTCTTTTTTTTTTTTTTCTCTAATGGAAAATTTTGAGAAACCCATCCAAGTTTTTGTGAAAATTGGAGGCAACTCCCCGGTTTCGAACTGATGGCATATCTCCTTTGAGAGTAGTCTTCCACGAGAGACTTGAGACAAATGATGGAAATGCCCATTATTTTCTATTTTTCCAGTAGGCCTTTGTCTTCAAACTTGAGGGCAATTTATTGTATTCTAAAGTTCTTCGACTTTGGCTTCTAAAGGTGTCGACTTTAGTAGGTACTTTACGGACAATGATATTATAGACCTGAGTTTAATTCCCGCCATCACCAACCTTGACTTCAAAAAAAGATCTTGTAGTCAATAATGGTAGGTATCTAAACCAACACGTGACCCACTCCTCTTGTTTTAATGGTTAAGCTGAACTTGAACCCCACAAACCTTCAATGTTGTATTAAAAATATCGGCCGAATTTATGAAAAGTCAACTGACTTAATTGGGTTTCAAGATTTTTGATTTAAAATAATCAATTTTTTAGTGGTCAATAACAAATCTCCAAAATGGGCCACAATCCTTTTCGAAAAACTGGTTCATCATTCGCTGTCACAAATCTCCTAAATGAATCACAATCCCTCTTGATAAATTCAGAAACGTTAAAAGAGATGAGAAAGTGATATTTTCAGTACTTTCAACATTTTTGTTAAAAGGTATGGAACATTTAGAAAGAAAAAAATTCACCGTTTTAGCTCCAAAAGATAAGAGGACATTTAGAAAGAAGTTCCTATAATTGGAAGGAAAATTATTTGCCATGTTTGGATTGAGAGAAATGGAAAGAAGATAAGAGAAAATAAATGAGTTTCTCTCCATTTCTATTGTTTGGACTGTTAAGTGGGGTGAGAAGAGAGGAGAAAAAAACATGTGAGTTTTCTTTCTTTCCAAAAGTGGAGAGAAACTCTTTTAAAATATTTTATAATTCCAACTCTTCCCCTAGATCTCTTTTAAGATATTTTAAAATTCCAAGGTTGTCCTAATTTCTCTATTGTCAATCCAAACATGGTGGAGAGAAATTGAGTTTCCTTTCTTTTCTCCTCTCTTCTCTTAATGTGTTTCTTTTCTCTCCGCTTCTCTCAATCCAAACAAAGTTAATGAACTACGATATAATGTTCTATTAAATTTTTGAATCTTGAGGCTTTGCAACAATTGTTTCTTTGATCTAGTTAAGACGAGGAGCATTTAGAAAGAAAAAGTTTACTAATTGTTCGAGTTGAGTCAGTACTCACTAGTGTTCACCTTGCGAAACATGTGTGCAATTTTTTTTTTTTCACATATATAGTAATGGTTTGATTGAGTAACATATCCTTTTTGAATGACCTCCTTTATTTAATCCGCACGATGTCAAATTCAGATTTCTGTTCAAGTTAGTGAAGTTATTTCATTGTATGAGTCCTCCATTTTATAAATTAATTATATAAACTAGTATAATGGATGTGTCTGACATGTGATTTTTTTTTTTTTTTAATATTCAATTGTAAATTAACATGGATAAAGTTACTTCTTTGAACACATTTGCAATCTTAATGATTAAGGGCATGTTAAAATATGAAAAAAGATAGGAGTCACACTCACAAGGATATCTACATTGTTGTTGATTTTTGTTTTTATGCCTTGAGATTTTATGAATGAAGGTATCTCTTGTTTTGTTCTTCTTTGTTTGTAAACATTCTTTTGTCTTATATTTTTCATATGCATCGTAACATTCCATGCTTGCATATCTAGGCAATAGCCCAAATATTGGGTCCATCGGCAACATTATTGGATTATGTTTTTGTTTTTTTTTCTCTCATTTTTGTCTTTATGCCTTGAGATTTTATGAATGAAGGTATCTCTTGCTTTGTTCTTCTTTGTTTGTAAACATTCTTTTGTCTTATTTTTTTCATATGTATCGTAATGTTCCATGCTTGCATATCTAGGCAATATCCCAAATATTGGGTCCATCGGTGACATTATTTGATTATGTTTTTTTTTTCTCTTTCTCATCTATGTCTCTAGTCATGATGTATGGGTTCATATATTTTGTAAATAAGCTTTCAACTCAAACCAAAAACCCCACATTCTTGCTAATATCTTTATTTTGGTCTATGTTGGACATGGTTGCATATAACCATCTCAATTGAGCGAGTACTAGAACTTAAATACAGAATACCAAATAGTTTTCACAGATTACATGCTTAAATATGGATAAAAATGTTGAGATAGTGAGATCTAGAACATCTTAACCCTTTATTGCTTCAACAATCTTTTCCAAATTCTTCCATGAAGACCCATCATTACCAATACTATTCATGGCCATTTCTTTCAGTTTTAGAGCATTTTCTCTAATCATTCTGTCTTCAAGCAGTTGATTCACCTTTCTTCTAATTTCTTCCTTTGAGATGATCCCATTTTCATCTGGGTCCAACCCCAAACCAACCCTCCAAACATCAATGATGTAGCTCTTGTTAAGAAACTGGTCACCAAAGTAGGGCCAACAAATAAAGGGAATTCCCATGGATACTCCATCCATGGTTGAGTTCCACCCACAATGGCTTATGAAACAAGCAATAGAAGGGTGATCCAATACCTTCTGTTGAGGTGCCCAAGCTACTATCTTTCCAAATTGAGCTACTCTATCTTGAAATCCAGCTGGGTATGTGGCACTGGGCCCACCAGTGAGGCCTGATCTAACAACCCATAAGAATGGTCGGCCAAGAAGTTCGAGCCCAAGTGCTAGTTCATGGAGTTGGTGCTCGTTGACTATTGCAGTACTTCCAAAGGCAACATAGATGACTGAACCAATAGCCTGTCGATCAAGCCAGCTCAAGCAAGTTGAGTCCTCGGCCCAGAGGTTCCCAAGTTGATTGTTTGCAAGTAATGGGCCTATTGGTAGTATGTTTGGAACCATAGCTATAGCTACAGGTTCAAGCTGGTAAAATGAGTTGCAGATAAACCAATCTGCAAAATCTGTAATATGGTTGTCTTTAAGCATGGATTGAAAAATTTTCTGCTGCAAAGTCTGGTCACCTAGGGAGTGCCACATGAGGTTCGCAGTGTTCATTGGGGGCATGTTTGGAGCCAAGAAGATCGTCTCATTCTTCTTCGAAGTTCCTGCCAAAAAAAAAAAAAGGAAAGAAAAAAGCAGATGAAAAAAATCAGTGTATCGAAAATATCTAAACGCATTAGAAGCACGAAATAATAATTCCTTCTATAAGTTAAATTGTTAGTAATTTGTAGACGATTTCCCCTTGCACATTATTGTCGATGGACTTTGCTTGTTTGTGCATTCAGGAGACTCATGACAGCAGCAGGTTGAAAGTTTCTGATACTTGAGATAAGATGGTAACCACAATGATGAAAAACAATAGAAATAAGAATTGAGAAATCTAAGTGAAAAATAAAAGAAGATCTTACCATTCTCATCGATAAATCCAGCATCAATTAGCTTCTGAAGGTTACACCTCAAGGCCCTGTTTGCTACAGCTGCTGGAAGAAAGGCGGCTCGCCGTATTCCCATCTTCTTGGCAACTTCCAATGCCCATCCCATGGCTGTGTCAGCGATGACACATGTGATCTTGTCGCTGGTATTAGATTCACTGATCTTCCTAATAAATTTCTCTAATTGGGCTGGCATGGATCTTGGGATAGTGACAAGTGTGTTAATGGGTATGCTCCGTTCTTCTGGTGTAAGTCCATCTGGAATCGAGACGAGACGAATCTGACCAACTTCATTATACATATCAGCTGATGATAGAGTAGCTGTGACTCTTTCATGGGTACACTCAGTGTTCACAAATGTGATCTTGAAACCTCTATCAGCCAAGGAACATGAAAGTTTCATGAGAGGCATCACATGGCCTTGTGCCGGGTATGGAAGAACTAGCACATGCGGCTGGTTGCTCATGGTCCCTCCACTTGTGTCTATGCTTGCTCTCAATTACAGGCTCATGATTTGTCATCCTTAACATCCCTACTTGTACTAATGATTTTTTTTTTTAATGCATGTCACAGGGATGTGTAGATTGTTGTTGTATTCTTAAGCTGTCAATGACTGGATTTATGTTTTTATGTCTTGAGATTTTATCAATGAAGTTATCTCTAATCTGTTGTTTTGTTCTTGTTTGTAAACATTCCTTTGTCCTCTACTTTTCGTACTTTTCTTGTGCATTGTAATGTTTTTGTATTCTTGTGTTTGCCACTTAATTTATTTCCTGTAAGCGATTCAGCCTGTGGTTAATGTGCCATTATCTCTTTTTTTTTTTCGTTCCGATACAACAACAACCGCCTATGTGTTATTTAGAGAAATTTTGTATCTTTTCTAGGACATCTTTATAACAATCCCTTCATATTTTCTATATTCACAACATTTCTAAGCCACTTATATAATTGTAATCAAACATATCTATTCACATGTCTTTCCTCTCTCAATATCTTAATGGGCAATTATATTTTTGTTTAATTCTAAAAGTACCATAACTTTCGATCTGAAAATTGATTTATGATGAAAATAGTACTGTTTCGAAAGTTCTCACATGAGATCTCTAACAAATTAACACCCATATAAAATTTGATATCTTGTAAATTTGAACCAAGCTAATAATTGATGTACCGAGTACCGACTGAGCTATGATTTATTTCCACAGATTACTAAATAGATTTAACAGATTACATGCTTAAATTTTGATGAAAATCTTGACATAGAGAGAACCAGGACATCTTCAACTCTCCATTGCTTCAACAAACTGCTCCAAATTCTTCCATGAAGACCCACCATTACCAATACTATTCATGGTCATTCCTTTTAGTTTTAGAGCATTTTCTTTCATCACTCTGTCTCCAAGCAGTTGATTCACCTTTCTTCTAATTTCTTCCCTTGAGATGATCCCATTTTCATCTGTGTCCAACCCAACCCAACCCTCCAAACATTAGTGATGTAGCTCTTGTTAAGAAACTGGTCAGCAAAGTATGGCCAACATATAAAGGGAACTCCCATGCATACTCCCTCCATGGTTGAGTTCCACCCACAATGGCTTAAAAACAAGCAATAGAAGGGTGATTCAACACCTTCTGCTGAGGTGCCCAATTTACTATCTTTCCTAATTGAGCTACTCTTTCTTGAAATCCATCTGGATATGTGATAATGGACCCATCGGTAAGATTTGATCGGACAACCCATAAGAATGGTCAGCCAAGAAGTTCAAGCCCAGGTGCTAGTTCATCAAGTTGGTGCTGTTTGACTATTGTAGAATTTCCGAAGGCAACATAGATGACTGAACCAAAAGCCTGTCTATTGAGCCAGCTTAAGCAAGTTGAGTCCTCGGGCCAGAGGTTCCCGAATTGATTGCTTGCAAGTAATGGGCCTATTGGTATTACATTTGGAAACATTGCGAAAGCTGAAAGCTCAAGCTTGTAGGATGAGTTGCAGATAAACCAATATGGAAACTCTGTAATTTGGTTTTCTTTAAGCATGGATCGAAAATTTTTCTGTTGTACACTCTGAACACCATGGAGTGCCACTGGAGGTTTGCAGAGTTCATTGGCGGCATGGTTGGAGACAAGTAGATCATTTCATTCTTCTTCGTAGTTCCTGCAAAACCAAATGAAAAAAGAAAATGAAAAAAAAGTGAATTAGTATATTATGAATACATTACAAGCACAGAACAACTATAAAGATAAATTGTTGCTAATCGCAGCTGTTTCATAGTTGAAGATGATTCTATAACCTAGAGGTATTATATGTCCTTTACGAAATTAAGTTAAAATATTAGTAATTAATTTGTAGACCATTTTCCCTTGCCGGCTCTTCATCGTAATTGTTGATGGACTTTGCTTGTCGGTGCATTCAGGAGACTCATGTGGAAAAGGATGGGAAAACCATAACTCATTATGTGAGTTAGTTTCAGATATTTGAGATAATGATACCAATCCAACTGTAGAAAAATAATTTGATATATAAATGAACTAAAAAGATCTTGCCATTCTCATCGATAAATCCCCGTGTCAATTATCTTTGGAAGGTTAAGCCCGAATGCCTTGCTTGCTACAGCTGATGGAAGAAAGGCAGCTCGCTGTAATCCCATCTCCCTGGCAACATCCAAAGCCCGTACCATGGTTGTGTCAGCGATGACACATACGATCTTGTCATCGCTGCTAGTACTACTAGATTCATTGATGTTCCTAATAAATTTCTCTAAGTGGGCTGGCATGGTTCTTGGTATAGTGTCAAGTACGTTGAACCCATCTGGAATTGCGACTAGACGAATCTGACCAACCTCATTTTCCTTGACTACTGCAGGTAATGCAGCCATAACTCTAGCATGGGTGCACTCTGTGTTCACAAATGTGATCTTGAACCCTCTATCAGCCAAGCAGCATGAGAACTTCATGAGGGGCATCACATGGCCTTGTGCGGGGTATGGAAGAACCAACACGTACGGCTGGTTGCGGTTGCTCATGATTGTTGTTGTCGTCCCTCCACTGGTGGCTATGCACTTAATTTCTCACTGCACAGGTTCATTTGTTGTCCTAATTAAACTTCCCTACTTGTACTAGTGATAAACATATTTTTTTAATCTTTTCTAATGGATAATTTTTAGAAACTTGAAAATTGGAGACAACCCCCTGGTTTCGAACTGATTGCATAAATCCTTTGAGAGCAGTCTTCTATGAGTGACTTAAGAAAAACATTGGAACTGCCCACCTCTTTAATCTTTTGACAAAAAACCCCTGTTATTTCTTTTTTCCATTAGGCATTTGTCTCAAATTTGAGGGCGATGTTTTGTTTTTTAAAGCTATTCAACCTTGGCTAGAAAAAGGTTTCAAGTTTAGTTGGTAAAGTTTATGGATGATAATATCATAGACCTGAGTTTAATTCCCTCCATCACTAAATTATTCTTCTCATTTAAGAGAGACTTGTCGATAGGAAAAAAAAAGACCTTGTCTAACATGACATTATCCTTCTCATTTAAGAGAGACTTATCGATGAAAAAAGACCTTGTTACAATAGGTAAGCTGAACTTGAACCCCACAAGACTTCAATGTTGCATTGAAAATATTGGCTAAATGTATGAAAAGTCAACTGGGTTAATTGGCTTTCAGGTTTTTAGGTTTGAAATAATCAATTTTTGAGTGGACAACAACAAATCTCCAAACTGGACAACAATCCTTATTGGAAAATGGTTTATCATTGTTCATCATTCTCCATAAAAAATAATGCAAATGTAAATTAAAAAGGATTAAGCTACTTCTTTAAGCACATTTGCCATCTTACGAAAGTTACCCTTTGTGCCTTCAACAGTTCCTTTAGTCTTTTTTCCTTCAGTAAGTTGTTAAGCTGAGCTTGAACCCAAGACCTCAATATGTTGCATTGCAAGGTGTCAATCAATTGAGATAATATTCGTCTAAGCCAATCAACACATTAATGATTAATATATGCATTGCATTCACACTCACGAGGATACATACAATCCCTCTTAGCTGTCAATAGCCGGAATTTTGTCTTTATGCTTTGATATTTTATGAATGAAGGTCTCTTGTTTTGTCCTTCTTTGTTTGTAAATATTCTTTTGTCCACTATTTATTTATTTATTTATTTTTTTCATATTTTTCTTATGCATTGTAATGTGTTTGTTGTTATTGTTTTTGCCATAGGCCATCTCCCAAGTATTGGTTCGATTGGCAAAATAAATAAATTATGTTTTCTTTTTCTTATTTATACCTTCAGTTGAGATGTATGCGCTCATGTCATTTGTTAATAAGCTTTCAACTCCAACCAAAAAACCTCCATTCTTGCTAATATATTTATTTTGGTCTCTTTTGTACAAAGCGACATGCAACCATCTCTATTGAGTGAGTACTAGAACTTAAATCCAAACTACTAAATAGTTTTCACAGATTATATGATTAAATTTGGATGAAAATCTTAAGACAAAGAGAGTTAGAACATCTTCAACTCTTCATTTCTTCAACAAGCTGTTCCAAATTCTTCCATGAAGACCCACCATTACCAATACTATTCATGGCCATTTCTTTCAGTTTAAAAGCATTTTCTCTTGTCACTCTGTCTCCAAACAGTTGATTCACCTTTCTTCTAATTTCTTCCCTTAAGATGACCCCATTTTCATCTGTGTCCAACCCCAAACCAACCTTCCAAACATCAGTGATGTAGCTCTTGTTAAGAAACTGGTCAGCAAAGTATGGCCAACATATAAAGGGAACTCCCATGCATACTCCCTCAATGGTTGAGTTCCATCCACAATGGCTCATGAAACAAGCAATAGAAGGGTGAGCCAACACCTTCTGTTGAGGTGCCCAAGTTACTATCTTTCCAAATTGAGCTACTCTATCTTCAAATCCATCTGGGTATGTGATAGTGGACGACCCATCAGTAAGATTTGATCGGACAACCCATAAGAATGGTCGTCCAAGAAGTTCGAGCCCAAGTGCTAGTTCATCGAGTTGATGCTGTTTGACTATTGTAGAACTTCCAAAGGCAACATAGATGACTGAACCAATAGCCTGTCGATCGAGCCAGCTCAAGCAAGTTGAGTCCTCGGCCCAGAAGTTCCCAAGTTGATTGCTTGCAAGTAATGGGCCTATGGGTAGTATCTTTGGAACCATGGTGATAGCTCCAGGTTCAAGCTCGTAGAATGAGTTGCAGATATACCAATCTGCAAAATCTGTTATTTGGTAGTCTTTAAGCATGGATTGAAAAATTTTCTGTTGCATACTCTGGTCCCCCATGGAGTGCCACGTGAGGTTCGCAGTATTCATTGGGGGCATGGTTGGAGACAAGCAGATCGTCTCATTCTTCTTTGAAGTTCCTGCAACCCCCTCCCCAAATAAAGAAAAAAAGAAAAAAAAAAAAAAAAAAAAAAAAAAGAAAAAAAAAAAAGAAAAAGAAAAAGAAAATCAGTGTCACAATAATTGGCGATGGACTTTGCTTGTTCGTACATTTGGGAGACTTATTGAAAGTTTTGAGAAAGGATAGGAAATTACCAAAATCAATTGACATCAGATAGAATTGAATGGAGATACAGGATTCCCTATGTTAGTTTCAGAAATTTGAGACGACGATGGTAATATCTATCCAACAATAGAAAATGAGTTGGAAATTGCATTTGCATTTTTCCATAGAAAATGGATTTCTACCCATCTCCAAATATCCGACAAATGGTGAATTTCATTTTCCCAATATACCCATGCGTAAAATGAAATTCATCCTCAATTTTCATCCCCATCACCACCATCATCACATTTGACCCCCACCCTCTCCATCACCTCACCACCACCACTCTCTCTCTCTCTTCTTTAGATTTTTTTTCCCCAATTTTTTTTTTTAATGCAATCAAACAATAAAAACTGATTTTCCAACCCTAGCTACCCAATTTGCACCACAATTTTTCGACCAATTTCAAAATCAATGGAAATTGAGTTTCCAAGAAATCAAACAGAAATGGAAAATAAAAGAAGATGTTACCATTCTCATCAATAAATCCAGCATCAATTAGCTTTAGAAGGTTAAGTCTCAAAGCCTTGTTTGCTATAGCTGCTGGTAGAAAGGCGGCTCGCCGTATTCCCATCTTCTTGGCAACTTTCAAAGCCCATCCCATGGTTGTGTCAGCAATGACACATGTGATCTTCTCACCGCTAGTACTGATGTTTCTAATAAATTTCTCTAATTGGGCAGGCAAGGTTCTTGGAATAGTGTAGGGTATACTACGTTCTTCTGGTGTAAGCCCATCTGGAATCGAGACGAGACGAATGTGACCAAAAACAACCTCATCATCATCCTTATAATTAGCTGGTAATGCTGCCATGATTCTAGCATGGATGCACTCAGTGTTCACAAATGTGATCTTGAACCCTCCTCTATCAGCCAAGCAACATGACAGTTTCATGAGGGGCATTACATGGCCTTGTGCTGGGAATGGAATAACTAGCACATGTGCCTGGCTGTTCATGGTGGTTGTCGTTTCGTTCCTCCACTTGTTTCTGGGCTCGCTCTGGATCACAGGCTCATTTGTCTAAACATCCCTGGTACTTGTAATGCTAAATTGAAACACCCCCCCCCTTCCCCAAGTGGCTGTGCATAGAAGCATAGATTTTTTTCCTTGGGATACGCACGTCTGGTTATATGCCTATGTGCAGTTGTAATAATATATTGACTCCCCCACACATGACCGTGGGGAGAAAAGTAAAGGAGAAGTCCTCATCATAGTACTGTGAGCAAAATGTGGGAACGTGGATTATAATAAGATTGCTGGAGAAATGGAGAAAAAATCTCTCTTTTGTCTGCACGTAATTTTAAGATTTCAAATTTTAAAATGGATTGTTAGACATACAATGATTATCGCATTGGTAATCTAACATCACAGTCTTTTAGATTTTGTGAAAATCCCATATTAAAAAATAAAATAAAAAATTTCAAGCTTGGTGTTGAAAATAGACGACTACTAAGCACCCAAATTTAAAATTGAAATTCAATGATGATTTTTTTTTCTTATTTTAAAGTTCATAGAATTTCGTCCTCTATAATCATGTGGCATCGGATCATGTTTTTGAATGCTACAAAGTGATCCGATTAGGAGCCACAGAGAGTTTGACTGAGTTGTTGGCAAATCGGTGATGATGGTTATGACCAAGTCGGTGGAAAAATTGATCATCATTTCATGCATTGATTGTTTTGGAATAACTTGGTTACTTGATGATAACATGATCATGTATTTCTTTTTTTTCGTATGTATGTATGTATGTTAATGTAACATTGACTTTCCTGCAAGCTTTAGCTTATCGACTCTGTCGATTTTTTTTTTTTCCAGATAATGAGCATTGAGATTGAAGTTGGGTGATGCAGAATCATCAACGGAGATAGTTTATTTATATTTTTTTTATTAGTTGTTTAGTCTCTTTAGGATTTAAATTTAAAACTATTTTATTTTATTTTATTTTGTTATATTTGATTTGAATGTAATAAATACCCAAGGTTAAGATCTTGAATCAGCTCATGGATCGGATCAAGGTTCGAAATTTTTAGGGTGTAACAAAATCACTTTTGCTAGCTAACATGCATTTGAAAAAATTATTTAATAAATTTATCTCATATAAAAAATGTATAATGATAAACTGACTTGAAAAATGCCACTCTAATTTCAGTTGCTGATGTGGATATATGTATGAAATCATAAATCTCTTTTCTCGAGATATTCCTTGTGCATTCCGAGAAAAGAGATCTATGGTTCTGTGCACATGTCTCGTCAGCAGTGAGTGAATTTCAAGTAACTTTTTTCTATTCAGTTTATCAAGACTCATAAAAAAAGTCATGATGTATGCACGCGGTCTTGGTATGCGGCTGACATGGCAAGGGCACAGAACCATAAATCGTTTTCATAGGGATATGCAGGAAAGAAAATGTGCTGTTTTGTACCCTTGCCGCATCAGCCGTAACAAGACCGCGTGCAGTCATCATTATTCTAAAAAAAATTATTCCACATCTTATTATTTCCACAGATTACTAAATAAATGTCGCAGATTACATGCTTAAATTTGGATGAAAATCTTGAGATTGTGAGAACTATAACACCTTCAATTCTTCATTGCTTCAACAAGCTTTTCCAAATTCTTCCATGAAGATCCACCATTACCAATACTATTCATGGCCATTTCTTTCAGTTTTAGAGCATTTTCTCTCATCACTCTGTCTCCAAACAGTCGATTCACCTTTCTCTTAATTTCTTCCCTTGAGAAAATCCCATTTTCATCAGGATCCAACCCCGAACCAACCCTCCAAACATCAATGATGTAGCTCTTGTTAAGAAACTGATCAGCAAAGTAAGGCCAACAGATAAAGGGAACTCCCATGGATACTCCCTCCATGGTTGAGTTCCACCCACAATGGCTTAAGAAACAAGCAATAGAAGGGTGAGCCAACACCTTCTGTTGAGGTGCCCAAGTTATTATCTTTCCAAATTGAGCTACTCTATCTTCAAATCCATCTGGGTATGTGGCACTGGGCCCACCAGTGAGGCCTGATCTAACAACCCATAAGAATGGTCGGCCGAGAAGTTCAAGCCCCAGTGCCAGTTCATCGAGTTGGTGCTGTTTGATTATCGTAGAACTTCCAAAGGCAATATAGATGACTGAACCAATAGCCTGTTGACTGAGCCAGCTCAAGCAAGTTGAGTCCTCGGCCCAGAGGTTTCCGAGTTGATTGCTTGCAAGTAACGGGCCTATTGGTAGTATGTTTGGAACCATGGAAATAGCTCCAGGCTCAAGCTCATAGAATGAGTTGCAGATATACCAATCTGCAAACTCTGTAATTTGGTTTTCTTTAAGCATCGATTGGAAAATTACCTGTTGCATATTTTGGTCACCGACTGAGTGCCACAGGAGGTTCGCAGTGTTCATTGGGGGCATGTTTGGAGACAAGTAGATCGTCTCATTCTTCTTCGAAGTTCCTGCAAAACCAAAAAAAGAAAAAGAAAAAATTAGTGTATTACGAATGGTTTGACACATTAATTAGACACACAAAATAATAACCTATAAATTAAGATAAATTGTTGGTAATCACATCTGTTTCATGGTTGAAGATGATACAATAACCAGAGATATTATTTGTCCTTTACGAAATTTGGTTAATTCCTTTTATAAGTTATATTATTAGTAATTTTTAGACCATTTTCCCATGTAGGTTCTTCCTTGTTATTGTTAATCAACTTCGCCAGTTGGTGCAGTTGAAAAGGGATGGGAAAACTTTGACTTATGTGACATCATCAGATGGAATTGAATGGAGAAACATGATTCACCATGTTAGTTTCAGATATTTGAGATAAGATGGTGATGACGACGATAATATCCATCCAACGTTAGGAATTAGATATATAAATAAATAAAAAGTTCTTGCCATTCTCATCGATAAATCCCGCCTCAATTAGCTTTGGAAGGTTGAGCCCCAAGGCCTTGTTTGCTACAGCTGATGGAAGAAAGGCAGCTCCCCGTATTCCCATCTTCCTGGCAACTTCCAAAGCCCATCCCATAGTCGTGTCAGTGACGACACAAATGATCTTGTCACTGGTACTAGATTGGTTGGTATTCCGAATAAATTTCTCTAAGTGGGCTGGCATGGTTCTAGGGATAGTGTCAAATATGCTGGAGGCTGTGCTCCGTTCTTCTGGTGTAAGCCCATCCGGAATCGCGACCAGACAAATCTGACCAACCTTATTTTCCTGGACTGCAGGTAATGCAGCCATAACTCTAGTAAGGATGCACTCAGTGTTCACAAATGTGATCTTGAATCCTCTTTCAGCCAAGCAACATGAGAATTTCATGAGAGGCATCACATGGCCTTGTGCTGGGCATGGAAGAACTAGCACGTGTGGCTGGTTACGGTTGCTCATGATTGTTGTCATCTCTCCACTTGTGGCAAAGTTAAAAAGAGGAGAGAAAGTGATATTTTCTGTACTTCAAATTTTTTGTTAAAAGGAAAGGATCATTTAGAAAGAAGTTCCTATAATTTTAAGGGAAAATCATTTAATGAACCCTGTTATATGAGATGAATGCAAAATGGGTTGTCTACACATTCACACCCATACTCACAAGAATATGTATATTGGGTTTTGAGTTCTTAAACTGAGCTCTCAATGACTCGATTTTTATTTGTATGCCTAGAGATTTTATGTACGAAGGTATCTTTCGTTTTGTTCTTTTTTGTTTGTAGACATTCCTTTGTTGTCTATTTGTCATCCTTTTCTTATGCTTTATAATTTTTATTTTTTATTTTTATGATTCATACAACAAAAAATAGACCTTTGTGACAATTTTTGACATTTTGATAATTTTTTTAAGGATGTTCCGACACTATCAGCTCTTAAGTAATACCGTTGTTTAGGGAAAGTTTATCTCTTGTGTATGGCCCTTTATAACATCTAAATTTACAATATTACGAAGCCACTTTATTGTAACAAAACATATCTACCCACACATCTTTCCTTTTGTCTCTTAATGTTTTATAAAAGAAATTATGTTTTTATTTGAATTCTAAAACTACAATAACTTTTGATCTGAAAATGGATTTTCAATGAAAATGTAACTATTTCAAAAGCTCCCACACAAGATCTTTGAGCAAAACCAATATAAAATTTGATATCTTGCAAATTTGAACCAAGCTAATAATTGTTGTAGTAATCAAGCGATGATTTATTTCTACAGATTACTAACTTGTTTTTACAGATTACATGCTTAAATTAATATGGATGAAAATCTAGAGATAGTGATAACTAGTACATGTTCAACTCTTCATTGCTTCAACAAGCTTTTCCAAGTTCTTCCATGAAGACCCACCATAACCGATACTATTCATGGCCATTTCTTTCAGTTTTAAAGCATTTTCTCTTATCACTCTGTCTCCAAACAGTTGATTCACCTTTCTTCTAATTTCTTCCCTTAAGATGATCCCATTTTCATCTGTGTCCAACCCCAAACCAACCTTCCAAACATCAGTGATGTAGCTCTTGTTAAGAAACTGGTCAGCAAAGTATGGCCAACATATAAAGGGAACTCCCATGCATACTCCCTCAATGGTTGAGTTCCATCCACAATGGCTCATGAAACAAGCAATAGAAGGGTGAGCCAACACCTTCTGTTGAGGTGCCCAAGTTACTATCTTTCCAAATTGAGCTACTCTATCTTCAAATCCATCTGGGTATGTGATAGTGGACGACCCATCAGTAAGGTTTGATCTAACAACCCATAAGAATGGTCGTCCAAGAAGTTCGAGCCCAAGTTCTAGTTCATCGAGTTGATGCTGTTTGACTATTGTAGAACTTCCAAAGGCAACATAAATGACTGAACCAATAGCCTGTCGATCGAGCCAGCTCAAGCAAGTTGAGTCCTCGGGCCAGAAGTTCCCAAGTTGATTATTGCTATCAAGTAATGGGCCTATTGGTAGTATGTTTGGAACCATGGCCATGGCTGCGGGCTCAAGCTCGTAGAACGAGTTGCAGATAAACCAATCTGCAAAATCTGTAATTTGGATTTCTTTAACCATGGCTCGAAAAAAAATTTGCTGTTGCTTCTGGTCACCCATGCAGTGCCACAGGAGACTTCCAGTGTTCATGGAAGGCATGGTTGGAGATAAGAAGATTGTCTCATTTTTCTTTGAATTTCCTGCAAAGAAAAAAATAAAATAAAAAATAATTGTGTTTCCAATAGCTAAACTTCATTAGATGCAAAAAATAAGAAGCTATAAAGATATATTTTGGTAAAGGGATCTTTCTATAGTTGAAGATGATTCTGTAACAAGAGAGATTATTTATCCTTTACGAAATTCGATTAATTCCTTCCATACGTTAAATTGTTAGTAATTTGTAGATCATTTTCCATTGCAAGCTCTTCCTCATCGATGGATGACATCGCTTGCTCATGTATTCACGAGACTTGTGACAGGAGCGGTGTGAAAGGAATAATGATGAATGCACGCCGTTTTGTTACACACCTCTGTATCCAGATGAAAAAGATCTATGGTTTTGTGCCTTCCCACATCAGCTGCATACCGAACCACTTGCATTCATCACGACTCGTGTGAAAGCACAGGCTGAAAATGTCGGAATATTTGGTCTAGAATCTAAAAATATAATGAAGAGTAAAAAATATATGTTGAACTTGGAACATGAGATCATTTTCTTTAAAACATTATTTCACTGCAAAAAATATCTTTTCAAGATAAATAAAAAAAAAAGCCAAGTAGATGGTCCAAAACATTCTAGATCCGCTTAGTGGACAATGGGTGAAGAGATACACTTTTTTCTGAATTTGAACCAAGAGAATACCCTTGGGAGAGCAGTCAACCTTGTTTGACCAACTGTCAAATCCCTTTGACCAATGGTCATGACGGTCAAACCCAATTAACTAATGATCCAACGGTTATTCCAAGGTCAAAATCCTTTGACCAATATGCATGATGATGATCAAAACCATCCAAATCATTGATTATAATCCCACACCCACTCCAAGTAAAGTGTAACCTCTCACTTAAATAACTAAATTAGATATGTGGGAGAGATCGTACAACCAACCTCGAGGAGAGTCTTCTCTTTATTCCATCTGGTACCATCTCTTAGAATATATAATACAAAAATACTCTTCTACTTGCAATAAATATCTATATCTAAATAAGGAAGCATTTGGAGTCTCTAAAGAGGGCCAAACATTTTTCAAAATAGGGATTAGAAGTTTCAGAATTGGCTAATTTTTTGTTCGGATGATCTCTATGGTGAATATATAATCCTCACTAACAATCAACTTATTCAAAAACTTCTAACTAACCTCAAGTAGAGTCTTCTCTTTATCTCATGTGGTACTGTCTCTTTGAACATAATATAAAAATACACTTCTACTTGGAAAAAAAAATGAATATTTTAATTTTAATTGAATCTAATAAATATTTGATTTATTAAAAAAATAAAAAATAAATAAATATAAGTAGAAAGTTTTAAGAAAGAATAGGAAAACCATGACGTATGTGATATTAGATGATGACGAAGACAACGATGATCAAGAGCGGAGCCAAGAAGGTACCAATGGGGCTATAGCTCCCACCTACCTCTTTGAAAAAATACAAAATCGGTTATTAGCCCCTACATTTTAATCCATAGCCCCTACACCTTAATTCATATTAGAAATAGTCCTGTGTTTTTCAAACTGACCTTATGTAAAACCCCACTGTCAAAACACATATTAAAAAAAAAAAAAAAAAAAAAAAAATATGCAATTTAACACCAAAAACCCTCTAGATTTAATGGAAAAACTAAGATCAAAAAGAAAAAGAAAAAAAATCTTACTTTATTTTGGGCTTGATCAAAGGTTTTAAAAAGGTACTACCGAAATCCCACCGAACCCCAGCCCTAAACTTAAAGTTAAAATTCAACAATGAAAATTAAGTCTTTTTCGATTTCCTTTTTCTTTCAAAGTTTGATCAAAATTTTTTTTTTTTTTTTTATAACTCTACATCCCTATGGCATCAGATCATGTTTTTGGATGCCTCGAGGTGAGCTCAACAACACTTAGTAAGATTTGAAATCTTACTAGGTAAGTGATGAATCGAGTTTATTGGTCGACCATCGTAAGCAATCAGCCCCCCCCCAGACCAAAAATCTTGACTCATCGGACAACAAAAAATAAAAGAACAAAGAAGAAATTTAAATGAAAAAAATAGTTGATCTTGCCGTTCTCATCGATAAATCCCGCGTCAATTAGCTTTGGAATGTTAAGCCCCAAGGCCTTGTTAGCTATTGCTGCTGAATGAAAGGCAACTCCCCGGATTCCCATCTTCTTGGCAACTTCAAAAACCCATACCATGGTCATCTCAGAGATGACGCATGCGATCTTCTCGCCACTAGTTCTAATCTTCCTAATAAAATTCTCTATTTGGACGGGCATGGTTCTTGGGAGGGCATCAAGCATGTTGATGGGGTCAGTTCGTTCTTCTGGTGTAAGCCCATCTGGAATGCAGACTAGATGAATGTGACAAACAACCTCACTTTCCATATTAGTTGTTGGTGATGCTGATTCCATGACTCGAGCATGGGTTCTCTCAGTGTTCACAAATGTGATCTTGAACCCTCTATTAGCCAAGCTACATGAGAGTTTTATGAGAGGCATCACATGGCCTTGTTCTGGGAATGGAATAACTAGCACATGTGGTTGATTGCTCATGATTGATGCTTGTTACTTGTGCCTATGCTCTTTCTCAGTCACGGCCTCATGAGAGTTTTTAAAAGGATTTCTCTCTGCTTCTCTCAACTTTTGGCGAGAAATAGAACTCACAAATTATTTTCTCTCCAATTCTTTTCTCTCCTCTCCTCACTTACCAATCTAAACAAGAGAAATATGAAGAGAAGAGAAGTGAAGAGTCTAGAAACTATTTACTCACCTTGTGGCACGTGTGCACTGTTTTTAACATATATATAATATATAATAACCGAAGTGACCTCCATTTTTATAAATTAGTTTTATAAACTAGTGAAGTGGACGTTGCTTTCATTGGATTATAATATGATAATTGGTTTCAAAACTTAGTCCCTACTTAGTACACTCTAAATCATTTACAAATCACTTTTACTACTATTTTGGTGGATCGCCAAAATTAATCTTAAGAAATTTCGACAAATACTTGAAGCACAAAAGTTACCAAAAAAAAATCCCTCATCAAAGAAATTGTTCAAATAAGAAAAATAAAAATGTTAAACTCACTTCCTACTTCCTACAACATTGTGTTGAGTTGGCAATGTGTATATAATCATAGATGATTTTCCTTGAGATACGAGTGAAAAGTATTTACGGTTTTGTACACACACAGGGGAGGAGTTGGGATTCTATGTCAATGGGGACTAAGTTCTAATGATAATCAATAACATGCCTCATTTGCCCTCACCCCTCACCTCCCTCCAATTTCCTTCGCCCCTGTTCAATTTTTTGAAGATGGCATTGCCTCTTGACCAGGTCTTCTCACATAGATTAATTGGAAATGACCACTACAAGAAAATCCAGGCTCCACCCATGTAGAGAGAGTTTCTATTGGCACACCAATTTTTACTTATTCACAATTATTGATTTATTTATTTTTATTTTAATTGAAGTGTAACAAGTAAAAGTTGAAGTGCTAATAGCAGCTCTCTTATGAAAAGTCAATTCACTTAATTAAATTTCAATTTTTTAGTGGACCACATCAATCTCCAAAATGGATCATCATTTGCCATCACAAATCTTCAAAATTGATAATCCCTCTTGATAAACTCAAATATTTTAAAAGAGGCGAGAAATTGATATTTTCAGTAATTCAAATTTTCTGTTAAAAAGAAAGGAGCATTTATGAAGAAAAAGTTTACCAACTGTTTTATCTCCATAAATTAGGAGGCATTTGGAAAGAAATTCTTATAATTATAAAACGAAAATTATTTTATGAACTCTGTTACACGTTTTGCGAAATCTTACAAATGTAAAATGGAGTGTCTGCACATTCCCACTCACAGTATTATGTATATTGGGTGTTGAGTTCTTAAGCTGAGTTCTCAATAACTGGATTTTTATTTTTAGAGTTGTGATGATTGCACGCGATCTTGATACGCAGTTGGGTACACGGCTGATGTGGCAAGAGTAGAAAACCATAAATCTTTTTTATGGGGACAACTTAAAGAGTGGAAAACCTTTGAGGGTAGAAAAAAAAATTAGTGGCAATAGCGACGAATTTTTTAATCCATTGTTGTTATCTGTCGCAATAGGACGTAACCTCGGGGGCGGGGGGGCAGAATATTTTATAATTCCAACTCTGACCCTAGATCTCTTTTAAGTTATTTTAAAATTTCAAAATTATCCCAATTTCTCTCCTCACTATCCAAACATCATGGGGAGAAACTGAGTTTCTCTTCTCTCCACTTCTCTCAATCCAAACATAGTGTAAACATACCCAAACTTTTGATCTGAAAATTGATTTACGATGAAATTAGAACTGTTTCAAAAGTTCTGACAAACCCATATAAAATTTGATATCTTGCAAATTTGAACCAAGCTAATTATTGTAATACTGATCAAGGAATGATTTATTTCCACAGATAACTAAAGAGATTTCACAGATTACATTCTTAAATTTGGATTAAAATCTTGAGATAGTGAGAACTAGAACTTGTTCATCAACTCTTCATTGCTTCAACAAACTTTTCCAAATTCTTCCATGAGGACCCTCCATTACAAATACTATTCATGGCCATTTCTTTCAGTTTCAGAACATTTTCTCTTATTTCTTTGTCTCCAAGTAATTGATTCACCTTTCTTTTAATTTCTTCCCTAGAGAAGATCCCATTTTCATCTGGGTCCAACCCCAAACCAACCTTCCAAACATCAGTGATGTAGCTCTTGTTAAGAAACTGATCCATAAAGTAAGGCCAACATATAAAGGGAACTCCCATGGATACTCCCTCCACGGCTGAGTTCCACCCACAATGGCTTATGAAACAGGCAATGGAAGGGTGTTCCAACACTTTCTGTTGAGGTGCCCAAGTTACTATCTTACCCAATTGAGCTACTCTATCCTGAAATCCATCTGGGTATTTGATAATAGACCCATTGATAAAGTTTGATCTAACGACCCATAAGAATGGTCGTCGAAGAAGTTCGAGCCCAAGTGCTAGTTCATCGAGTTGGTTCTGTTTAAGTATTGTAGTACTTCCAAAGGCAACATAGATGACTGAACCAATTGCCTGTTGATTGAGCCAGCTCAAGCAAGTTGAGTCCTCGGGCCAGAGGTTCCCGAGTTGATTGTTTTCGAGTAATGGACCTACAGGTAGTACGTTTGGAACCATGGCGATAGCTCCAGGTTCAAGTTCGTTGAATGAGTTGCAGATGTACCATTCTGGAAACTGTGTATCTTGGTTATCTTTAACGATGGATTGAAAAAATTTCTGTTGCATAATCTTGTCAGGTATGGAGTGCCATAGGAGTCTCCCAGTATTAATTGGGGGCATGGTTGGAGACAAGATAATCGTCTCATTCTTCTTCGAAGTTCCTAGAAAAAAAAATGTATTACATATTAGAAGCAGAGCAAAAGATACGAATCTCTAAAGATAAATTATTAGTAATCGCAGCCGTCTCAAATGTCATCTACTTTTGAGGGGATTCCGATTTCAATTCACTATTCATTATAATTTCCCAACTGTGAACAACAATATCACAGGTTTTTTAAGTGACTATCTCGTAGCTATAAAGTAGCTAGATCGCTGATATATATATTCAAAGTGACAATCTCGCTGGTTATAAAAGTGATGATATTGAAGGTTATATACTTTTTAGCTAGATCGTCACTCTTATAATTAGTGAGATTGTCACTTCTAAAATAAAAATATCAACGATCTTTATTTTTCGGATTTGATTCAGTCCAGGTTCAAGTTCCAAAGGTCTAAACCGAACCCAGACCAAATCGAAAATTTTGAGCATTAAGGTTTTTGTAGAACCAAAATTTCAAATATTTGTATAACAAAATGAGTTCTAGGCTTGGATGTGGCAAATCCCCAAAGTCTTAACAACTCGCCAAGTGCTAATTTGTGCTAGAACTACTAAAAATAAAAATATTATAATAGATTGGGTTTCGATTCGATTTTCGATCCTTATTTTGGGTTCGGTCTGGTTTTGGAGTCGTAAACCAGAATCGGACTGAAAATTTTCGGTTTCAGTCTTAACCCAAATTGGTTCGGTCTGTTTTCGGTTCGGGTTTTGGGTTCCTAGTAAAATGTACATCCCTAATTGCCCTGACGGCTCCTTACTAGCTCCTCCCCTGCTTATTGGGAATAAAAATGAACAATTAGTCCCAATCAGAATTTCGTCATATTCAACTCATGAAATGGTAATTGACCCATAATTAAATGGTGACAACAACACAACGATGATCTATTATAATATGTATCCAACAACAGAAAAAGATATATATAGAGAAATTTAAATGAAATAGTTAGTTAAAAAGGCCTTACCATTTTTGTCAATAAATCCCTCATCAATTAGCTTTGGAATGCTAAGCCCCAAGGCCTTGTTTGCAACAGCAAATACCAGGTAGACGGCTTGCCGTATTCCCATCTTCTTGACAACTTCCGAAGCCCATCCCATGGTGGCATCGACGATGACACATGCAATCTTGCCTTGGTCGTCGCAGTTGATGTTCCTAATAAATTTCTCTAAGTGGGGTGGCATGGTTCTTGGGATAGTAGTAAATATGTTGAAGGATTTGCTGTTCCTTTCTTCTAGTGTAAGCCCATCTGGAACAGAGACCATATGAATATTACCAACAACCTCATTATAATTAGCTGGTAATACTGCCATGACTTTGTCATGGATGCACTCAGCGTTCACAAATGTGATCTTGAGACCTCTTTCAGCTAAGCAACATGAGAGTTTCATGAGAGGCATCACATGGCCTTGTTCTGGGGCTGGAATAACTAGCACATGCGGCTGGCGGTTGCTCATCATGTTTCTCATGATAGTGCAGACAGTTGTGCCAAAACCATCCCATTCGTGAGGTATTTATTTTTGTGTTAGATTCTGTTAAGTGGTGTGGCGGGTGGTGGTTACTTACTTCCCCACTCCTCCGCATACCACGTGCCAACCCCTTTTTAACGTTAAATTAGAAGGATACACCTCAAGCTTTTGTAAGCATTTGTGATACCTCCTTATGTTGTGAAATTGATGACACATGACATGATCCCTTGACCTTGGTCTTTTTTTATAAACTAACAAAAATTGATCTCAAAATCATCATAATCACCACCATTGAAAAATGATCACAATACCCTCATTGTCGTCATCATCATTGTGGTCACCTTCAAAGAGTGACTTCAATGCCCCTATATTTTCAAAGAATAATGATTTTCTGACGCCCCCTCTACTCCTTGACGTGACATGGGCTAGAATCATAGATGTTTTCCTCGAGATACACAACTACACAAATTTATGGAGATTTACAATTTTGTATCGTGAGGAAAAAAAAAATCTGTAGTTCTAGTCCATGCCATGTCAGAGAGCGTATGTTAGAGGAGGCGTCAGAAAATCACGACTCATTTTCAAATTAGTCCTTGATCATGGTCTTTTCTTATATAATAAAGAAAAGTGACCTAAAAACATGAATTTTTCCCCCTAAAATCAATCTTTCGGGTAAGATGACAATGACTGTGATGATAACAATGATGAGGGGATTGAGGTCACTTGTGAGGGTGAGGTGATGGTGATGCTAACGATGCCGATGAGGACATTGTGGTCATTTTATTATTATTGATGATGATAAAGGTACTATTGTCATTTTTGAAGGCGATAATGATGATAATGAATTGATGATATTGATGGTATTAAGGAAGTAACCACCAACCACCACGTGCTAACATTCATCAAATTGGAAATAAATTCCACTGTTGGCATATTTCTTTTGACGGCACTCTTTCACGAGAGACCACAAAAAATGACGAAAATGCCCTCATCTTTAATATTTTGACAATGATCCTTGTTATTCTCTTTTCCCTTATCTTCAACCTTGCGTACTAGTTTAGTTGGTAAAGTCCATAGACGATGATATCATGGATTTGAATTCAATTACCATCATTAATTATCGGTTTTATTAGAAATAGGCTTACTCTAACACACCCCCACCCAAAAAAATAAAAATAAAAATAATAAAATTCTTGTCGTATTCAAACAATCCCTTGAATTTGAATCCAAAACCTCATTTTTGCATTGAAAAACGTTTTGGGTTATTTTATTTAAGAATCCACCCTAAAATATTAAAAAAGATGCTAATCACACACACATATATATATATAGGGAATGTTAACTTCAAGTTCAACACTCGATGTTGTTGACTTCTAAAGAAGAGTCTTGTTGAAGTGACATTAAAATTAACATTGTTCCACACATTTTTGACGTGGAGGTGCACACATAACCATAAATGTTTTTCACCGAGATATGGTTTTCACTCATATCTCGGTGAAAAACATCTATGGTTCTGTACACACATCCACGTCAGCAATGTGTAAAACGATGTGAATTTTAATGCCACTTCTACATTTAATTTCCTTTAAAGAATTGAACTGCCATGTCAATTGGCAGATCTTCACAAAATACCTAAAATGCATAATAGTGAAATGACATTTGGATCAAATGTCATACTTGGATCTAATTCCAATCTTAATTAAAGTGTAATTTTGATGATTAACCCTCATTCTGTTTCACGATTATTAACCCTCATTCTTAAATCGTCAAACTACCATATCAATTGATAGACTTTTTTTTTTTTGGCTTGGTGGGGTTAGTGGTTAATAGTTAGCATTTAGTATAAGAAGGGATCAAGGGGTTTGAACCTAAGACCTTGGGAACAATCTCCACAAGGTCTTACCACTTAGCTAAGTAGTCCTTCTTTATCAATTGATAGACCTTCACGAAATTATTGAAACTATATATAATAAAAGTGAAATAAATACTCCAATAATTTTTTTTTCTAAATGCTTAAAACTACGATTCTATGAATGTATTGTTCTATTCGCCATCACAAATAATTGAAATGGGTCATTGAAAAACTCATTTATGTTAAAAGGGTTGAGAAAGTGGTAGTTTTAATATTGTGAGCAAAAAATCACTCATCACTCCTATGCTCACTGTTGAACACTGTGTTGATGTGGCAATGTGCATAGAAGTTCTATGGTTCTTTGTACACTGTCACGTCAGAGCCGTGGAGCACAGTGTTGGAGAAAGTAATAGATCCTGGGAAGGGACATCTTTCTAAGGTTTAACTTTCTTGTATACACTATATTTTATTAATGACATAAGGCAAGTCCATTCCTATGATGTAATAGTGTGATTTCTTGTAGATGTTCATCCTACACATGATCTCTTGTGTTGTGGTAAGGTTGAGAATTCAAATAATTATCTTATTAAGTCCATGTACCTATTCAGGTCGGAGTGTTACAAGAGACTCTCTTGATGGCTCACCTTTCTGTGCGTAGAAGCTAGTCACTTCCTATGAGAATACATGTAATCTCTAAAGTGCATAGTAAATTGGAATTTGACATAGACACAAAAGTGCAGAGTTTTATTATACAAATACTTCTGAAAGGAGTGTGCGTGCGACAAAGTCCGATTTATCCTTTTGAGTTTGATAGTTCAAGGCACATGTCCATTACATTCTCGAATGAAATTTAATTAATTTGCACTAAGTGAAAGTTCAAGTCCTCAAAACACTTTCATTTATGCACATGACTTTCTAGGATGTCCATCCTACCAATTCTAAATTTATTTAATTTTAAATCAAATGGGGGTTTGTTGGCTTTTGATTTAAATAAACAAATTTATAGAATATTAAATTGAGTTTTAAATCTCTTTCTGAAGGAGGTGTATGGTGTGTAGAAATAAACCAAATAGGTTCATTGTATCTAATCTAAACTTAAATTCATGAACTCAACTTAATGGATTTATGTGTATTGATTAAGGTTCATGACATTTATGTTAGTTAATAGATCAAGATTCATTCATTAATTCTAGATAAATGAGTTTAAAGATGAACCTAAGGTTGGAAGGTATTTCGGGATATGTATTTAATAAATACACGTACAACGCACCTTAGTTGGAAGGATTTGTAGGACATGTATCAATTAATTGTGACACATTTCTCTAAGTTCATCTCCACGACTATATAAACCCCTAACTCCGCTGGTTTTGGTATCTCACTCATTTATCACATTTATCAATTTTCACTCTATTCTTTGTGAGAATTTTTCTTTTTTTCTCCATCTTTCTTTTGGGCATTTTAAAGAGGCAAAGTACAAATTCCTACCGAATAGTGCAAATTTGTAGAGGAACAGGATCGAGTCCAGGTTATGTTGAATCTTGGAGATAATGTTATCATGTTCTCTTACACAAATAGGAAGCTTCAACTATCTTCAAGAAGCGTTTACGCGTTCTTAACCAAGTTGATTTGATTGGGGATTATAATTATTTATTTATTTTTTTACAAAAAAATCAAGTTCTGTGCTCAATTTCTAACAGTTTTATGGGGTGGTTGTTTTAGGTTATGGGGTTGGTCTTTAGGGTTTTTCTTGGTTTTGGCTCTAAAACAAAAATGGTGATCTAGGTATTGGAGATATGTTGATAACTTGGCATTGCACATAGTTGGATGTGTGTCAAAAAATAGATAGGAATCAGATAGAGATTTTGGTTGTGTTGGTGAGTTTTTTTTTTTTGTATATTTATAACTTCCATATTCTATACATGATATCCATTTAGAGATTTAGGTATCATATGTAAATTGACGAATTCGATGGATTAAATAGGATCTTTGATATTAGAGTCCTGATAATATGACTCATTAGGTGGCAAACTCAATTGACTCCTTGATGTGGACAAGTTCCAGAACCGTAGAATCTGTACGCCTCGGGATACACGATTCCCTCAGGATACACTTTTTATGGGGAAGTGCAATCGTGTATCCCAAGACGCACAGATCTGCGGTTCTTGAACTTGTCACGTCAGGGAGTCGATTGAGTATGCCACCTGGCGAATCATATTATCATGACTCTTGACATTAATTATTTGATCTATGGATTGGATCACTCTATACTCCTCGAGTAAAGTTGGCCATTCTGGACAATGAACTTGTTGCAAAGTTCATCGAAGATCTTTGTAAATAAATCAGCAGTTTGATCTTTTGAGGATAGGAAATTCATAACAACATCCTTGCAAACTGTCTTTTATGGATTTTGTTAATGTGAGCCCTAAGTGCACACATTAAAGGGCAATAAACACACTTTGGAAATTGGATTTTGTATAAAAAATGCCTTTAAAAAAATATTTTTTTACAAAAATACCCTCAGATTCCAATTTCTAAACCCATCTTTTATTGGACAAAGTGAATATGCTTGGTGCGAGCTTGAAAAACAGGATTTCTAGTTAAATAGGCAACACCCAATTTGTCGCATACATAGAATAGGTGAACAAGATGGTGACAAACCAAGTTCCTTCAATAAAGGATTGAACCCATTTAAGTTATAGTTGTTGCTAAGGAAACACCTCAATATGCTGATTTAGTGCTAGATTGAGAGATTCGGTAGGTTATTTGCATGATCTCTAAGACAAGATTTTTGGTCATAAATAGAGACAATATCTCCAGTTTTCTTAGATGATTTGGTCAACCTGACCAATCAGAATCAGAGAATACACAGAGAACCATTGAAATGAGCGACCTAATACATTATACTTCTAACCTAATAATGCATGAACATACGCACCTACTTTCAATTAGTCCAATAAGAATTCGAATTCGGTTACAAAATTTTGACTAACCATTGACACCCCTACTCTTCACCATACTCCATTTAAGCTCTCTTTTTTGTGGTGGATTCCTCTGGCCCAGCTGAAACAGATGCATAATAGGTAGCTGCCCTTCACCTACAGACAAGCTCATAAAAACATTGACATACCATTGAGACTAGTTGTACCATATTATTTCACATCAAGGTCTCCATTCTTTCTTTGAGTTGGATTTTCTTTTCTAATGTGATCCTTTCTCCTACTTATTTCGATCCTCCGATACAATATCTCAATCAAAATTCCATGTTTGATGCAATTTGAGGTGCAACTTTTAGATTCCAAATCAAAAAAGACACTTTTCAAAAGACGGGTTTTAAATCCATTTATGTATCCTTAAATTGTATATAGAGGCCATGCCACTAACACTTATATGGGTTATTCTTGTTATCATGGATTATGTGTTTGAAAGAAAAAAAAAAAAAAAAATTCCACCAGTAATTCAATTTCACTCAATTATAGGAAACAAAAATGCTTGAAAGTAACACAAATAATGTCTACATCACTTAGTAATTCCTTCAACGAAAGTGTCAAAATTCTTTGAAGAACTTCCACCTTTCATGATACTCTTTCTAACCATTTCCTTCACTTGAGAAATCTTTGTTCTTATCTCATCATTGCCAAGCAATTGCTCCACCTTAATTTTAATTTCTTCCTTTGAGATGATCCCATTTCCATTTGGATTCAACCCCAAACCCACTTTCCAAACATCACAAATGTAGCTTTGATTCAAGAACTGGTCAGCAAAGTAAGGCCAGCAGAGAAATGGAACCCCATTGCTTACACCCTCGACGGTTGAGTTCCAACCACAATGGGTTAAGAAACAAGCGATAGAAGGGTGACTTAAAACCTTCTGTTGAGGTGCCCATTCTACTATTTTCCCATGAGTTACTACCCTTGTTTGAAAGCCAGATGGGTAGGCATTAGATGATTCATTGATGATGTCCGGGCGCACAACCCAAAGGAATGGACGGTTGGAAAGTTCGAGTCCCAATGCCAATTCCTCGAATTGGGTACGATCGAAGATCGTGAAGCTTCCAAAGGCAACGTAAACGACCGATCGGGCGGGCTGCTGATCAAGCCAATTCAAGCAAGTTAAGTCTTCAGGCCAGAAGTGTCCGTGCCCGACCGACTGCTCTAACTTACTGCTAGCAAGCAATGGGCCGATTGGTAGGATATGTGGAACCAACGCGAATGCTTCTGGCTCAAGTTCATTACTTGAATTGCAAATGTGCCAATTAGCTGCTTTGACAGCTTCAATACTTCTAACTATGGTTTCAAACATGATTTTCTGTGTTGACAAGTCACCAATGCAGAGCCATACAAAGTGGGCAGTGTTCATAGCTGGCATCATCGGTGATAATTGGATCATCTCGTGTTTTATAAGAGTTCCTGCAAAAAATTCAAGTTAATTTTGCTGAATTAATGGACTTGATGAGCTCTTCTATAGAATATATAGCTTGGATCATCTTACCATCCGGGTTAATGATTCCTTGATCAATCAGCTTCGGGATGTTACATATCGGGGCCATAATTCCAGCAGGCACAGTCCAAAAGGCGGCCCTTTGCTTGATTCCCATCTTCTCAGCAACCTCAAGTACCCATCCCATGTCACTGATGACACATGTGATCTCTTTCTCTTTGTCAGATTCATTGATTTTTTTTATGAGCTCCTCTAGTTTACCAGGTAAGACGTGTATCATCGCATCAGATATCTTCACTAAGTCATTGCGATCATCCTCCTGTGCTAACCCATCTGAGATTGAGACTAGATGGATCTGACCCTCCTTGTTGTGGTTCTGCAATGCGGTCATGACACGGTTGTGGTTGAACTCTGAGTTTACAAATGTGATCCTGAAGCCATGCTTGACTAATTGGTGTGAGAGTTCCATGTGAGCTATTACATGGCCTTGGACCGGATAAGGTATAACTATGGCATGTAGGTTTGCCATGTTTGAGTACACCTTACACTCACAAAATGTTCAGCTAATATGTGCAATTGCATTCACTCATAGGGATATATATTGGGTGTTGAGTCCTTAGGTTGAGCTGTCAATAGCCGGATTTTTTATCTTTATGTCTGGAGATTTTATGGATGAGAAGGTATCTCTTGTTTTGTTCTTTTTTGTTTGTAGACATTCCTTTATCGTTGGTTTTTCATCCTTTTCTTATGCTTTGCAATGTTTTTGTGTCTGCCTCTTTATCCCTTACAAGAAAGAATAATGCTGAAGTGACCTCACAATTGTACCTCATATCGCACATCCTGACGTGAAAGTTTGTAGGAACCATAGATGATTTACATCGAGATAAGTGTCAAAAAGCATCTATGGTTCCTACACACTTTCACGTCAGGATGTGTGATACGAGGTACAGTCTTGAGGTCACTCCAGCACGACTCTCCAAGTTATTCTGCATTTGGTAAATATGCCATGGTCGATTTTTTTTTTAAAATTTTTTTTTGGGTTTTATACAACAAAATTTTGATCAAATTTTTTTTTTCCAAGAAGGTTCTACACTATCAACTCTTGGTAATATCATTATGTAGGGAAATTTTGAATCCTATATAGGGTGCCTTTATAACGATCCCTATATATCGTCTAAATTTACGATGTTGCAAAGCCACTTTATTTTAACCAACCAAATCTACTCACATATCTTTCCTTTCCTCTCTCAGAATCTCTTAGAAAGTAATTATGTTTTTATTTGAACTCTAAGTACTATAACTTTCAATCTGAAAATTGATTTACAATGAATACAGTATTTTTTTTTTTTTTTAAAATCATTAATGTGAACACGCTAGGTATGATTTCCTTGGTATACTAAATCCTTTTCACAGATTAGATGCTAAAGTTCGGATGAAAATCTAGAGACAGTGAGAATTAATACATATTCAACTCTTCATTGCTTCAACAAACTGTTCCAAATTCTTCCATGAAGACCCACCATTACCCACACTATTCATGGACATCTCTTTCAGTTTTAGAGCATTTTCCCTCATTGCTCTGTCTCCAAGAAGTTGATTCACCTTTCTCTTAATTTCGTCCTTTGTGATGATCCCATTTTCACAAGGGTCCAACCCCAAACCAACCCTCCAAACATCAGTGATATAGCTCTTGTTAAGAAACTGGTCAGCAAAGTAAGGCCAACATATAAAGGGAACTCCCATGCATACTCCCTCCATGATTGAGTTCCAGCCACAATGGCTTAGGAAACAAGCAATAGAAGGGTGAGCCAACACCTTCTCTTGAGGTGCCCAAGTTACTATCTTTCCAAATTGAGCTACTCTATCTCGAAATCCATCAGGGTATGTGGCGCGAGGCCCATCAGTGAGGTCTGATCTAACAACCCACAAGAATGGACGGCCGAGAAGTTCGAGCCCAAGAGCTAGTTCATCTAGTTGATGCTGTTTGACTATTGCCACACTTCCAAAGGCCACATAGATGACTGAACCGATAGCCTGTCGATTGAGCCAGCTTAAGCAAGTTGGGTCCTCGGGAAAGAAGTTCCCAAGTTGATTGTTTGCAAGTAATGGGCCTATTGGTAGTATGTTTGGAACCATGGTGATAGCTGCTGTTTCAAGCTCATAGAATGAGTTGCAGATATACCGATCTGCAAAATCTGTAATTTGGTTACTTTTAACCATGGATTGAAAAATTTTATGTTGCATACTCTGGTCACCTATGCAGTGCCACAAGAGCTTTGTGGTGTTCATGGGGGGCATGGTTGGAGACAAGAATATCGTCTCATTCTTCTTCGAGATTCCTGGAAAAGAAAACAAACATTATTTGTAAAGTTAAATTGAAAATGATTCTATAACAAGAACTATGATTTGTCCTTAACAAAATTCGATTAATTCTTCCTGTAAAATTAAATTGTTAGTAATTTGTAGACCATTTTTCTTGAAGGCTCTTCCTCGTTATCTACAAGTGGACTTTCAAAAAGGGATCGGAAAACCATAACTTAATTAATTGATATCAAATATAATTAAATGGAGAAACTATATTCGCTATGATGATGATGATTATGAATTATGATGATATCTATCCAATCATAGATAAAGAGTGGAGAAATTTAAGTGAAATAAAAAGGTCTAGCTTGCCATTCTCATCGATAAATCCCGCGTCAATTAGCTTTGGAATGTTACGCTCCAAGGCCTTGTTTGCAATAGCTGCTGGAAGAAGGGCTGCTCGCCTGATCCCCATCTTCTTGGCAACCTCCAAAGCCCATTCTATTGCTATATCGACGATGACACATGAAATCTTCTCAGTGTCACTAGATTCATCATTGATCTTTCTAATAAATTTCTCTAATTGGCTTGGCATGGTTCTTGAGATAGTGTCGTGCATCTTGACGAGATCGGTCCGATCATCAAGTGTAAGCCCATCTGGAATTGAGACTAGATGAATGTGATCACCAACAACCTCATCTTCCTTATAAGTTGGTAATTGTGCCATGACTCTGGCATGGATGCACTCTGTGTTTATAAATGTCACCTTGAAGCCTCTATCAACCAAGCAACATGAGAGTTTCATAAGGGGCATGACATGGCCTTGTGCAGGGAATGGGATGACTAGCACGTGCGGCTGCTTGCCCATGCTTGTCCTCAATCCTTGACTTGTGTGTATGATCTTGCCTTCCCTTTATCATCTCATCAACAATTCAACACTACTACCAATTACAATAGTTTATTTATTTATTTATTTTTATTTTTTAAAATTTATTAATAAAGCTTATCTTCTACGCGTTTCAAAGTTCAACCTTCATTTATATATGAATGAATGAAAAGCAAGCCCACTTGTTTTTTGCATGGTCTTACATGAGAAACTAACAGAATGACTGAATCACCCTCATCTATGACCTCTTGTTTTTTGCAACTTGGTGTAAATTTTGAACACCATTTCAAGAAATAATTTGATGAGATCCACGTGTTTGACACATTGAGAAGGTATTTAAGTAAGGCAATAATTGTGGTAACCATTTTTGTCCCTACCTAAGATTGTGACATGTACCCCTCAAAAAAATTACTCTCACGTAAAAAGGCAGAGATCAAGTTCTTGAGTTTATTTAAATCAATTTGTTAAAGTAATTCACATTTGAGCTATATCACATAATTAGTTTTCTAATTTGAACCCAAGCTCATATGTAATCCTAAACTCGTATATGATCCTTAGCTCATATATAATCTAATCCCTAGCTCATATCTGACTTAATTCTGAACTCGCATATAATATAATCCTTAACTCGTATTGGACCTAGTCCTTAGCACATATATAATCTGTAACACGTATCTAAATTCAAGTTCATCCTTTCACATTAAATAAGATACAAACAAGATCTTGTCAAATTGATGGGATATCACATATCAAAAATTTTCATTTATCTAATTTGCATTAATGATCTGAAACACTTAAACATCAGACTCAAGTGTTTCCTTACATATGATGGACACATTTTTCAAAGCATTGAAAAGATATCTCAACTACCCATTTCATTATACATCAAGACAAGTAATGTGGTGACACCTGTCTTCAAAACTTGTCTATAAGTATATACTCCAAAAACTAAAGAAAGAGGGGGGGGGGGGGGATCTCTAAATCTCGAGCACTATTCATCGTCTTGTTCATTCATTTTCTTCTATCTAAATACTAACTTGACCGTCGGAGCATCATTAGCAAGCACCACATTGGGGCCTTTTCATTCTCTTCTTTTTGTCTCTTATTAATCAAGAAATGGCGAAAAAGCAAAGATCAATGATCGTCATTGAAAAAAAGAGATCATTAGATCAAGATCAAACCCACCATCATAAGAAGTCAGCCAAATTAACACCATCAAAGGAAAAAGATCTTTAGATCAAGACAACAATCAATAGACAATTCTTATCTCCAAGAGCAGAAATCCAAAAAATACCTCCATAACAATCATAAGCATTTAAGCACTTAAATCGACTACAAGAGACACACAAATCAATTTCAAATCTCGTCTCATTCGAGAACAAAGCAAAGTTGTCAAACGAGATAAATTATTTAACTTGATTTGTAATTATTTATTAATGTATATTTTATACATAGATAATAATAGTTTTTTTTTATATAAAATAAGATAGGTTAGAGGAGTTTAGCCACACTTGCATATTTTATTAAATATTTTAATTGTTAAAAAATTAATTATTTTAAAAGATACATTGACTAATATTATTAACAAGAATAATGATTTTCTGAAGTTCCCCCTCTAACCTACGCCCCCATCATAAATTGTAGATCATTTGCCTTGGGATACGAAAATTATATATCTTTTCATGTGTATCCAGAGGGGCGCTTCAGAAAAACATTATTCTTTCGTAAATAATTGAGATACCCCTGTGTTTTCCAAACTACTAACATACCCCTTGACATCAGACTAATGCTCTGGCTTTCAACCTCTAGCCTAAAAATCTTGATAAACTTCTCTCAAAATTTCATTTTCAATCCCTTTTCAGAAAACTCATGATTTTTCTACCCCAAAAATCCTATCTAGCTCTTGTGGTTTAATAGTAGAAGAAGATAGAATTCTGATAACAGATTTTGGTTGAGAAAAATTAAGGTAAAAAATCTTCTCTTTTACTTCCCAAAAATCTCAACTTTTTGCCCTTCTAATTAAAATTCTTTGATTATTTCTTGATTTTTTTTATTATTTAAATTTGAATGGAAAAATACGGTATTTGAGGATGAATTTGAGTGAGATTTCGTTTTAGTTGTAGACTTTATTCAATATTTTTTTCCTCAATTATGGGGGAAAAAAAGGGCTTCTTTGAAGAGATCAACACAAATAAGTAATAACATGTTCATGACATCATAATTTCTTGAATGAATTTGTCAAAATTCTTTGAAGAACTTCCACCTTCCATAACACTCTCTATGACCAATTCCTTGAGTTCTGAAATTTTCGATCTTATCTCATTGTTGCCAAGCAATTGCTCCACCTTCATTTTGATTTCTTCCTTTGTGATGATCCCATTTCCATCTGGATTCAATCCCAAACCAACTTTCCAAAAATCACAAATGTAGCTTTGGTTCAAGAATTGATCAGCAAAATAAGGCCAGCATAAAAAAGGAACCCCATTGCTTACACCCTCTACGGTTGAGTTCCAACCGCAATGGGTTAAGAAACAAGCGATAGAAGGGTGACTTAAAACCTTCTGTTGAGGTGCCCAACCTACTATTTTCCCACGAGTCGCCACCCGGGTTTGAAAGCCAGATGGGTAGGCATCAGATGATTCATTGACGATGTCTGGGCGCACAACCCACAGGAACGGGCGGTTGGAAAGTTCGAGTCCCAGTGCCAGCTCCTCGAATTGGGTTCGATCAAGTATTGTGAAGCTTCCAAAGGAAACGTAAATGACTGATCGGGCGGGCTGCTGATTGAGCCAATTCACGCAAGTTGGGTCTTCAGACCAGAAGTGCCCGACTGACTGGTCTAGATTACTGCTCGAAAGCAATGGGCCAATGGGTATGATATCTTGAAGCAACGCGAATGCTGCAGGCTCGAGTTCATAACTTGAATTGCAAATATGCCACTTAACACCTTTCCCAGCTTGGATATTTTTGAGTATGGATTGGAAGAAGTTTTTCTGTGCCGTCAAGTCACCAATGCAGAGCCATACTAAGTGGGCAGTGTTCATAGGAGGCATCATCGGTGTAAGTTGGATCATCTCGTGTTTTATCAAAGTTCCTGCAAAGTATTTCAGTTAATCGGGGCTGAAATCAAGGACTTAATAAGCTCTTCGATTAAATAGGTTGAATCATCTTACCGTCAGGATTAATGATTCCCGTATCAATCAGCTTCGGGATGTTATATATCATTGCCAATACTCCCGCAGGCGCAGTCGTGAAGGCAACCTTTTGGATTCCCATCTTCTCAGCAACTTCCAGTGCTAATCCCATGTCGCTTATGAGACATGTGATATCTTTATCTTCATCCGATCCATTGATCTTTTTTATGAGCTCTTCCAAGTAATGAGGCATGATGTGTATCATTGCATCAGATAGCTTCACCACGTCATTTCGATCATCTTCTGGTGCTAACCCATCTGGGATTGAGACAAGATGTATCTGATGACCCTCCTCATTGTGCATCTGCAATGCGGTCACGACACGGTTATGGTTGAACTCTGTGTTTACAAATGTGATCCTGAAGCCACGCTTGACTAATCGGTGTGAAAGCTCCATGTGAGGTATTACATGGCCTTGAGCTGGATAAGGTATAACAAGGGCATGTGGTTTGGCCATGGGTGAGTGTACCTTAACTCAATAAGTTTCAGCTAATACGTGCATTGTTTTCACAGTCACAGGGATATGTATATTGGGTGTTGAGTTCTTAAGCTGAGCTGTCAATAGTTGTATTTTATCGTTATGCCTTGATGTTTTATGAATGAAGGTATCTCTTGTTTTGTTCTTTTTTCTTTGTTGGCATTCCTTTGTCCTATTTTTCATCCTTTTCTTATACTTTTATAATGTTTTTGTGTTCTTGTGTTTACCATGACTCTAGCATGGAAACAGTGTTCGCAAATGTGAATCTTTAACCCTCTATCAGCCAAGTAACAAGAGTTTTTCATGAGAGACATGACATGGCCTTGTGCCGGGTATGGAATAAATGGCACGTCCGGTTGGTCAATCATGATTGTCTCCATCCCTCCACTTTTATGTATGCTCTCTCACATGCTCGTTTGTCATCATAAACATCCCTACTTATACTAGTTATTTTTATTTTTATTATTTGGTGAAAATTGGAAAAAGCCTACCTGGTTTTGAGCTGATGGCATACCCTCTTTCAATGCAGTCTTTCATGAGAGACTTACAAAAATTGTCGGAAAATTTTGCAGATTTCTATGACCAAGTGGGTAACTTTGAGCTATGATATAAGTTGGACTCACACTTTATTTGAGTCGAGTCCACTTGGGTACCTATTCTCCTCATAAATGAAAATATTTTTATTTATTAAATTGTCTAAAACCTTTTATGGGTGAATGAGAAATCGGCTATAAACAATCCCTACTAGCTATAGTTTGTTTTTGTATGGTTTGTAGAACTCTTGAGTTTTGTTAGTAAAACTCTTTAATCCCACATTTGATAATTAAGTACAAGGAAAATGTCTAGTTCTTATAAAGAACTTCTCATATCACTTAAGTGAATATGAGAGAGAGACTTGGGTAAGCTCATGCATGCACAAGGGGCCCATGGGCTCAAGAAGAATTTAAAGCTCATGATCCGAAAATCCTTAGTGCGTGCACACGGTGCGCATGCAGGGGATGTGCAAATCTCGATCATTTGACTTCACATGAGTGTTTGTCCAGAGAAAGGGTGTCTCTTAAGAATCGTGGGTACCAAATAGCGGGAACAAATCTGTGCCAAGAACATTGTGTTGAACACAAGCCTCAATCAATTTCTTCTTTACTTTTCTCTTTCTAATTTGCTTTTCTTTTTCTTTATTTATTTACTTCTTATTTTATTTTGTTTTTTTTTTTTCCCGTCTTTTTGTTCTTTTAGTGAAACTAGATTCACAGGTTATTACAAAAATGATTGAAATACCCCCATCTTTGATCTTTTTACAATTTTTTTTTCCCTTGAAAGTCCTTTATCTTCTTTAACCTCTCCAATCTTCAAGTCGAGTTGATTTTTAAGCTCTTCAACCCATCATTTTTTTTTATGGGCAAGCTGAACTTGAATCCAAGACCTCAACATGTTATTGATATGTGTAAATTATTTGAACTATGGGCTTAATCCCATCAAACCTTTATCTTCAATTTCATCTCAACCTTTTGCTCCAATAACCCTTGATTTTTTGTATTCAAGGGTTTTTGGCAAGAGTTCAAGAGGGCCAATTTCATTTTTTGTTAGTCTCTCATGGACGACTTCGATGAAGGGGGTATCTCATCAGTTTGAAAATTCAATGGGTATATCTAATTTTCATGAACCCCTAGTGGTACCTCAAATTACTACCCTGTTCTCTATTGGTGGAGGTGCTAATGATTGTCTCTTCTCCTAACAGCTTTGATATTTATTTTAATGAATATTAGTATCTCTAATCTTGTTCTCGTCAAGATTGGATTTATTTCCTTGTCTTTCTCTCATGTAAAATATTCTAGTGTCCTTTGATGTTAGTTAGATTCATGCATATTTTTCATCTTGTGCCCCATGAATACGCCCATAGCTATCATAAGCTGATAAAAAAATGCTTGAATTATAAAACAATCAAGTAAATTTCTAATTTATAACTGCACTGCCAAATAAATATCCATGGTTAGTAGAATGTAGCAGCGAAACAGATGTAGAATGGGGAGCTCAGAATGGCAAACCACAGGAGAACATTTGACATATTATTGGGATTAGTTGTACCATATCATTTTGCAGTAAGGCCCATAGTCATCAAAGTTGCTAACATTTTCAAAAAATTCATGTTCAAATCATGATTTTAAAGACTGTCGATTAAATTACGACGTTTTGAAAAAATCATGATTTAATCATGACTTTTTGAAAAAATAGCGATTTAAACAAAAAAAAAAAGTGATTTTTTTTTTTCTTTTTTGCTGAACAAGCTATTTTAAAAGGGTTTTTACAAAAACAATTTATTCTTAAGTTTAAAATAGGATTTGATGATATAAATGATAATATCACTTAGTAGAAAAAATATATTGTCTTAATACTATTTAGATTTTTTTTCGATTTTCTCTTTTTTTTTTTTTTTTTTCGATTTTTTCCCTTGCCAACTTATTCTCGAATCCTGACTTGGTGACTATGGTAAGGTCACCTTTGTTTCTTTCAGTTTGAGTTTTTTCTTGATACGATCACTTCACCTACTTACTTAGATCCAGCGATACAATCCCTCTCACTTCTCTCAATCAAATTTTGTTTAATTTGAGAGCTTATTTCTCCACACCAACTTTTACTAAGAGCACCTAAGATGTGTGCTAATTTCTTTGGTGATTTCGTATAAATTAAGGTGCTTTTAGCGGACATGAACACACTATAACTAGAAAAAAAATGACCTTAGACGGTATTGAATGGAGGAACAAGAATCGTCTCACCCCAAAATTTGGGATAAGGCTTTGATTGATTTATTTGAAAATAACCCAAATAAACATTACTAATGTAATTGTTGTCCATGCAACCATCTAAATTTTGAAATATGTTCTAAATATATAGATTCGAATACAGAGAACTAGATTGAAGGTACCACCACAATGACGTGGTGAAGTCTTTTTAAACCTATAAAATGAAAAAGACACAAAACTAGAATTGTTTGTTAGTTAATGGGCTTGTGACTGAATCTTCTTATGAGCAAAATCTAATTCAAGATCTTACAAATTTGAACAACGCTAGTGATTGTTGTAGTAGTCAAACAATGATTACATGTTTAAATTTGGATGAAAATCTTGAGATAGTGAGAACTAAAACATCTTCAATTTTTCATTGCTGCAACAAGTATTTCCAAATTCTTCCAGGAAGACCCACCATTACCAACACTATTCATGGCCATTTCTTTTAGTTTTAGAGCATTTTCTCTCATCACTTTGTCTCCAAGCAGTTGATTCACCTTTCCTTTAATTTCATCCCTTGATATGATCCCATTGTCATCTGGTTCCAACCCCAAACCAGCCCTCCAAACATCAGTGATATAGCTCTTGTTAAGAAACTGGTCAGCAAAATGAGGCAAACATATGAAGGGAACTCCCATGCATATTCCCTCCATGATTGAGTTCCATCCACAATGGCTTAGGAAACAAGCAATAGAAGGGTGAGCCAACACCTTCTCTTGAGGTGCCCAAGTTACTATCTTTCCAAATTGAGCTACTCTATTTTCAAATCCATCTGGGTATGTAGCGCTAGGCCCATCAGTGAGGTCTGATCTAACAACCCACAAGAATGGACGGCCGAGAAGTTCGAGCCCAAGAGCTAGTTCATCTAGTTGATGCTGTTTGACTATTGCAACACTTCCAAAGGCCACATAGATGACTGAACCGATAGCCTGTCTATTGAGCCAGCTTAAGCAAGTTGGGTCCTCGGGAAAGAAGTTCCCAAGTTGATTGTTTGCAAGTAATGGGCCTATTGGTAGTATGTTTGGAACCATGGTGATAGCTGCGGTTTCAAGCTCATAGAATGAGTTGCAGATATACCAATCTGCAAAATCTGTAATTTGGTTTCTTTTAACCATGGATTGAAAATTTTTATGTTGCATACTCTGGTCACCTATGCAGTGCCACAAGAGCTTCGCGGTGTTCATGGGGGGCATGGTTGGAGACAAGAATATTGTCTCATTCTTCTTTGAGATTCCTGAAAAAGAAAACAAACATTCTTTGTAAAGTTAAATTGAAAATGATTCTATAACAAGAACTATGATTTGTCCTTAACAAAATTCGATTAATACTTCCTGTAAAATTAAATTGTTAGTAATTTGTAGACCATTTTTCTTGAAGGCTCTTCCTCGATATCTACAAGTGGTCTTTCGAAAAGGGATTGGAAAACCATAATTTAATTAAGTGATATCAAATATAATAAAATGGAGAAACAATATTCGCTACGATGATGATGATTATGAATTATGATGATATCTATCCAATCATAGAAATAGATTGGAGAAATTTAAATGAAATAGAAAGGTCTAGCTTGCCATTCTCATCGATAAATCCCGCGTCAATTAGCTTTGGAATGTTACGCTCCAAGGCTTTGTTTGCAATAGCTGCTGGAAGAAAGGCCGCTCGCCTGATCCCCATCTTCTTGGCAACCTCCAAAGCCCATTCTATTGCTATATCGACGATGACACATGAAATCTTCTCAGTGTCACTAGATTCATCATTGATCTTTCTAATAAATATCTCTAATTGGCTTGGCATGGTTCTTGAGATAGTGTCGTGCATCTTGAAGAGATCGGTCCGATCATCAGGTGTAAGCCCATCTGGAATTGAGACTAGATGAATGTGATCACCAACAACCTCATCTTCCTTATAAGTTGGTGATTGTGTCATGACTCTGGCATGGATGCACTCTGTGTTTATAAATGTCACCTTGAAGCCTCTATCAACCAAGCAACATGAGAGTTTCATAAGGGGCATGACATGGCCTTGTGCAGGGAATGGGATGACTAGCACGTGCGGCTGCTTGCCCATGCTTGTCCTCAATTTTTGACTTGTGTGTATGATCTTGCCTTCCCTTTTATCTTCTCATCAACAATTCAACACCACTACCAATTACAATAGTATATTTATTTATTTATTTTTATTTTTTAAAATTTATTAATAAAGCTTATCTTCTACGCGTTTCAAAGTTCAACCTTCATTTATATATGAATGAATGAAAAGCAAGCCCTGTTGTTTTTTGCATGGTCTTACATGAGAAACTAACAGAAAATGACTGAATCACCCTCATCTATGACCTCTTGTTTTTTGCAACTTGGTGTAAATTTTGAACACCATTTCAAGAAATAATTTGATGAGATCCAAGTGTTTGACACATTGAGAAGGTATTGAAGTAAGGCAATAATTGTGATAACCATTTTTGTCCCTACTTAAGATTGTGACATGTACCCCTCGAAAAAATTATTCTCACGTAAAAAGACAGAAATTAAGTTCTTAAGTTTATTTAAATCAATATGTTAAAGTAATTCACATTTGAGCGATATCACATAGTTAGTTTCTAATTTGAACCCAAGCTCATATGTAATACTAAACTCGTATATAATCGTTAGCTCATATATAATCTAATTCGTAACTCGTATCTAATCTAATCCCAAGCTTGTATCTAATCCCTAACTCATATTTGACTTAATTCCGAACTCGCATATAATCTAATCCTTAATTTGTATTGGACCTAATCCTTAGCACATATCTAATCCGTAACACGTATCTAAATTCAAGTTCATCCTTTCACATTAAATAAGATACAAACAAAATCTTGTCAAATGATGGGATATCACATATCAAAAAATTTCATTTCTCTACTTTGTATCAATGATTTGAAACACTTAAACATTAGACTCAAATGTTTCCTTACATGTGATGGACACATCTTCCAAAGCATTGAAAAGATATCTCAACTACCCATCTTATCATACATTAAGACAAGTAATGTGGTGACACCTACCTTCAAAACTTGTTTATAAGTATATACTCCAAAAACTAAAGAAAGAGTGGGGGGGAAGGGGTTGAATTATAATCTCTAGATCTCGAGTACTATCCATCTTCTTGTTCATATATTTTTTTCTATCTAAATACTAACTTGACCGTCAGAGTATCATTGACAAGCACCACGCTGGGGCCTCATCATTATCTTCTTTTTGCCTCTTATTGATCAGGAAGTGGCGAAAAAGCAAAAATCAACAATTGTCATTAAAGCAAAGGGGTCGTTAGATCAATATCAAGCCCACCATTAGAAGAAGTCAGCCAAATTAACACCATCAAAGGAAGAAGATCTTTAGATTAAGCCTACAATCAATAGACAATTCTCATCTCATAGGACAGAAATCCAAAAAAAACCTCCACAACAATCATAAGCATTTAAGCCCTTAAATTGACTATAAAAGACACACAAATCAATTTCAAATCTCGTCTCATTCAAGAACAAACCAGAGTTGTGAAACGAGTTAACTTGATTCGTAATTATTTATTAATATATATTTTATACATAGATAATTATAATTTTTTTATAAAAATAAGACAGATTAGAGGAGTTTAGTCACACTTGCATATTTTATTAAATATTCTAATTGTTAAAAAATTAATTATTTTAAAAGATATATTGACTAATATTATTAACAAGAATAATGATTTTCTGAAGTCCCCCCTCTAACCTACGCCTCAATCATAGGACAGTAGATCATTTGCCTTGGGATACAAAAAGTATATATCTTTTCATGTGTATCCAGAGGGGGTGTCAGAAAAACATTATTCTTTTGTAAATAATTGAGATACCCCTGTGTTTTCCAAACTACTGAAATGCCCCTTGACATCAGACTAATGCTCTGGCTTTCCAACCTCTAGCCTAAAAACCTTGATTAACTTCTCAAAAATTTCATTTTCAATCCCTTTTCAGAAAACTCATGATTTTTCTACCCCAAAAATCCTATCTAGCACTTGTGGTTTAATAGTAGAAGAAGATAGAATTCTAGATGACAAATTTGGGTGGGGAAAAACTAAGGTAAAAAATCTTCTCTTTTACTTCCCAAAAATCTAAACTTTTTGCCCTTCTAATTCAAGTTCTTTGATTATTTATTGATTTTTTTTTTTTTTTAATTAAAATTTGAATGGAAAAATACGGTATTTGAGGATGAATTTGAGTGAGATTTCGTTTTAGTTGTAGACTTTATTCAATATATTTTTCCTCAATTATGGGGGGAAAAAAGGGCTTCTTTGAAGAGATCAACACAAATAAGTAATAACATGTTCATGACATCATAATTTCTTGAATGAATTTGTCAAAATTCTTTGAAGAACTTCCACCTTCCATAACACTCTCTATAACCAATTCCTTGAGTTCTGAAATTTTCGATCTTATCTCATCGTTGCCAAGCAATTGCTCCACCTTCATTTTGATTTCTTCCTTTGTGATGATCCCATTTCCATCTGGATTCAATCCCAAACCAACTTTCCAAAAATCACAAATGTAGCTTTGGTTCAAGAACTGATCAGCAAAGTAAGGCCAGCATAGAAAAGGAACCCCATTGCTTACACCCTCTACGGTTGAGTTCCAACCGCAATGGCTTAAGAAACAAGCGGTAGAAGGGTGACTTAAAACCTTCTGTTGAGGTGCCCAACCTACTATTTTCCCACGAGTCGCTACCCGGGTTTGAAAGCCAGATGGGTAGGCATCAGAGGATTCGTTGACAATGTCTGGGCGCACAACCCACAGGAACGAACGGTTGGAAAGTTCGAGTCCCAGTGCCAGCTCCTCGAATTGGGTTCGATCAAATATTGTGAAGCTTCCAAAGGAAACGTAAATGACTGATCGGGCGGGCTGCTGATCGAGCCAATTCAAGCAAGTTGAGTCTTCAGACCAGAAGTGCCCGACTGACTGGTCTAGATTACTGCTCGAAAGCAATGGGCCAATTGGTATGACATCTCGAAGCAACGTGAATGCTGCAGGCTCGAGTTCATAACTTGAATTGCAAATATGCCACTTAACACCTTTCCCAGCTTGGATATTTCTGAGTATGGATTCGAAGAAGGTTTTCTCTGTCGTCAAGTCACCAATGCAGAGCCATACTAAGTGGGCAGTGTTCATAGGAGGCATCGTTGGTGTTAGTTGGATCATCTCGTGTTTTATCAAAGTTCCTGCAAAGTATTTCAGTTAATTGGGGCTGAAATCAAGGACTTAATAAGCTCTTCGATTAAATAGGTTGAATCATCTTACCGTCAGGATTAATGATTCCCGTATCAATCAGCTTCGGGATGCTATATATCATTGCCAATACTCCAGCAGGCGCAGTCGTAAAAGCAACGTTTTGGATTCCCATCTTCTCGGCAACTTCCAGTGCCAATCCCATGTCGCTTATGAGACATGTGATCTCTTTATCTTCTTCCGATCCATTGATCTTTTTTATGAGCTCTTCCAAGTAAAGAGGCATGATGTGTATCATTGCATCAGATAGCTTCACCAGGTCATTTCGATCATCTTCCGGTGCTAACCCATCTGGGATTGAGACAAGATGTATCTGATGACCCTCCTCATTGTGCATCTGCATTGCGGTCACGATACGGTTATGGTTGAACTCTGTGTTTACAAATGTGATCCTGAAGCCACGCTTGACTAATCGGTGTGAAAGCTCCATGTGAGGTATTACATGGCCTTGAGCTGGATAAGGTATAACAAGGGCATGTGGGTTGGCCATGGGTGAGTGTACCTTACACTCAAGAAGTTTCAGCTAATATGTGCATTGTTTTCACACTCACAGGGATATGTATATTGGGCATTGAGTTCTTAAGCTGAGCTGTCAATTGTTGAGTTTTATCATTATGCCTTGATATTTTTATGAGTTCTTATGAATGAAGGTATCTCTTGTTTTGTTCTTTTTTCTTTGTTGGCATTCCTTTGTCCTATTTTTCATCCTTTTCTTATGCTTTTATAATGTTTTTGTGCTCTTGTGTTTACCATGACTCTAGCATGGAAACACTATGTTTACAATGTGACTCTTGAACCCTCTATCAGCCAAGCAACACAAGTTATTCATGAGAGGCATGACATGGCTTTGTGTTGGGTATGGAATAAATGGCACGTCCAGTTGGTCAATCATGGTTGTCTCCATCCCTCCACTTTTGTGTATGCTCTCTCACATGCTCATTTGTCATCATAAACATCCCCACTTATACTAGTGATTTTTATTTTTATTATTTGGTGAAAATTGGAAAAAGCCTACTAGGTTTTGAGCTGACTTGTGCAATCTTCCACTAACAAAAATTGTGGAAAAATTTGCAGATTTCTGTGACCAAGTGGGTAACTTTGAGCCGTGATATAAGTGGGACCCATACTTTGTTTGAGGCGGGTTCACTTGGGTACCTATTCTCCTCATAAAAGAGAATATTTTTATTTATTAAGTTGTCTAAAACCCTTCATGGGCGAATGAGAAATCGGCTCTAACCAATCCCTACTAGCCATAGTTTGTTTTTGTGTGGTTTGTGGAACTCTTGAGTTTTGTCAGTGAAACTCTTTAGTCCCATATTAGATATGTACAAGGACAATGTCTATATAGAACTTCTTATATCACTTAAGTGAATATGAGAGAGAGACTTGGGTAAGCTCATGCACACACAAAGGACCCATGGGCTCAAGAAGAATTTAAAACTCATGATCCGAAAATCCTTAATGCGTGCACATGATGCACGTGAGAAAGGGTGTCTCTTAAAACCGTGAGCACCAAATAGCGGGAACAAATCTGTCTCAAGGACATTGTGTTGAACACAACCCTCGATCAATTTCTTCTTTACTTTTCTCTTTTTGGTTTGCATTTCTTTTTCTTTATTTCTTTATTTGTTATTTTGTTATTTTTTTCATCTTTTTGTTCTTTTAGTGAAACCAAATTCACAGGTTATTACAAAAATGACTGAAATACCCCCATCTTTGATCTTTTTACAAAACCTTTTTTTCCCTTGAAAGTCCCTTTACTTCTTTAACCTCTTCAATCTTCAGGTCAAGTTGTTTTTAAAGCTCTTCAACCCATCATTTTTTTTATGGGCAAGCTGAAATTGAATCCAAGACCTCATCATGTTATTGATATGTGTCAATTATTTGAACTATGGGTTTAAGCCCAGCAAACCATTGTCTTCAATCTCATCTCAACCTTTTGCTCCAATAACCCTTGATTTTTTGTATTCAAGGGTTTTTGGCAAGAGTTCAAGAGGGGGAATTTCGATAATTTTTTGTTAGTCTTTCATGGATGGCTTCAATGAAAGGGGTATCTCATCAGTTTGAAAATTCTGTAGGATATCTAATTTTCACGAACCCGTAGTGGTACCTCAAATTACTACCCTCAATGATTGTCTCTTGTCTTGACAGGCTTTGATATTTATTTTAATGAATATTAGTATCTCTAATCTTGTTCTTGTCAAGATTGGATTTATTTCCTCGTCTTTCTCTCATGTAAAATATTCTAGTGTCCATGGACGTGTTAGCTAGATTCATGCATATTTTTCATCATGTGCCCCATGAAGATGCCCATAGCTATCATAAGCTGATAAAAAAATGCTTGAATTATAAAATAATCAATTAATTCTTTTTAGATGGAACTCTTTTTGTAATCACTAATGCTTTAGCTTTTCCTTGTTTTGTTGCTCTTTGAGAGGCTTCCTCAACCTTCTTGTACTTTGTTCTTCCTTTTTTCATCAATATATTACACTTATCAAAAAAAAACTACACCGCCAAATAAATACCCATGGTTAGTAGAATGTAGCAGCGAAACAGATGTAGAATGGGTAGCTTACAATGGCAAACCACAGGAGAACATTTGACATATTATTGGGACTAGTTGTACCGTATCATTTTGAAGTAAGGCCCATAGCCATCAAAGTCGTCGACTTTTTCAAAAAATCATGATTTTAAAGACTGGCGATTAAATCACAACGTTTTGAAAAAATCACGATTTAATCACAACTTTTTGAAAAAATAACGATTTAAACAAAAAAAAAATGTGATTTTTTTTTTTTTTTTTTTTTTTTGCTGAAGAAACTATTTTAAAAGGGTTTTTTCAAAAATAATTTATGCTTAAAGTTTAAAATAGGATTTGATGATATAAATGATAACATCACTTAGTAGAAAAAATATATTATCTTAACACCGTTTAGATTTTTTCTCGATTTTTTCCTGTTTTTTTTGTTTTTTCAATTTTTTCCCTTGCTGACTTACTCCCGAATCCTGACTTGGTGACTATGGTAAGGCCACCTTGGTTTCTTTCAGTTCGAGTTTTTTCCTGATATGATCACTTCACCTACTTACTTAGATCCAGTGATACAATCTCTCTCACTTCTCTCAATCAAATTTTGTTTAATAAAGAGAACTTCTTTCTCCACACCAACTTTTACTAAGAGCGCCCAAGATGTGTGCTAATTTCTTTGGTGATTTCGTATAAATTAAGGTGCTTTTAGCGGACGTGAACACACTATAACTAGAATAAAAAATGACCTTAGACGGTATTGAATGGAGGAACAAGAATCGTCTCACCGCAAAATTTGGGATAAGGCTTTGATTGATTTATTTGAAAATAAAACTAAATAAACATTATTAATGTAATTGTTGTCCATGCAATCATCTAAATTTTGAAATATGTTCTAAATAAATAGATTCAAATAAAGAGAACTAGATCGAAGTTACCACCACAATGACGTGGTGAAGTCTTTTTAAACCTATAAAAAGAAAAAGACACTAAACTAGATTTGTTTGTTAGTTAATGGGCTTGTGACTGAATCTTCTTATTAGCAAAATCTAATTCAAGATCTTACAAATTTGAACCACGCTAGTGATTGTTGTAGTAATCAAACAATGATTACATGTTTAAATTTGGATGAAAATCTTGAGATAGTGAGAACTAAAACATCTTCAATTTTTCATTGCTTCAACAAGTATTTCCAAATTCTTCCAGGAGGACCCACCATTACCAACACTAATCATGGCCATTTCCTTTAGTTTTAGAGCATTTTCTCTCATCACTTTGTCTCCAAGCAGCTGATTCACCTTTCTTTGAATTTCATACCCCAAACCAGTCCTCCAAACATCAGTGATGTAGCTCTTGTTAATAAACTGGTCAGAAAAGTAGGGCCAACATATAAAGGGAATTCCCATGCATACTCCCTCCATGGTTGAGTTCCATCCACAATGGCTTAAGAAACAAGCAATAGAAGGGTGAGCCAACACCTTTTGTTGAGGTGCCCATGTTACGATCTTTCCAAGGTGACCTATTCTATCTTGAAATCCATCTGGGTATGTGGTAATGGGCCCACCAGTGAGATCTGGTCTAACAACCCATAGGAATGGTCGACCAAGAAGTTCAAGTCCATGTGCTAGTTCATCGTGCTGGTGCTGTTTGAGTTGTGCAATACTTCCAAAGGCAACATAAATAACTGAACCAATAGCTTGTTGATTGAGCCAGCTTAAGCAAGTTGAGTCCTCGGACCAGAGATTCCCTAGTTGCTTGCTTGCAAGTAATGGGCCTATTGGTATTATGTTTGGTACCATGGCGATAGCTGCAGTCTCAAGCTCGTAGAATGAGTTGCAGATATACCAATCTGCAAAATCTGTAATTTGGTTGTCTTTAAGCATGAGTTGAAAAATTTTCTGTTGCATACTCTGGTCACCCATGCTGTGCCACAGGAGGTTTGCAGTGTTCATGGGGGGCATGGTTGGAGACAATAAAATTGTCTCATTCTTCTTTGAAGTTCCTGCAAAAAAAAAAAAAATCAGTGTATTGTAGATAGATCATCAAAAGCACAAAAGAAGAGCCTATAACTAGAGGCATTTCATAGTTGAAGATGATTCTATAGCGAGAGATATTATTTGTCCTTTGCAATTTTCAATTAATTCTTATAAAACTCAGATATTAGTAATTTGTAGACCATTTTCCCTTACAACTCTTATTTTGTTATCGGGGACTTCTCTATGTTAGCTCTATAAGATGGTAATGGTGATGACATCCATCCAAATTCAGCAATAAAATATAAACACACACACACACACATATATATAAATAAAAATAAAAGCTAAACACCCTAGTTGATCTTGCCATTCTCATCGATAAATCCTGCATCAATTAGCTTTGGAATGTTGACTCCCAAGGCCCTGCATGCTATAGCTGATGGCAAAAAAGCTGCTCCTCGAATTCCCATCTTCTTGGCAACATCCAAAGCCCATCCTACGGTTGTGTCAGCGATGACACATGCAATCTTCTCACTTCTACTAGATTCGATGATCTTCCTAATAAGTTTCTCTAATTGGGCCGGCATGGTTTTAGGGATGGTGTCAAATTTCTTCAAGGAATCACTCCGTTCTTCTAGTGTAAGCCCATCTGGAATGGAAATTAGACGTATCTTTCCAACCTCATTTTCCTTCACTGGTGAAGCTGCCATGATGACTCTAGCATGGATGCAGTCAGTGTTCACAAATGTGATCTTGAACCCTCTATCAGCCAAGCAACATGAGAGTTTCATGAGAGGCATCACATGGCCTTGTGCCGGGTATGGAATAACTAACACGTGTGGCTGGTTGCTCATGATCGTTGTTGGCTGTTGTCCCTCCACTTGTGTTTATGCTCATTTGTCATCCTAAACATCCTTACTTATACTAGTTAGTTTTTTCTTGTTATTGATAATTTTGAGGTAACTCTCCAGGTTTTGGTGAAAATTGGAAATAAACAACCAGGTTTCAAACTGCTAGCATATAACCATATGCACATTAGAGACCAACAAAAACCTAAGGTATCTTTTGACAAAACCCCTTGTTTTTTTCGCTCAAAAAGCCCTCTTGTCCTCAACCTTTGAGGAATTTTTTTTATGCTCTTCAACTTTCTTTAGCCCATTTTTTTTGTTTGTGAGTAAACTAAAGTTGAACCCAAGACCTCAATGTTGCATTGGAATGTGTCAACCAATTGAGATATGGGTCTAAGCTCATCACCCCATTGTCGTCAATCTCATCTCAACCATTTGTGAAAAAAAAATCCTTGATTTTCATATTCAAGGGTATTTGGCAAGAGGTTAAGAGGGTGGCATTTTGATCATTTTTTTGTGAATGAAGGTATCTCTTGTTTTGTTCTTTTTTCTTTGTTGGCATTCCTTTATCCTATTTTTCATACTTTTCTTATGCTTTTATAATGCTTTTGTGTTCTTGTGTTTACCATGACTCTAGCATGGATACACTGTGTTCGCAAATGCAACTCTTGAACCCTCTATCAGCCAAGCAACACGAGTTTTTCATGAGAGGCATGACATGGCTTTGTGCCGGGTATGGAGTAAATGGCACGTGCGGTTGGTCAATCATGATTGTCTCCATCCCTCCACTTTTGTGTATGCTCTCTCACATGCTCATTTGTCATCATAAACAATGATTTTTATTTTTATTATTTGGTGAAAATTGGAAAAAGCCTACCAGGCTTTGAGCTGATGGCATACCCTCTCTCAGTGCAGTCTTCCATGAGAGACTAACAAAAATGACTGAAATACCCCCATCTTTGATCTTTTGACAAAAACCATTTTTTCCCTTGAAAGTCTCTTATTTTCCAACCTCGCCAATCTTCAGGTCCAGTTGTTTTTTAAGCTCTTAAACCCATCATTTTTTTTATGGGCAAGCTGAACTTGAATCCAAGACCTCAATGTTTTATTGATATGTGTCAATTATTTGAACTATGGGTTTAAGCCCATCGAACCATTGTCTTCAATCTCATCTCAACCTTTTCCTCCAATAACCCTTGATTTTGGGTATTCAAGGGTTTTTGGCAAGAGTTCAAGAGGGGGGATTTCAATCATTTTTGTTAGTCTCTCATGGATGACTTCAATGAAGGGGGGGTATCTCATCAATTCGAAAATTCAGTGGGTATATCTAATTTCACGAACCCATAGTGGTACCTCAAAATTACCCTTGTTCTCTATTAATGGAGGTGCCAATGATTGTCTCTTGTCTTGACAGACTTTGATATTTATTTTAATGAATATTAGTATCTCTAATCTTGTTCTTGTCAAGATGGATTATTTCCTTATCTTTCTCTTATCTAAAATATTCTAGTGTCGATGGACGTTAGTTAGATTCATGCCTATTTTTCATCATGTGCCCCATGAATACGCCCATAGCTATCATAAGCCGATAATAAAAAAAAAAAAATTGCTTGAATTATAACACAATCAGCTTAATTTTTAATGTATAACTGCACCGCCAAATGAATATCCATGGTTAGTAGAATGCTGCAGCGAATAATGGGTAGCTCACAATGGCAAAGCATAGGAGAACATTGACATATTATTGGGACTATTTGTACCATATCATTCGCTGTAAGCCCTCCTTTGTTTCTTGCAGTTGGAGTTTTTTCCTGATGTGAGTATTTCACCTACTTACTTGGATCCAATGATACACTCTCTCTCACTTCTCTCAATCAAATTTTGTTTAATAAAGAGAGGTTCTATTTCCACGTCAACTTTTACTAAGAGCATCCCAAAATGTGCGCTAATTTCTTAGGTGATTTAATATAAATTAGGGCCCTTTTAGCAGACATGAAAAACACTGACATGGTAAAGTCTATTTGTAGCATTGCCAAAGACTTGGGATCAAAAACTTGTCTATACACTTACAACCTATTAAAAAAAAGATACAAAACTAGATTTGTTAATGGGTCTGTGACTTAATCTTCTTATTAGCAAAATCTAATTCAAGATCTAACCACACTAAGGATGGTTGTGGTAATCAAACAATGATTTTCACAGATTACATGCCTAAATTTGGATGAAAATCTTGAGATAGTGAGAATTAAAACATCTTCAATTCTTCATTGCTTCAACAAGTTGTTCCAAATTCTTCCAAGAAGACCCACCATTACCAACACTATTCATGGCCATATCTTTTAGTTTTAAAGCATTTTCTCTCATCACTCTGTCTCCAAGAAGTTGATTCACCTTTGTTTTAATTTCATCCCTTGAGATGATCCCATTATCATCTGGTTCCAACCCCAAACCAATCCTCCAAACATCAGTGATGTAGCTCTTGTTAATAAACTGGTCAGCAAAGTAGGGCCAACATATAAAGGGAATTCCCATGCATACTCCCTCCATGGTTGAGTTCCATCCACAATGGCTTAAGAAACAAGCAATAGAAGGGTGAGCCAACACCTTTTGTTGAGGTGCCCATGTTACGATCTTTCCAAGGTGACCTATTCTATCTTGAAATCCATCTGGGTATGTGGTAATGGGCCCACCAGTGAGATCTGGTCTAACAATCCATAGGAATGGTCGACCAAGAAGTTCAAGTCCATGTGCTAGTTCATCGTGCTGGTGCTGTTTGAGTTGTGCAATACTTCCAAAGGCAACATAAATAACTGAACCAATAGCTTGTTGATTGAGCCAGCTTAAGCAAGTTGAGTCCTCGGACCAGAGATTCCCTAGTTGATTGCTTGCAAGTAATGGGCCTATTGGTAGTAGGTTTGGAAACATTGCGATAGCTGCAGGCTCAAGCTCGTAGAATGAGTTGCAGATATACCAATCTGCAAAATCTGTAATTTGGTTGTCTTTAAGCATGTTTCGAAAAAATTTCTGTTGCATACTCTGGTCACCTATGCTGTGCCACAGGAGGTTTGCAGTGTTCATGGGGGGCATGGTTGGAGCCAAGAAAATTGTCTCATTCTTCTTCGGAGTTCCTGCGAAAAAGAAAATATATATATATATATATTTCAGTGTATTATATAGATAGTTCATCAAAAGCACAAAAGGAGAACCTATAATGAGAGGCATTTCATAGTTGAAGATGATTCTATAACAAGAGATATTATTTGTCCTTTGCAAACTTAGATTAATTCAATAATTCCTATAAAGCTCAATTATTAGTAATTTGTAGGCCATATTCCCTTACAACTCTTATCTCGTTATCGTCAATGGACTTCGCTATGTTAGCTCTATAAGATGGTGCAATAAAATAAATGAAGAAATATAAATAAAAATAATAGCTAAACACCCTAGTTGATCTTGCCATTCTCATCGATAAACCCTGCATCAATTAGCTTTGGAATGTTAAGCCCCAAGGCACTGCATGCCATAGCTGATGGGAAAAAGGCTGTTCCTCGAATTCCCATCTTCTTGGCAACGTCCAAAGCCCATCCTATGGTTGTGTCAGCGATGACACATGCAATCTTCTCACTGCTAGTAGATTCGTTGATCTCTGTAATAAATTTCTCTAATTGTGCCGGCATGGTTTTAGGGATGGTGTCAAATATCTTTAAGGGATCACTCCGCTCTTCTGTTGTAAGCCCATCTGGAATGGAAACTAAACGTATCTTTCCAACATCATTTTCCTTCACTGGTGAAGCTGCCATGACGACTCTAGCATGGATGCACTCCGTGTTCACAAATGTCACCATGAACCCTCTGTCAGCCAAGCAACATGAGAGTTTCATGAGAGGCATCACATGGCCTTGTGCCGGGTATGGAATAACTATCACATGTGGTTGGTTGCTCATGATCGTTGTCGTCCCTCCACTTGTGTTTATGCTCTCTTACATGCTCATTTGTCGTCAATAACATCCTTACTTATACTAGTTTTTTTTTTTTTTCTTGTCATTGATAATTTTGAGGTAACCCTCCAGGTTTTGGTGGAATTTTGAGATAACCTTGTGGGTTTCGAGCTGATAGCATATAGCTGTATACAGTCTTCCATAAGAGACCAACAAAAATATGAAGTATAGTTGGACAAAACCCCTTGTTTTTTTCCTCCAAAAGCCCCCCTTCTTGTCTTCAGCATTTTTGGGGAATTTTTTTTTTTAAAGCTCTTCAACCTTGTCTTTAGCCCATCTTTTTTTTTGTGGGTAAACTAAACTTGAACCCAAGACCTCAATGTTGCATTGCAATAGGTCTACTAGTTGAGATATGGGTCTAAGCCCATCACCCCATTGTCTTCAATCTCATCTCAACCTTTTGCCAAAAAATGTCCTTGATTTTTATATTCAAGGGTTTTTGGCAAGAGGTTAAGAGGGTGGCATTTCGATCATTTTTTTATTAGTTTCTCATGGAAGACAACAATCAAGAGGTTTAAGGGGTGTCATCAGTTTGAAAACCCATTGGGTATAACTAATTTTCACAAAAACCTTAAGGGTACCTCCAAACTACCTTTGTTGTTTATTGTTGGAGGTGCTGATGATTAATTAGCACTTGTTTTGACATGCTCCCACGTTTATTTTAATAGATATTAGTTATCTCCAATCTTTTTCTTGTGTAGGTGGATTGACTGCCTTGTCTTTCTCTCATAAAATTTTGGAAAATTATAGTATCCAAAGTCGCCGGCCAACGAAACAGTTAGAAAAAAAGGTTTCCCTAGAAAAAACTGATCTTAGGGAATTTCTAGTCTTTATTGTTTATTGTTGCAATTCATCCTCTGATCACCTATGCAATCGATGCTTGATTCACAAAAAAAGTGCAATTTTCTTTTCTTCTTTGTTCTTTTTATTTGACTCCCTACATCATTATGTGTTAAAAAAAAGTCCACGCTTTCCTTTGATTGTTACTGTCTTTAACGACGGACCAACGTGGTCTTATTCTTATCTATCGACTCTTTAGGTTTCATTTTCTTTTTGAATTTTCATTTGCAGTCAATTGGTTCACAACCAATAGGTATATGGGCTAACTTTCTTATACTCGGTGAGCGTGAAGCCGGAATCAAAAGCCCACCTTCACATTTAAACCAATAAAAAAGAAGATAAAAACGAGATCTGTTAATTAATGGGTTTGTGACTGAATCCTCTTACTAGCGTAATATAATTTAAGATCTTGTGAATATGGACCAAGCTAGTGATTGTTTTAGTAATCAAGTAATGATTTAAATTTCATAGATCACTAAATAGTTTTCACAGATTACATGCTTAAATTTGGATGAAAATCTAGAACTACAACATCTTCAATTCTTCATTTCTTCAACAAATTGTTCCAAATTGTTCCATGAAGACCCACCATTACCAACACTATTCATGGCTAATTCTTTCAGTTTTAGAGCATTTTCTCTCATCACTCTGTCTCCAAGCAGTTGATTCACTTTTCTCTTAATTTCATCCCTTGAGATGATCCCATGTTCATCTGGGTCCAATCCCAAACCAACCCTCCAAACATTAGTGATGTAGCTCTCGTTAATAATCTGGTCAGCAAAGTATGGCCAACATATAAAGGGAACTCCCATGGATACTCCTTCCATGGTTGAGTTCCACCCACAATGGCTTAAGAAACAAGCAATAGAAGGGTGAGCCAACACCTTATGTTGAGGTGCCCAACTTACAATCTTTCCAAATTGAGCTACTCTATCTTGAAATCCAACAGGGTATGTGGCACTGGGCCCACCAGTGAGGCCTGATCTAACAACCCATAAGAATGGTCGGCCGAGAAGTTCAAGCGCCAGTGCCAGTTCATCGAATTGGCTTTGTTTGATTATCGCACCACTTCCAAAGGCAACATAGATGACTGAACCGACAGGTTGTTGATCGAGCCAGCTGAAGCACGTTAAGTCCTCTGGCCACAAGTTCCCGATTTTATTGCTTGCAAGTAATGGGCCTATTGGTAGTATGTTTGGAACCATGGTGATAGCTCCAGGCTCAAGCTCATAGAATGAGTTGCAGATGTACCAATCTGCAAAATCTGTAATTTGGTTGTCATTAAGCATTAAGCGAAAAAATTTCTGTTGCATACTCTGGTCACCTATGGAGTGCCACGGGAGGTTCGCAGTGTTCATGGGGGGCATGGTTGGTGACAAGATGATCGTCTCATTCTTCTTTGAAATTCCTGCAAAAAACAAAAAACAAAAAAAAAAAAACAAAAATGGTTTATTTCAAATATAGTTATATAAATAAAACCCAGTAGAAGCACGAAAGAAGAACATATAAAGATAATTAGTTGGTAATCAGAGCCGTTTCACAGTTTAAGATGCTTCTATAACAAGAAGTAGTATTTGTTTTATGAAATTCAATTAATAGTAATTCCTTCTATAAAGCTCAATTATTAGTAATTTGTAGGCCATTTTCATTTCAAGATCTTATCCTGTTATCGTCAATGAACTTAGCTACATTAGCGCATTCATGAGACTCATGACAGCATCAGTGAGAAAATATAAGATAGAATTCGAATGGAGAAACATGAAAAATAAAATAATCTTGCCATTTTCATCGATATATCCCGCATCGATTAGCTTTGGAAGGTTAAGCGCCAAGGCCTTGTTTGCTACAGCTGCTGCAAGAAAGGCAGCTCCCCGTATTCCCATCTTTTTGGCAACTTCCAAAGCCCATCCTATGGTGTGGTCCACGATGACACATGTGATGTTCTCACAACTCGTACTAGATTCAGTACTGATCTTCCTAATAAATTTCTCCAATTGGGCTGGCATGGTTTTAGAGAGAGTGTCAAGTGAATTGAAGCGGTCATTCCGTTGTTCTGGTGTAAGCCCATCTGAAATCGAGACGAGATTAATCTGACCAACCACATTTTCGTTGGTAGGTAATGCAGCCATGATTCTAGCATGGATGCACTCAGTGTTCACAAATGTGATCTTGATCCCTCTATCAGCCAAGCAACATGAGAGTTTCATGAGAGGCATCACATGGCCTTGTGCCGGGCATGGAATAACTAGAACATGTGGCTGCTTGTTCATCATGATTGGTTGTCGTCCCTCGACTTGTGTCTACGCTCGCTCTCATTTGTCATCCTAGACGTTCCTACTTATACTAGTGATGCTTGTAATTTTTAGGCTTTTCAACCTTTTTCGATGGGTAAGCTGAACTTGAACCCAAACCTCAATGTTGCATTGCAGTGTGTCAACCAATTGAGCTTTGGGTCTAAGCCCATCAACCCATTATCTTCAATCTCTTCCCAATCTTTTAACTAAAAAACAAAACAAACACTTGATTTTGTTTCTAGTCAAGGGTTTTTGGTGAGAGTAGAAGAGGAGGGCATCTCGAAATATTTTATTTTTTTTGGTACTTTAATGGAAGACTGATCAACGGTCCAGCCATCGGTTTGGAAACATTAGGTACATCCAATTTTGACCAAAACCCATAGCCCCTAAGAAGTTTAAATAACACTTGTTCTTTATCTTCTTGTCCAGGTGGATTGATGATTTCCTTGGCCTTTCTCTCTTATAAAATCCTAGTTGCCAAGCACGAGCAATTGAATAAGTATTCCTAGAAAATTGATAAAACTTACAAATCCCTTGGAAAAATTTTCCCATCTCAGTTGTTCCCTAGTCACTTTGACACTAGAAAAGTCCCAAGTTTTACTAGTTCTTCATTTAACAAGTCACTCTCAAGTCTCAAGTCTCGAGCCCAATTTTGTTTTAAATAAAAAAAAAACTGTGCTAAGCTTATAGAATCAGTGGATTGATGTCACGTTTATATCGTAAAGAGTAAAATCCACACACTTAACCCATTTTCTCTGTTATTCAGCCTAATCAATTATTACGTTTTTTTCAATATACTCTCTTTACAAAAGAAGGCGATCGAGATAACCCCCATACAAAGAAAAGACAAAAACGCAAATGCCAAACAACAACAAGAGAACCAAAAAAGCAAAACTAATAGAATCCAATCTGAACACGAAACCATGAAAAGAAACTTCCAAAAAGTCCTTACTTAACTTTGACCAAAGGTAAAACAGCCCCAAAATCTCCATATACATGGCATAAAAAGTTCTTTCTTTGCCTTGGAAAATGTTGAGATTCCTCTCTCTCCCAAACTACTGTCGAAGGAAGAATAGTTCATAGGTATCTTTTTCTTTGGGGGAAAATATTAAAAGACCACCCTTCCAAGAGTGAAAAGAAAGTACAAGGTAAAACCCAACTACTTGAAATAAGGAGTGAAAGAAAGCCCAAAAACCTCGGGAGAAGGAACAATGGCTAAAAGTGTGATTCACCAATTCTCTATCCCTCATACATAAAGGACAAAAAATTTGAATAATCCAACCACAACGAATCAAATTATTTAAAGTAAGAATCCTCTCCAAGGAGGCTAACAACACATAGAACGAAACCTTGGAAGGAACAAAAATAGACCAGATGATTGATTTTGAGAAAGAGTGTTGAAATTGGGGAGAAGGTATTTATAGAAAGAGCGAACTAAGTAACTCTTGTCCTTAATCTTTATGCATTCCCTCTTATCCTGCTCGTTCTCCCTGAAAAGTATTAGCAATATATCACAGCTCAGCACTACCAACAATTGTGAGAGTCAATGGAGAAATAAGGATATACGAGATTCTTGGAGAAAAAATGGTGAAGACTCCCACAATCTAGCCTCAATTAGTGGAAAGAAATTGTGTGATCTTGGAGCTCTAACAACAACATGTTCAGATCAAGATCACAATCCAATCGAACCTATAGATTCGGAAAGTTCAAATTTGAATTTAGATTCCAAATAAAGAAGGATTCTCTGTTATCAACCTCTTTTGTCATCAAGCTGTCAATACCACAAATGGAAGTGAGATTCCAAATGAAGAGGGATTCTCTGTTATCAATTTCCTCTGTCATCAAGCTGTCAATACCACAAATGGAAGTGCACAACAGATTGTCAAAGGAGTAAAAGTCAGAAGGAGGGATTCTCTGTTATCAATTTCCTCTGTCATCAACCTGTCAATGCCACAAATGGAAGTGCACAGCAGATTGTCAAATAACTAAAAGTCAGAAGCAGATTTCATGGGATTTCTTTTTATTTTTGATTTACAACTAAATCATTGTAATATTATTAAATACAGCACTTGTATTGCCAAAGTGGTCACGTTGCAATTGAATAAAATTCAGTTTTATTTTTTTTAAAAAACAATTACTCAACTGGATTAGTTTTTTCGTTAAAAAGTACAGAACTCAGAAGATCTAAGAGAAATGTTACCTCAGTTATCTCCCAATCATTAAAATTCCTTCTGAAATCTATATCCCAAGATGTAAAGGTATCACTACGAATCAAACAATTCTATACCGAGCAGTTCCTTTTTAGGGAACAAGCATACAGAGAAGGGGATTGAATTACTAGAGCTGAATTACCACATCATCCATCCTCCCAAAACATAATCCCATCACTTAAATACTTACACCTACTCTATAATTAATCCCTCTATCGAATTGCTAGACCACCTTTAGAATTCCTTTCCACACACGACAACCATAAGTGCTTGAGGCCTCACCATTATACCACCCAAACCTCTTCTTCCCATATTTCGCCTAAATAACTCTCCTCCACAAACTACTCCCCATCTCTTTCCTCTTTTTTTTTTTGGAAAAATTCTAATCCGTAATTTGACGCACATTGTCCAACATACCATTGAGATGGAAAGTTCCCGCTCCTGTCAGATCATTGTTCTATTTTGGCCCCAAAGGACCCAGCCCAGCAGCACAAAAGGTTGTTGTGTGCAGGGGATTAAGAAAAAAAAAAGTTCTGGAAATAAAGCAGTCTGATTGAGTGATTTCAAGCCATTCGATTGTGGCATATTGTATCAAGCCCATTATGAAAAAAAAAAAACAAATGATTGATCTCTAAAGTACAGATCCCCACTTTTGAAAAAGACAAAATTTGGGTCACTGTACCTGTCCATATTACCAACTAGGCAAGCGTCAGCTTCGTCTAAAAGTTATATATATATATATATTTTGTCTTTCTCTAGTCAATTTTGTATAGTTAATTATTATTTTATTTGTTGATGGCTTGGAAGTTCTCGACACTTTGTTTTTTTTTCTCATTTGAATAAGTCAGTTTTCTTTTTAATTGTTTCTTGAAGTTATACAAATGATGAAGAAACAATTTAATATGGAGAGATGGGATATGATTTCCAAATCTCTATTTTCAGATCAACTTTGTGTTGCAAAATTATTAAACAAATTTTAGAACCCTCACACATAAGCTCACAATAGACAAGCTCAGGAAGAAATCATTGAAATGTTATATAAACTAGTTGTACAATATTATTTCCATTAAGGCCTCCTTTGTCTCTTTGAGTTGGAATTATTTCTTATGTGATCATTTACCTTACTTCAAGCAACCAATAATACAATCTCTTTATCGAATTTTGTTGAGGAAAGATCATATTTGGCATTATTCAATATGCAACTTTTAGTGTGTGTTTTTGGTAACACTTTTGATGTCTGAATGGAGGTTGTCCACCTTTAAAATTCATACTTCAGAAATTTTATTTCCATTTGCTTTGTTTCAGATTTCAGACTTCAAAATAGAAATTTAGAAGTTTTGAACCAATGATGAGGGACGTTGGGTGAAACTTTTAAAATCTAATTACTAGTTTTCAGACTTCAGACTTCTAAAGTGTTACCAAACATAACCCGACTCTAAGAACACTTTCGGCTTGATAATTAAAATTTGGTGTATATTTCACTTACATATTCCGACAAAAGTTAAAATTCAAAAGTGGGTTAGAACGAGACATCCGTTTTTATTCAAGAGCATGCTTGATTGATCATTCTTAAGCATTTCTACTCTCGAGATTACACGATGTGATTATCAATAATATACCAACTTTGTGAAGTAATGAAGCAATGATTTATTTTCATGGATTATTACTAAATAGTTTTCAAAGATTACATGCTTAAATTTGGATGAAAATCTTGAGATAGTGAGAACTAGAACTTGTTCATCAATTCTTCATTGCTTCAACAAACTTTTCCAAATTCTTCCGTGAAGACCCATCATCACCAATGCTATTCATGGGCATTTCTTTTACTTTTAGTGCATTTTCTCTCATCTCTGTCTCCAAGCAGTTGATTCACCTTTCTTTTAATTTCTTCCCCAGAGAAGATCCCATTTTCATCAGGGTCCAACCCCAAACCAACCTTCCAAACATCAGTGATACAGTTCTTGTTAAGAAACTGGTCAGCAAAGTATGGCCAACATGGATACTCCATCTATGGTTGAGTTCCACCCACAATGGCTTAAGAAACAAGCAACAGAAGGGTGATCCAACACCTTCCGTTGAGGTGCCCAACTTACTATCTTTCCAAATTGAGCTACTCTATCTTTAAATCCATCTGGATATTTGATAATACCCATCAATAAGGTCTGATCTAACAACCCACAAGACTGGACCGCCGAGAAGTTCAAGCCCAAGTGCTAATTAACCGAATTGACATGGATTGAAGATCGTAATACTTCCAAATGCAACATAGATGACTGAACATGTAGCTTGTCGATCAAGCCAACTCAAGCAAGTTGAGTCCTCAGGCCAGAGGTTCCCGAGATGATTGCTTGCAAGTAATGGGCCTATCGGTAGTATGTTTGGAACCAAGTCAATGGCTGCAGGCTCAAGCTCGTAGAACAAGTTGCAAATAACCCAGTCTACAGATTTCGCAATTTGGCTGATTTTAACGAAAAATCCTATATCGTACACTCTGGTCACCCATGCAATGCCAGTAGAAGTGGGCAGTGTTCATGGCTGGCATGGTTGGAGACAAGAAGGTTGTCTCATTCTCCTTTGGAGTTCCTGAAAAATCAAAACATCAAAAAAAAAATTGGTGTATTGCATTCTTATATATAACTTATGTGATGATATTAGATAGAATCATAACTTACGATTCGTTATGTTAATTTTAGATATTTGGAATGTGGCTTGGATGATGAAGATGTTGGTTATGTCTATCAAACAATAGGAAAAAAGAAATGAGGAATCTAAACGAGAATTAAAAGTGGAACACCATAGTCTACTTGCCATTATCATCAATAATACCCTCTTGAATTAGCTTTGGAACGTTGAGCGCCAATGCCTTGTTTGCCACGGCCCCTGGATAAAACGACACTTGCTGAATTCCCATCTTTTTGGCCACTTCCAAAGCCCATGCTCCGTCGGAGATGACACATGAAATCTTCTTGTTGAAATTAGAATTATTTATTTTCCTAATCAATTTCTCCATTTGGGGTGGCATGGTTATGGGGATGGCATCGTGCGCCTTGAATGGATCGTTTCGCTGCTCTGGTGTAAGCCCATCCAGAATCAAGACTAGATTAATCTCACCAACCTTATTTTCCATATCATCATGAGCTGATGATGATAATGCTGCCATGATCCTACCATGGATGTTCTCTGTGTTCACAAGTGTGACATTGATCCCTCTATCAACCAACAAACATGAGAGCTTCATGAGAGGCATGACATGGCCTTGTGCTGGGTATGGAATAACTAGCATGTGTGGCTGATTGTCCATGATTGTTGTCACGTGTGTATGATCGATGCTCGTTTGTCATCTTAATATCAATGTCCCCAGTCCCTAGTTATGCTAGTGATAGTTTACTTTAGTCTGGGGTGTGTGTATATGAAATTAGGACTTGACATAAGCTCTGGTCTTCATACGATTTGGCATTTATTTGAATGTAGAAGGCATCTCTAATCTTGACCTTGCCTGCTTAGAAATAATTTTTGGGTAACTTACACTCTGACCCTCAATAGTTGGGCATAATTCCATGTTAATCCCTAATGTTTTGATAATTGCACTTATATCTCCCTAAAGTAATCTAAGGGGCTCATACCATCTACTTGCCCTCATCCAAGCATTTAAAATAAGATTTTTTATTTTTATAAAGATCATTTTACAACAAAAATATCCTGTGAAAAATGGGTTCATATGTAAGAACGCGAATGTTTAGACGGGGGCATTTCTAATTAAAGTTTTAAAAGTTATTTTTTTTTAATAAAAAATAAAATAAAAGTGGTCAAAGTGTAATTATCAAAACATTAGGCGGTAAACATGAAATTTTGCCAAACTACAAGTGGTCAAAGTGTAATTTACCCTTAATTTTTTAATACAATTACTATTATGAAAACTTGAAAGTTTTAGGGCTCCATTTTTTTTTTCCAATTTGTTTCACAATCAGACTTATAATACAAACAAACAAAATCTAGTTCAAGAACTTGGAAACTTGCAACTGAGCCAATCTTGTGAACCCTAAAGTAATCAAGCTTGATAAAATTTAATTTACAATGTTACATCAAAACCCCAACATTGATTTCTTCAAGAGTACTAAAGAATTTTTCATTGAATTAAATGCTTAGATTTGGATATAAATATTAAGACTGCGAACTGACATCTTCAACACTTCACCCCTTCGACCAACTGCTCAAAAATTTTCTAAGAAGAGCCACCATTACTAACACTGTCCATGGTCGTTTCTTTCAGTTTAAGAGCATTTTCCCTCATCATTATATATCCAAGCAGTTGATCTAACCTTTCTCTTAATTTCATCCCTTGACATGATCCCATTTTCACCCAAACCAACCCTCCATACATCAGTGATGTAGCTCCTATTAAAAAACTGGTGAGCAAAGTAGGGCCAACAATACATCCTTCCATGACTGAGTTCCACCCACATTACTCGAGAAACAAGCAATGGAAGCGTGAGCCAACACCTTCTCTTGAGGTGCCCCAAGTTACTATCTTTCCAACTTGAGTAACTCTATCTTGATATCCATCTGGATACGTGGTAATAGGCCCACCAGTAAGATCTGATCTAACAACCCATCTGAACGGATGGCTGAGAAGTTCCGTCCATCAGATTGTGAAAGCTCTTTATTGGTCTATGAAGAACATTATGAATGATGCAACCAACTTTCACCATAGGAATGGCTGTCATATCATCATTGTTCTTCGCAGTTTTTAAAGGCAAAATCACAAAGTAGAGTAATAAAAAATAAATTAGCAGAAGAGTAACTCGATAGTGGCATAAGAACATTTGATACAAAAAAAAATTCGAAAAGAAAATTTTTTTTCCATCAAATTTAAGACAATGTTGTAACTTAAAGTTAGCACTAGTTCAAAAGAACATGATTTCTAGTTGACAACATAACAGGAACCTTGAAACATAAAATTCCGAGTAACATTAACTCTGTGTGCCAGGTCGAGCAGGGCCCAAGTAGATCGTCACCAATCCCATAATAGCAAACCTGTTACAAACAAGTACAAGAAAGATTAGATCATGGATCTGATCATCCATTAAGTAGATTTTATCAAGGCCGTAAAAAACACCAATCACAAGTTTCCAATAAGAGAGTTAACTGTATCACAAATATAAAATAAAATCATTGCATCTAGTAACACTTCCCAGTTTACTATTTAGTGGTGGCGCAATTTACATTATCTGCATATATTTTGTCATTACTTCCCTATATGTATTTTCTCTAGTCTCCCCCCACTCATTCTTCAGCGTGCACCAAAGCACTCATTCTCAATTGTGTTGTTATTGGTCTTCTTTAACCAACCCAAACCATCCCAATCTAATTTCCTTTATTTTATCCCCTATTAGGATTAAACCTAATCTAAGCCCCGTGTAAACTCCCAACCATCTGTTTAAGAGCCTAAATCCAAGGAGTCATGATTCCCACAACTCCCTCAACAGCCAATTCCACGGAGTTGAAACTTCAAGCTTAGTGGCTGAGAATCCTAACTCCACCCTCTATCTAGCGTTAGAAAAGCAACTTAATTCCGTCGGTGGAGTTGATAAAACACTACCCAGCTCTTCAGCTCCTTCTAGGGTTTGCAAATCCTTATTGGAGTTGTGTACAATTCCTTATTTAAATTCCTGTAGGGAACCAAATGCTGGAATTGATTCCACGAGTTGTAACCAACTCCAAGTGCAACTCCAACTCCAACTCCCACTTCCAAACACACCCTTATTTTAGTCATATAGTCTTCTTTGTAAATACCAAGACATCTTTTGTGCCAATCAAGAACAAATCAGGCCATCATGGTACCATTGCAGTTCTAAAAAAACTCTTCATATGCATGCTGAATTTGCATAACTCATCTCTAGAAAAAATAACTGAAACAAGGAAAAAAAGGCATGAAAATTGTGGATAGTTGAAGATAAAATAATAGACGTTGAAAGTTGTAACTGCAATGTCACAGACACCATTATCCGGAGATGAGTTGTACTTACATCATGGCCATGGAAATCTGTTTCAGATCAGCTTCAACATTCCTCATGTTCGCAAGCGATTGGGCACAAAATATTATAGCGAGCCAAGAGCTAAGCTTATACTGCAAGAAAAATATGAATGCAATCCATCAAGAGAGGTAAATGTAGTTTTTCTAAAATCAAATGTGTCCAACCAAAAGTATATGTGTGACGAGGAACGATAATTTAATCATAGTCTTTGTGTTCATTTATTTTTAAGGTAACTTGGGATCGAGGTTTAAATTTTTGTAAAATAATGGGGTTACTGGTAAGCCTTCAGTATTAATCATGGTTAGATAGGTCATTATGGTGTGTACCATTCAGGTTTTAGAATTTATCTTTTCTTTTGCTTTTTTGTTATTAAATTTTGCAAACTAACATTAATATGAAATGTTATGTGCTCCAAAAATATGTAGTGATGATAATTATACTACAAGCACTATTTACATAGCCCACCACGTTTATTATAGCACAAATCACAAGGCATGACACGAAAACCAATGAGTCACACACTAGCAGCAGATCTAATTGCCAAGAAGTGTTGAACTGTTTTGGTGGTTGCACACATCCCACTCCCTGTTCTCTATTTCTCTCAAGTCCCATCTTCATCTCTCTATCTCTAATCTCTCTTTTCCTCATTTTTTCTCACATATATTTCCTTTTGTTTTTTGGATATTAAATTTGATGATACCCCAACTTTAATACTAACCAAGGACATAGGTGGTAGCTTTGCCTTCCTCCACAATAGTAAGAAGATAGATTTCAAAGAGAAATTGCACCATTCCAAGACTCCCGCCAACTCCATACAAGGCCATCATCCTTGGAAAGAATCCCATATCCTATACCTAAGTTAATTCCCAAACCAAAACGGAAAATACAACAGACTATTAAATTTGAAACTTGCCACTCAAAGGGGATGAGTAGGTTCCTAAATAGACACATCGGTGAGGTACCATCTGCTGGAGCTTCGAAGTAGACTTCATCTAAGCCAACCTTTGGTCAGATGATGTGTGTAGGGAGAACTATACGTCTTACCGAATTTAACTCCATTTGTGTATATATACAATGTAAAGGGATATGAATCAAGACCATTTAAATATTGTTATTAACGGTTATTGCGGGCATTGTTAAACCCAAGGTTGAGATCAAGCTGCAACCACAGATTCCATGGTTGGGATGCAAACAACCCTCCAATTGTAACAGCATCCAAACCATCCAACAAGAACAACCCCCCACCCCCCAACTTTCTACAATCCCATGTTTTCCAAAACTTAGTAATATTAAATTAAGCAGAAATTCAAATAAATAAATAAATAAAACCCAAATCCAAAAAACATATGAACGTGAAGTTCCAAAAAAGACCTAACTGTTTCAGTGGAACTCCATAGCTTGCTAGTTTAAAAAATATGGGAAAAAAAAACTAAAAGAAACCTTCAAATACAAAGAACAATAACAAAATATTAATTAATAAATCCATATTTATGATATATATCAATAATCAATAACTAGAAAGGAGGATACCCACAAAAAAATCTCTCAAAACATCTTAAGAACACTAGATCAGGAACCGAACTTCACGAAAATTCTGACTAATCTTCTACAACAAATCGAAGATCTTAAATCCCAGAAAAAAAAAAAAAAAAAGAACTCAGACTCAAGAGATCCAGATTGAAAATAAACTCAAATCGAAATCAGAAATCTCTCCAGAAAGAAATAGAGATTGAAAAAGTGAGGTACAGACACTAACCCTGAACATAACGCCGGTGACACCGAAGATGATTGCGATGAGTCCGGAGTAATCGACGGGAAGATCTTGCTGAGATATAGCCGGAGGTACGTACGGCTTCGCCGTTGATGGTTGTCGTGGATCGCTTGCAGAAGACGAGTTATTGTGCGTAGACATCTCTCTCTCTCTCTCTAACCTCTCTCTTCGGATCTTCTAGACCTGTTATGTTATATAGCCATAGAGGACTGTCAATGGGCGGGTTAGGGCTGGGCTTGATTGAGCCCTAACCCAATCCTAAGAAGCTTGATCTACCTGGACAATTCCTAATACCTATATTGGGCCTTAGTCGATTAAATAATTTTTCTTGTGTGTTTGGACTTTGGAGATTAGAGTCCGACTGGCCTCACTAAGTTACTAAGGATTTCACTCTTACTAAGTGTCCTTGGACTCACTTTTTGGCAACCAAAAATATGATCCGATGAATTAAGGTTGTAGAGGACAAAATTATATCAAGTTTGAAAAAAAAAAAAATCCAAAAACTGTTATTTTTCACCGTTGAATTTCAAATTTGAGTTTGCCAATTATGTGGAAGTTCGATAGCTGTCCATCGTCAAAGTTTTGGATCAAGTTCAAAAAAATATTATTTTTTGAATTTCTTTTTTGTTGGATTTGAGATTTTAGATGCACATGGTTGTGGTGTTGGCTTGTTAATGTAATAATCCATTTGAGCAAAGCCACATTTAGTAAGGCTTAAAATCTTTACAAAGTTAGTAAGGAAAATGTTTCTGTGTAGATTTTTCAGTCGAATTAGAAATTTATATTTTATTTAATCTATAATATTATAAATGATAGTTAAACTACAATTATACAATAAATTGTACTTTTATTTAAATTTTAATTACAAGAAAAAAAAAATCATCTAAATAAATATATTATGATTTATCCATAAGACCATAAGATATAGTGGATAGTCGGGCCTGATTGGACATTATAACCCGGCCTGAATTTAATGGGCTGAAAATTATTGAATTCGATCCTATCTTTAACGACTTGGTATGAAGGGCCAAACCCTTGTTTTGTTGAACAGGCCAGACTTGACTAGCAAGTCGGTAGGCTCAATCGATACTCCTATATAACAATAACATCTCTTTAATTTTATTGTCTTTTCTTTTCTACCCCTTAACCCTCACGAAGATGTCTCTTTTGATATGGATAAAGTGTAGTTATTTAATAAAAATAAAAACCTTGAAAATGTAAGAATTATTTAAGAGTCTCAACATAAAATCCAAAATTACTTAATACACCTTGGGGGAGGGGTTTCTTACTAAATCTCTCTTAATTTTTCCACGGTAACTTGATGATCCATTTATACATTTTTTTTTTCTTTCTTTCTTAATGCCTCTCGTTGTTGCCCTCTTTCAATGGGTGAGATTGATGATTAAAATTTTCGGGATCAACAATTTAAACCTTAATATCAATTTTTGTTTCAATTGTTAAGATCATCTTTTACAAACGTCAATCTCGATGTTTCAATGAATCATCCAAATCAATTTAACAATTTGAGTCAGTGGTTTAATTAGGTAAGGGGCATTAAAAAAGAAAGATTTTACTACTGGGTTATTAAGATACCACATCAAAACTCAGGGTCTATTTGGAAAAACAGTCCTCTTATAGGATCCATTTTGCATTTTGCGGACTATTCACAATATTGACGATTTTGAGAAGGGGTTGGAAAAAATTAAAATCCTCCACAACCACCCCCCCCCCCCCCCCCCCCCACGCAAAAAAAATCCAAGTAAAATGACCAAATTACCCTCTTGAATCACACCTGATCGAAGCTAGTCTCTGTGGCTAAGCCCCTGACCTCACCAAGACACCAACACCATTGAGATAGATTCTCAGAAACCCCTAATAACCAGTGCTAGCCATCTCCATCAACTTCCCTAAATTGATGAACAAAACCCTAACCTTAAACCCTAATTTCTCTCTTTTTCAATCTCCATGAGAGCACTGTAGCATACTTCACTCATTGATAGACAGGTACAGCTATGGAGAGCTCATTAATGGCGTCGAAAATGGCGATGTTAACCAAAGCTCGGAGCTCCTTCAAAACCCTTTACCCTAATTTCTTCAAAATGATCTCCACCTTCAGCTACCTTTCTCAAGAACCCCAACTTGCAGAACCATCATCAGTCTCTGTAACAACACCATTACCTCCAAACCCCTCTTCTGGAAGCCCTCACTACCAAGAGAATTGGAGAAACCCTATCCCTAATCCATCACTAGCTCAATCTCTTGTGCCTCTAGGGTTCATTCAACAGGCCCCATCAATGAGGATCCACGCATTGTCGCAGACGCTCGATGCACCTGCCCTCATGAATGTGTTCGCCGATTGGATGACTTCGCAACGATGGGCAGATATGAAGCAGTTGTTCGAGTTTTGGATCAAATGTCTCGATAGGAATGGAAAGCTGAACAAGCCTGATGTGAGCTTGTACAACCATTACTTGAGGGCCAACTTGATGAGTGGAGCATCGGCTGGTGAGCTTCTCGATTTGGTGGCTCATATGGAAGATTATGAGATCTCGCCCAACACAGCTTCGTTTAATTTGGTGCTGAAGGCGATGTATCTGCAGCAGGAGACTGAAGCCGCAGAGAAATTGATCGAAAGGCAAGTGATTGATATTTTTCTGTTAATCTGTGACTTAAAAATTCTTTTTTTTTTTTAAATATAAGATATAGCATATGGAGATACTATCTGTTAATTTTTGTGTTAAATAAATGTTTTTTTTTTAGTGATACTATCTGTGACTTAATTTTGGTATATAGTTCACCTGTTTTCAATAAGCGAGAATTACCCCTTTGAGTAGAGCTCACCATTATAGACTTACAACAGGGTATGACCACAATCACTTGCACGTAAAAAAGACCAAAAATTCCCTTAGATAATTTTAATACTCGAGATGCACCTTTCCCCGCTTTGCACCCAAAATGCATCTGCATGTATTGGCTCTTTTACATTCGTGTCACGAAGTATGATCTCAATTTCAATGGTGCATATTGTTTGGAAAAGAAATTTCCATCAATCTAGACTTAAATGGTGCATTCTTGGACAATTTCTCATTTGATTGTATCTATCATTGTTTGGCATCAGGATGCTACAGACAGGAAAGGAATCTATGCCCGATGATGAGTCATATGATTTGGTCATTGGCATGCTGTTTTTGGTAAATCAAATTGATGCTGCCTTGAAATATTTAGATTTGACTCTGAAATCTGGTTATATGTTGTCAATGAGGGTGTTCACTGATTGTGTGTGGAGTTGTGTTAATGCGGGGAGATTGGATACCTTGGCATCCATCATAGAAAGGTGCAAGGTACGATACTGAAGCACTGACTTTGATTAGTCCTTGAAGTCTTTGTGTGGGAGATGTGCATTTCATGGCTTTCTTCCTCTTGTTGTGTTATTAGACAATGGATCAAAACAAAGCCCTGTGTCCAAGCTGGAACCTATGCAACTACATTGCTGATGTTGCTTTGCAAGAGGACAATGGCATGTTGGCTTTCTATGCCTTGGAGTTCCTCGCCAGATGGATAGCTCGTGGTGAGACCTCAAGACCTCCTGTCCTTCTCTCCGCTGATGAAGGATTAGTTGTGTCAGCTCTTGGAACTGCTGGTAGGACCTACAATCCTACGCTTCTTGATGCATCGTGGGCCATACTGCGGCGCTCATTGCGTCAAAAGAGGGTCCCAAACCCGGAATCTTACCTTTGTAAGATATATGCCCACGCATCATTGGGGAATTTACAAAGGGCTTTTAGTACTCTTAACGAGCTTGAATCTGCTTATGAGATTTCTACTACTGAGGCAGAAGATCTATTCTCTCCGTTTACTTCTTTATATCCACTGGTTATGGCGTGCTCCAAGAAGGGTTTTGAAACATTGGATTCGGTATGTATGGCTTTTTGTCTGGGTAATCCTACAATTAAGCTTTCACAACTGATGTTTCTGACTTTATTTTCATTCTTAATAGACGTGTTTTATCTTATTATATATATACACAGGGAGTGTATATTTCTCTGGTAATTTCATATAATATGAGTACACTATGTGATAGTCGTATTTTTCAGCTGCCATGAATGGTGTACATAAGTAGATCTATATGCTTTGAAAAGTTTTGTTTTTTCTTGGCTTATAGCTAGCTTTTGGTCTTAAAAATTCCCAGGTGTATTTTCAATTGGAGAATTTGAGCCGAGCAGATCCTCCTTACAAATCTGTTGCTGCCCTGAACTGTATAATATTAGGTTGTGCGAACACATGGGACCTTGACCGGGCTTACCAGACTTTTGAAGCCATTAGTGGCACTTTTGGATTGACCCCAAATATCCATTCATACAATGCTCTTATTTGTGCATTTGGGAAGCTCAAGAAGGTATGAGGCATTTCGAATGGTTTATTATTTTCAATTCAATATACTCTGTGCTGATATATTGAAACCAAGAACATTTATTGTGGCAGACATTTGAAGCTTCAAGGGTATTCGAGCACTTAATGAGTTTGGGTGTGAAACCAAATGCAATATCATATTCATTGCTTGTGGATGCTCATCTCATCAACCGGGATGCGAAGGGCGCTCTTTCGGTGATTGACGAGATGGTATGTAGTGATGATTGTTTTTTGGTCAACCGCTCCTTTGTGATTGATAAGCTGGTTTATGTATGAAAACCCATGTTGCATGGATGCCATATAAACTAATTAAAGTATGGGACCGATTACTACAAACTGCGCAGGTAAATGCGGGATTTAATCCCTCCAAAGAAACACTAAAGAAGGTCAGGAGACGATGCATTAGAGAGTTTGACTATGAGAACGATGACAGGGTGGAGGACCTTGTTAAAAAGTTTAGGATTCGAATGGGTACTGAGAATCGCAGGGACATGCTGTTTAATCTTGTGTACAGCACCAATTACTCCTGAGAGGTAATGCCTTGTCCCCAAGAGAAACTCCTTCAGAACAGAAGGAGATGGGAAGGAAACCATATCTGTTAGAAGTTCAGTTGCTTTCCTTCACAATTATTTATGTCTAACCGCTTACTTGGATTGGTTTGCTCTCAGGTTTTTATTCTTATTCTACTGGGACACTCAACACTGACATTTTGGTTCACCTAGAAGAATTCTTCTTCTATCTTCCTCGTTCTTCAGCAAATCAACATATCCGCTTGTAAATTATCAGATTGTATTCAATTTTGGGAGTTTAAGAGGTGGAAAGTCTAGAATTAGATCATCAAAATGTCATCTCTTGCCATATTTTTTTTCTTTATTATTCTGAAGAACTTATTGTGGAAATCCCTAACATCTCTGGGGTGTGGATACGTGAATGTGATGATGGAAGAGAAATGTAGGACCTTAGAAATAAATGGAAAGCTCTCAAATAGTAGGATTGCTCAGTCATTTTTGGATCAATTGTATTTTGCTGTTATGTTTTCTTGTTATCATGATTAGCATTGAAATTTGTAATGCAGGATGGTGGATTTTTTTTTCTTTAACTAGGTATCTTTAAGTTTCTGTAACATTATATTTTGTGGAAATGATGTTTATTTATATTTGCAGTTGGTGGCTTTTGGATCAATTGGAACCTAGGCCATCACCACGAATATACATCCCGAGACCACTTGTGCAATAAATACTTTTAAGAAATGTCGTTGATCTTTTTGATATTTATAAAATTGTAATTGTTGCCACCTTACAAAATTGATGATAAAGAAATACCTTGAGCCACCAATATCTTTATTTGGTGTCTATTATATTTAACAATGGAGAGATTTGAGAAAGTGTTGTCCATATAATCAGAGTTAGATGGTTAAAGTGGAGTGTACCTTTATAAACTATGCGTGCGACATGCATATCAATTAAATAAAAAAGAAGATTTTGTAAGGTGACAGTAAGACCAACTTGGATAGTTAAGGTGAATGATGGTCCTTTGATCTCACACTTACAATTTGCGGATGATACTTTGATTTTTCTATATCATTCTAGGGACTAGGTGAGAGTGCTTCGGGTTTTATTGTGTTGTTTTGAGGCAATCTCAGGTTTATATATTAATCTACATAAGAGTAAGCTTTTTGGGGTAGGACTAGTGAGGGACATTCATTAGATAGCCGCTACTTTGGGTTGTGGGCATGATAAGTTACCCACGTCTTACTTGGATTTACCACTGGACATACCATAAGAGGGTATCACAATTTGGGAGGGGGTGATTGAGAAATTAGAGAAAAGATTAAGTACGTGAAAAGCCAAGTATCTGTCTAAAGGAGGGAGAGTAACTTTGATAAAAAGCACCTTGACGAGTATCTTGGTTTACTTTCTCTCCCTATTCACGATACCTAGATCCGTCGAAATTAGATTGGAAAAGCTTATGAGAAATTTCTTGTGGAATGACAAGAATGGTAAAAGGAAGTATCACTTAGTTAGATGGAAGGTTACCTGTATGTCCAAGAATAATGGGGGATTGGGAATAAGGGGTCTTAGATTAGCTAATAGAGCGTTTTTAGGGAAGTGGCTTTGGAGGTTTAGGGAGGTAAGGGATAGTCTTTGGAGGAGGGTCATTACGGCCAAATATGGGGAAAAGAGACTTGGCTGGTATAGTAGTGAGGCTAAAGGTATGTATGGGTATAGTGTCTGGAAGGGGATTCTAAAAGTGAGAGAGGAGTTTGAAAAAGGGATCAGGTTCAAGGTGGAAATGGGGGACAAAATCAGATTCTGTGAGGATAGTTGGTGTGGCACATCGCCTCTGGCATCTCAATTTCCGTCCTTGTATGCTTGTTCTCAGAAGAAAAATGAAACAATCCAACGGTGTTTGATTCGCAACGACTCCAACTCTACTTGGGATTTGGGGTTCAGGAGAAACTTTAATGATTTGGAGCTAACTGAGGGGACATATTTTCTTGATTTCTTGCATTCGCGTCTTCTCGATGTAAGTAAACAGGACAGGTGGGAATGGACGAGGGCGAAGGATATGAGATTCTCTATCAGATCTTTTCATAAGTAGCTCAACCCTTATTCCGAGCGACCATTCCTAGGATCCATTATTTGGTCTAGCTCCGTCCCCTCCAAAATCTCATTTTTTGTGTGGTTGACTTTTCTTGGTAAAATTCTAACATTGGATAATTTGATTGTTCGAGGGTGGATTACACTTAATTGTTGCCCGTTATGCTTGAAGGATGGGGAGTCTGTCGACCATATATTAATCCATTGCTCATTTTCTCATCATATTTGGTCAAATTTTCTGGGTTTATTACGTAATCAATGGGTCTTTCCTTGTAAGTTCTCCTCGTTGGTAGAAGGGTGGGCTAGTAATGCTTTCTCTTCCAAAAAGAGATTCATTTGGGCTATTCTTCCCTCTGCTATTGCTTGGGGGGTGTGGAGTGAGAAATAATAAGGTCTTCAATAGCAAGATGAGAAGTTCTCATGAAAGTTTCTTGGAGATTCTGGGCTTGTTGTACTTATGGTCGAAACAGAACATAGAGTTTAAGGGGATTACTTTTGATGACTTTGTCTTTAGATAGAACTCTTTATGTAATCATTGATGATTTAATTTTTCTTTATTGAGTACCTCTTTGAGAGGCTTCCTTGGCCTCATTGTACTTTGTTTTCTCCTCTTTATCAATATATTATACTTATAAAAAAAAAACATCATATTAATATATTGAAGGCAGCTGAGATAAGGATGTTCGGATGGATGAGTGGAAAGATTGAGGAAGAAGATTAAAAGTGCACACATTCAAGAAAATATATGAGCAACTCTAGTGAACAATAAACTAAGAGAAAGTTGAATGAGATGATTTGGGTATGTTCAAGGAGGTTGATTACAACCCTGATTTTAGAAGAAATGTTCAAATTGAAGGTCCTAAAATAGTGAGAGGAAGACACAATAGAATGTGGATGGATATGTTGAAACTAAATACTGATGGATATGTTGAAACTAAATACTAACTCACTTTCAATAACAAAGCTCTAGAAAAAGTGGAACATGAAGCCCTAGAATTGAAGCACGGGTTGCGGTCACTTGATCTTTAAGAGGGAACAATGTTCAACCAATCCTGAAAACCAAAGATAAAATCAAATTATGATTATGAAATCGGCAACTAAGTGTACTTGCATACATGATTTTCTGCTGGAATTCTCTCTTTCTTCTAAATGCTTTTCATGAATTTCCATCAAAAGCCTGGATAGCTCAAGGCATGGAGTTTTAACAAAGAACAGCTCAGATAATTCAATTTCTGAGATCCCACTTGCATACCTATCTAGCAGTCCTTTATTACCCCCACTCAATCACAGATGGGAGTTCCCACACTTCATCTTATGCAATACTAACTCTCGGATGAGGCAGTCGCAGCAGCCTTCTGAAATGACAAAAGATTACCGAGTTAAAATCAATTTTTTTTTCCGAAAAGAAATTAAAAGAGGGGGGGGGGGGGGGGATAATGGATAATGTGTCTTTTGATCTCAAATGCATTTTTTTTTCAAAAGTGGTTTGGCATCCAAACTGGCATTGAGTCCATGGTACTCTATCAGCTTAAGCAATTAAAAGGGATAGCCAATCAGGCTGTGCTAACTTGAAGTGGGTCATTCACTCTCATTTGTCTAGGCAGTTTATACGGTGGATAACCAGTTTGATGTCCATGGCCAGAAATCATAATTCATAAAGCATGAGAATTTTTAACCTAAGGCTACCACTTGGAGGGTACACTGAACATGGTTCATGCTCAGGAGAGTCTCGTGCATTGGAGGTTTATTTATATGCTCTTGAAATGTACCATCCAGGATTTGTCCACCCCACAAAATAGTTCAGATTGGTGATCCACTAAATTGCCAATTAAACAGATACACAGTTAATGGGATCAAGACACCCAGGACTAAACACTGGCAAGGCGTGTGTTGTTCAGTCCAACAGTTATTGAAGTGAAACCTCTATTTTCTATGACCATGGTTTCAACTTTCAAGTCACATGGGAAACACGATGACTACCCAAATAATACTCGAAAGAAAGGCAGTCCCCATGCCATACACATGGCATTTTCATGGCTAAGTGGACATCTGCAATCATTTGACGTACCACTCAAAGTTAAAATCTTGCACAAAAGAATGTCTGGATTAATGAAATCTTACTTGTTTCTGTTCTTCCATATTGGCCTTGATTAAAGAATAGATGGCAACACCAGCAATTGCTATGGCTGTGCCAATCCCAGTCTGCGTAGTGATTTTGTTGCCTGCAGAATTTTACAAGAATTAGAACAATACACACATCTAGTTTCCAATGGTTCAGATCAAGCCTGATAATCATCAAATCAAGTAGAGTCTCATCTTTACCCAATAAAACTAAGAGTCTCTACTCACAGCAGATCCTAGTCTACTTTGGCTGCTTGCCTTAGAATATGCGCATAAAGCTTGGACAGGTATGCAATCGAGGTTAACTATGCATGTAAAAGGGTAGTGGTGAGGTGGATCTAGCTCCCCGCCTAAACCATGTAAATGACCATTAGAATATAGGGAGCCGTTGCACTAGCCAGAGTACATGAAAGTGAAGGTGTGAAGCTAACGGATAAAGATCTCCAAGAGATAGGGGGAGAGAGAAAATAGAGGTATCCCTGTGGGGAAAAGAGTGTGCCTTAGACCAACTAAAAAGCCCCTTCCCTATCCGACGACCCAAAGAGGCAAAGCCATTTTAGAAGAAAGGCGCAAAAGGCTTTGCCATGCATGCTCATCTCTTGGAATGGTAGAAAATTTTTCAAAATAGAAATTTAGATTTAAAGCGTAGCCCAGATTGAACCCATTGACACCACTAAATTGGTTCATTTGCCTACCACAGAACTAACCATATTGTTATCCTTATGAACAGATTTCGTATTCTTCAAGAACTTAGCAAGTGTTAGATGATACATGAATCAGAGAAGGGAAAGGAGACAAGTAATTACCAAACACCACAATAGAGAACCCTATCACAAACACTCGCTTCAACACATTTCCAACCGCATGGGTAAGTGGTGCAACACGTTCTAAAGTATTAGTAGCAAGCTGCAGTGGAAAAGAGAAAATTAGTATCTGAAGTATCTGAAGGTTAGTGAAGTAAAATACCATAAAATGATATATGTTTGTAACATAAATTGAAATTGATGGGGCAAAGGGAAATGTTTATGAGGCATGATGATTTTGAAATCTTTTCTACTAGTATGCATGAAGATAATTCGGTCATTGTGATCGGACTCTATTATTGATTTCTGGCCGCATTACCCATAGGGCCCTCTTATCTCTTCATTATCTACTGGCGTTATGGTAAAAGGAACCGAGAAGGAAGTATAGCAACAACTGGATTTATTATGGGACAGTTCATGATACCTCTGCATCTAGCATTGGGTAGTGCCTACTTTAGATTTCCTAAGCCATGAAGGTCACATCCCCAGGAATTACCTGATTGTAAAGATGGTAAAACATCCCAATCCAAAACAGATCTGAGACGAACTTGTAAAGACCCACTTTGGCAATCGCATTTCCAAAACCATGTTGCATAAGCTGGGGTCCCTCAATCTGAAAGTTCAAACAGCCTGCTATTTAGATCCTCTGAGGGAGAATAGAACTAGAGAAATGAAAATAATACTTCAAGTAAGCACTGTGGTAAGAACACTTACAAGTATTGCAGGCGGGATGCAAAAGAGGAGAGCAATTATTGAAATATAAGCATACACATTTGTGCTGTCCATTCCTGTCTGTTTAAATGAAAGGAAGATAAGGAAAAAACAGGAAGCAGAAAACTCAGAAAAGAAAAAACTGTTCCTAGCACAAATTTGCCAAATTTATGCTAGAAATCCATTTGATTAATTGACATTCTAGCATTCCAAATTTAGTCTCTCCACAAGAAATGCAAGCACAAAAAGACTAGAAAAAAAAAAAAAAGATTAGAAGCATGAATACATATCTACATTGTTGTTGAGCTCAATCCAACTCTCTTCTGATTTTAGGACCCATTTTAGAATTTCAGAATTTTCTTCATGGTATAACGGTCTTCATACGTAGAGAAAGAGGCAATGCTGAGGAAACTTCCTAAGGTAAAAAAATGGCATTAAACTATCTAGAGGAGTACAAGCAGTAATGTGCTTTTTCACATTAAATCCAAGCAATGGTTACAAAGCCCCAGCTCTTGGAACCAGACCAACAGCATGTTAGGTATTATTATAGTTCAAAAGGAGAGAATGCTTGCCCTGGGGTTCACAGCTTATCAACTCAAATCTTATAGTTGTAAGAAATCGCAACAAAGTTACAGATAGAAATGTCTTACCATTGCTTTCTTTGAGTAGATACTTCTATAGGTAAATGCAATGTTCGAGATCATTGCACTACTGAAACCAAGCCAGTTGAAAGAAAGTTCAGTCAGTGATGCCACAGATACACCTACAATACAAAAACAAATAGCACAACAAAAGATTAAAAAAAATTTACTACATACACGATGTTCAGTTTTAGCTAATATCATTCTATATCAAGAAAAAGAACAACTAAGAAGGAAGAGGGTAAAGCCATTAAAGAGTTACCAATAACAACTGGAGCTAATGATAGCCATAGAGAGAATGGAATCTGGTGGCCTAAAACAAACTGAGAAGCAGCAGCATTGAAGAAGGGCTCCAGTGCTGTAATAAGAACATGAAGATTGGGGTTAACATGAAAAAAAGAAATAAGGTAAAGAAAATTACCAGAATGTTTATTTTTAATTATTATTTTGTAGGCACAGAAAACTACAGGAATTATGGCAGTCTTCAACTGCAAAGAAAATTGCAAGCTAGTCCAAGTTATATTATGACAAACAAGTAGAAGCACACACACTCATGGTACCTCTTAGTACTGGCATGTTTAATAAGCATGAACTGAAACAGTGACTAATTGACCACTTATTAAGGTACAAACGGACAGAAGCTTCTTGCCATTGGTAGATATTGGTGTGTGTATTTCTTTCAAACTTCCATCAACTAAAAAAAATAATTGAAAAACAACTTTGAAGTAGAATAACTTAATGACAATGAACCTACACAATTAGAAATTATATAATAAGCACCAAAGGAGTATCAGCCAAATTCATGCTTACTAACTAAACCAACCTCCTTATAAGATAGAACAAAACAATGACAATTAAAGAAGGAAAACAAAATGGATTTTAATCCCAGACACGTGACAGTAAGTCCGCCTAAGTGACCATGTAAACCATGACAGAGTTAATATAAGTTGAATATACGTAGGAATGATCAAATTGCTGGAAAAGCATGTAAACTTTAGTTTGCAAGGATGTGTTTAAAGGTCGTTCGCAAATATTACTTCCAGTGTCATTTCGAAAATAAAGTTCACATAGACTCTTAGAAAGATATGTAGAATTACTGGAATATCAATAATACTAAGTGCTACAATAAGAAATTGTTACATTCTGTTAACTGGTATACCTTTAATGGTGTGTGTGAAAGACACAGCAACAGCTGCAAATGATACATTTGACATCACATGTCCGAGAGCATGACAAAAAGCAACTGGAGTGAGTAGTACCAAGAGATCCTTATCAATCGGCTGCACACAAGGAAACAACAAAGGACAGGGTCATATAACCTATAATGTGAATTAAGAGATGCAAAAGTGAGTTCGGGAAGATGAAACTCACAGCACGTTTTGGCAGACCAACAGCCCAACTTATTAGGCAGTACCCCACTCCAACTAAGAGATGCACAACAGAGACAAAGCTGCAGAAATAAACATAGAAGGACTTTTAAGTCAAATATTTTTCCAAGAGGATATGGTTAAGTCAAGAAAATCAATCCCTGAGATGAAACAGATATATAAGCAAAGATATTAATCCTGTTGAGTCATCTACCACATAAACTGGCAAATCTGTTAAAGGGCATTAGCATAGATGGCTTACTATGGATATGGGAAGTAATTATAGACCTTCTTGTTGAGAATATTGAAGATGACATTCAAGAAGTACCTGTAAAAAGAACAAGGGTGTCCAGAAGACAGTTTTAGATACAATGTTGTCTAGACTACAACAGAATCCTGAACTACAGAGGCTTGAAAGATGGTTCAATAGAAACACTTTAATATTTAAAATGCTGTTGTTAGAATCCATCATGAAAGCAAGATTTGTTGAATTAAATTGTCAATTTTAAAATTCAAATATCCCCAACCTGGATACAACAGATAAAAAGATTATGCACAACATAAATGTAAAATCATGCACGTCCATACACATAAAAATGTAGACTCTGCCTATAACTTCCACAAGTATGAATACACATGCATGTGTAGATCCATAAACACATACTTATAGAAAACACAGACCCAAAGATAATTCATAAAACACCATCAAAATTGTTGATACATAATTACAATGAACATGCCTATGCACAAACCCTCAAATACATCCATGACGCACAATAACGAGTAACTCATAACCAAGTCTAATTCTACTGCTTTTGAAATTCATCATAATTAACAAAAGATTAAACTGGCACCGACCACTCTTATGAGTTCGGTTTTCAAAACAATTATAATTTCCGAAATTCTTGAATTTCAATATCAGAAAACAAGGGTTCCTAATTTCTACAAATCAAGGTCTTGTTTTTTCAATATGTACACATACATGATAACTTACCACATGAAAAAGAAAAAGCCTGTAACCAGTACTGGATACTTCTCTAAGAAGCTCTTTGAAGGCTTCGTGAGGCTGCAAACATGGACATGGTACTCAAATTAACAAAAAAAATACTGGGAAAATAAAAAAGAAAATTAAAATTAGGAAATAAGAGAAAAACATTAAAAATAACAAGAATGAAAATGGTTACCTGTCAGTAGCTCCAATGTCCAGACCATCATCGGCATCTGCAGCTGCAGCGGCAGAAACAACTGGAAAATCGACAGACCGGTGCCGCTTCAACAATGAATTTGAACCAGAGAACATTAAAATCTTCGTAGAGAGGTCAATTGGGGCACGAAAACTTCGATTCTCAGGAAGTGGAGAGAAGGCAAGGCGTGGGACCCTGGATACAACTGGACTGCTCTTGAGGTGAAGAAAATTAGGGGAAGAAAAGGAAGAACTTGAATTATTGGAGGAAAGATACAGAGAAGAGAATCGAGAATGAGGAATCGAAGCCATTTTTTTTTTCTTGAGAGAGAGAGAAAAAAACAATGCTTGACTAAATTAGAAGTTACGGATGAAGGATTCTGAAGAAGTTGAACAATAACTTGGCCGTTTGAGTCTGAAAACAAACAAAAACAGAAACTATAAAAAAAAACGGAGAAATCAAGAAATTGAGTTTCCTAAACGGTGAAATCGGAGAAGAATGTTTGTATTTTGGAAGAAAAACCCTAGAATTCAACAATCTAGCTTCTAAATTGTAGAAAATAAGACGAAAGAGTTACTGAAACTTAAGTAAGTAAAGTAGAATTCGAGAGTCAGTCGGAGCTTCTGCAACTTACTGAATTTAGTCACAAAAAATTGGTTAGGATTCCAAAATCAAGCTTGAACAAAGGTGAGAAAATTAAACCTTAAAATTCGAGGAAATGAGCTCTGTGTACGAAGCTCAATAATGGCGTTCAAAGGAAGTTACAGAGAGAGAGAGAGTTGTTTAGTTCGTTTGTTTTTTAGCTTAAGTTCCCTCTCAAACACAAGAAGTCGGACTTTGCTGTGTTCTTTAACATATAAATTTGATGTAAATGTAACTTGGAAAACTTTTTGGACCCACTTACTTTCTAGGATCCTTTGATGATGATAAAAAATTAAAAATTAAAAATTAAAAATTAAAAATAAAAATACTCATATTTAGCAATCAAAAAATCATTATGGGATTAATCCAAGTACAATTTGGAATATACATTTAATATTTCGTTTAAAAATTTGATAGAAAATTCACATAACGACAAAAATATGAGTATAATTCTTCTGGAGTTGAAATTGAATCCAATTTTTTCCATTATTTTCATATTCATAATAATGTGAAAAGAAGGCCTAGCTCTAAGTTGTTCAGGAATCGTGGAATAGTGGTGTTCAGTTTCTCGACCCAACATTGTAGAAAACTTTCAAAATTTTGTGTGTATGCTTATTAAAAATTTTACATGATATTCAAATATTTAGAAAACTCCTCTATTTTTTTTAGATTTATTATTTTTATATCTCATCTTTCAAAATTACCACTAGTACCCTTCAACTTTGAACTCATTCTTATGTAAATTAAGAGCATGTGATACTTTTATGTATGTATATCAAACATTTAAGCCTTACCACATTCAATGACCCTAAACTGCAAATTCGCGACATGTTGGTCTCTATGTAGCTTTTGTTATGCGAACGGGTAGCATCAAACTCGGACTCAAAATCAAGATACTTACATTTCAACTAGGGTGACAATTTTAACATGACGAGATAACACGACTGAAAATGTCACGAAGTTAATGAGTTTGGATTGAGTCTAATCGTGTTCAGATCATAAAATTATGTCAACTTGTCCAACTCATTTATTAAAAAGGTTGAGTTTGGGTTAGAAACATCAACCCGTCTAACCCTTTTTAACACATTTAGCTATCGTGTTTCTCATGTTTCATGTTGATACGCATACAACTTGATCCATATTACCAATTTAATGGTTTTGGAATTTTTTGTTGGTGGAACTCTATTTATGTTCATGGTAAGTTAGTAGATATGAGTTACAAGCATGTTTCAGGTCATAATCGTATTTATGTTTGTGGTTGGATCATAATTGTATTCATGTTGGAGTCATAATCATGTCGTATTTACAGGTCATATGTGCTGACCTGAACATGACATAAACCAACAAGTTTAATAGGTAACAACATTTTACCTATTTATCGACGGGTCTAGCTTTAAGGGTTTGACATGATTAAATGGGTTGGGTTTGGGTTGGATAAATTTTCAGAACACCCTTTCTTCAACATGACACAAACACAACACAACACGATCCAACCTATTACCACCCCCAGTCACAACCCAAGCCAAGATGGTTTTAGGTCAGGTTAATCAAATTGTAAGTTTGACCCGACCCAATAACTTTCTATACTTATCAACAACAACAAAATCTTCGAATAATTTTCAATAATTTACAAGAGAAAATCAATTTTATAACTTATAGACAGTTTGGATCGCCATTCAAATGCAAGCGAAACATTTTCCTCAAAATATTGAAAATCATCTTTTCAAATGCAAAAATGGTAAGGCAAACAGGGCCCTTACTCTTGTTTTCAACATGGCATTCTTGGCTATATTTCCCCATGTCCAACCTTTAAAAAAATTTATAAAAAAAAAAAAATTAATTTCAGTTCTTATATGAAGACTTTGAAGATTTTATTTGTTATTTTTTACAAAAAGAAATCTTTTTTCTGATTTGAGAATTAGTTTTCAAAAAGTTTAAATTACTTTATCAGTTTCCAAGCATGCATGAATGCGTCATGCATGGCCCTACATATGTGCTGATGTCCACAACAAATGTCGATTTCACAGAAAATGAGGATGAAGTTAAACCACTTCCAATAATGTATAGTTGTCCATACATGCTTTAATGGTATGGTGCAATATATAATAAATAAATGAATAACAATTTACAATCTAGGAAAAAAAAACAATAAATTAACATAATTAGTTCGTGTTTAACGTAATTTGTTTATAATAATTTGTTTTAGTTTTTCAATTGTTAGAGCAAGTAGTGAGATGCATCCCTCCCGTTGAAAGTAGAGCATGGGTTCAGTTATATTGAAGTGCAGTTGAGCCTAAGTAGATGAATAATGATTTTCTTAGGCTCTCATCATAGAACAAATTAGATCATTTCTTTGAGATAAATAGAATAATAAATTTTTTTTCTTGTGTATCTAGAGGCAAATGATCTATAAGGTTCTATGATGGGACGTAGGTCAAAAGGGGCACTAGAAAATCACGACTCTAAATAGATAGTCTAACTATTGATTATTTCACTCGAAAATTTTCAACCAATCTATACTCGATCTATAGAATCGTAGATCTTTTTACTCATGTATCTCGAAGAAAATGATTTATGATTCTATGCAATTGCCACATCAACTGAGTGCAAATTGAGTGAAAATTTTTGAATTAGAATATCACAACCCGTAGAAAATGTTTGGAAAAATTATCTATCGAATTTTTGTCCATCCCTATGTCTAAGTTTAGTCAAAGAGTCGTGCTTGGAGTGACCTCAAAATTAGATCTCATATGACACATCTTAACATACACTCGTATCTTTAGAAAAATAATCTATGGCTCCCATACACGTCCATGCTGGGGTGTGCGCTACGACGTCCAATCTTGAGGTCACTGCAACATTATTATTAGTCAAATGATACGAGGGTGATCCCACTAATAAAATAATAATAATATTCATCTGACGTGAATCCCGAGGTTTATTGAATAATCTGAAACAAAGGACAAATTTCTATCGAGAGTGACGGCAGCACTGGCTTGTACAGTTTAGCAGTAGAAGAAGTCACGATGATTCCAATGCTTTTGATAATTGAGTGGATCGACCTGTTATTTTGTTTTTTTTGCTTTATTCGAGGATGATTGAGATATTACCGTTATAATAACGGATTTTTCAAAGGGTTCCATTACGACAAAGAGCGGCTGAGATTGAAAGAGAAATACAGGTGTCAAAGGGATCGGTATGCTTTTCATCTCAGCCGTTGGTTTGGATATCCTTTGTTTACACGTTGATGTATATTAGAATTTTCCTACAAAACAAATTGCTGACATGGCGAAAAAAAAGGACTGTCAGTGAGAAATGGCTACGTCACAAGATATTATTGACAAGTGTGCCTAATCCATTTGTCATCTTTAAAGGTCATGACTATAACGGCGTGAAATGAATTACAATCACGTCAAACGTAACAGCAATGGAAACCACATACAATTGAAGAAAGAGAGTTGCTCTTGCCACACCAACATTGTGTAATTCTTTGGTGATTTATGAAGGAATTGGCGTGGCATCAGGCGAAATTGATGCGGCAATAGTAACTCTCTTTTTATAAAATACTTAAATTTTAGTATGTTTATTTAAGAGCGTTATTATTGCCACACCAACTGTATGCGATTCTTTGGTGATTTACATAGAGATTGGTGTGACAATGGTAGTAAACTTTATTTTTATGTTTTTTTTTTTTTTTTCAAAGTGTAAGAATTTCATTAAAGATGGAAACCATTACAAAAAAAAAAAAAAAGACAAGGCTGAGATAGCCCCCAAACAAACAAGTGAAAAAAGAGAACAGAACGAGAGAAGCAAGACCATCAAGCAGAAGCTACATATCACACAAAACTTCTCATCTGAACACAAAATCTTGAAAGATAATTCCCTTGAATCCTTGCTGAGCTTAGACCAAAGATATAGAAGGCCCAAAATCTCCAAGAAAGAGGTTGAGTCATCCTTATTTTAAAGAAGACTAATGAAAAAAGACACACTGACACATATGCGATCTGTACAAAGCTAACGTGGCAAGGGCATAGAACGATAGATCTTTTTCCTTGTGTATCCCCTCCCCCCCTCTCAAAAAAAAAAAAAAACAAACAAACAAACAAACAAACAAAAAACAAAAAAAGATCTATGGTTCCATGGTTACTTGCTTTGCCACATCAACCGTGTACAGACTGCATCTGTTTTATCGCGTACGTTTATCATGACTCTGAAAAAAAAAAAAGACATAAATTTGCTATTATTTGTGTTTGAAGGTTATGAAACAGTTATAAACTTGAACAGGGATGGTGAGAATATTTACAATTATAATGAGAGTAGACCACACACAATTTGGAAGACCAAAAATACCCGCTACAAATTTATATTTAAGGTCATTTTCAAATAATAATAAAATTGCACATTAGTTATCTTAATTAATATTTTTAACTACAAAAAAGGCCTAATGATAAACTATGATATAAACTTAGATTATTAAATGAAAATTTATACATGTGTGTTTGCTGATGCCTGATGGTTATTTCTCTTTTCATTCATTCAGCTTTCTTTCTAATCACGAAGCAAGTAAAGAGAGACATATAAACAAATATATGCCCATAGGAAACAACCATGGTACAAACACCCATTTTGAAAGGAAAGACAAAAGGCGCATTCCTCTCAATCCAAGTAAATCAACCTATGAAAGTACAACAAAATGCCCTTCTTGTCTATTTCACTTATTACTCCCTGTTAGTACTCCAATCTGTGAAGATCGATCCATTCTAACAGTACTAACTATATATATAAAAAGATCGAATTATTTTTCAATATTAATTTTTGACTTCAAGAGTCAATTTTTACTAAGGCCAAGAATGATAAAATGACTTAAAAGTATGATTCAAAGGTATAACTAGTTCATTGTACTTATCCAAATGGGATCCACAAGGGTGAGTACAAATAAGGAGTAAGACTACTCAAAATGACATGATGGTCCCAATTTGAAAAGATTGGGCAACTTAAGATTACTCGAGAGTACCCAACCCAAAAAATTCAAGTTCTTATTATTCGTACGTGCATGTGTGTTCATGTGTGCATATGTGCCAACATGAAAGTTAAAGGATGTAAGAAGAACGTCTAAAATATCAGGAAGGGAGGAGGGGCAGGAGATGGAGACTAATGATGGGAAAAGGAGAAGAGGGGAATCAATTAATTAATGATCAAAGTGAGAGACATTGTACCCCATGGGGTAGGTTCCTAGGCAATGCAAGCGCAGTAACATATCTCTGGGGGCACGTTTTCTGTTTGGTTGCAGCTGCATCCGACGATGAGGCATCAGCCCCGTCAGCTTGGCTCCGGGCATGGAACTTGGCAAAGCGGTTGAAGATCGAAAATCTCTCAAGATCCTGGCATTCCACTCTTATGTCCAAGATCGATGCTCTCTTCTCAAATCTGCATAACACAAGAAATCATTAACAAGTTCACAAAAGGAAAAAAAAAAAGTAATGATAAATTGTTCCAACATCGCAGATCCTGCTAGTGATTTGTGTGCCACAAGAACTACTTTGGTTTCAGCCGCCAAGGATATATTTCAAGGAACATATATAGTCTTTGAGGTTATGAGCTTATTAATTAATTGATAGATTCATGTACAGGCATATCAAGCATCCAACTATAATCAAGGCTGGTATATGTAACATATGAACTAAAATAGACATGTAGAAGTCGCTGTACAAAGTTCCTGAATAGTGTATTTAAAATAATCTATTTTACATTAAAATCATATAACCAAAATATAAAATTGACGGAAACAAAATGTTCAAACTTAATAAAGATTTATTTGAAAAAGTTTGTAAGCATATGTCAAACATTTAGATACGACACTAATTGGCAAGACAGATTCTTTGGAAAATGGACTTTCTGTTTTACAAAAAATGTAAAAAAATATTGAAAATCCATTATCAAATAAGAAATGAATTAAACCCACTATACCATCAGCAGTGCATTAAAAACAATATTGTCATTTTATAACAAGGCTGTGGATAAAGGGCCAAGATAATGCACGCAGTAGTTACCATTCAGAAGAAGGAAAATATTGCATGAATGCTCAATGATGAACTTGGTTTTTTACCTCGAGAGATCAGTTTCCAGCTTCCTTGCCTTATCAATAAAGCCTTCCACAACTTCTGAGAAATTCTGATTACCCACCCTTTCAAGGGTTTTGAGCTTTCCAGATGCCCTGGATACATAAGAAAACTTATGTGTTGATATTAATAAGGCCAAATTCCTGTAACAATAACTATAATTATTAAATAGTCATATAAGATGTATCAATGAAGATTTTTTACATCTGAAGGGTCAGTTAAACTGGCACAAAAAATCAGGAGTGACTTTCTCCCACTCCTGCTTATAGAATTTTTTTCCCAAATAAGTAAAGAATTTCATTAAAAATGGGAGAGGAGGCCTGTCAATCCCAAACAAGACCAATATTACAACTCAGACACTAAAGCCTCCCATCTAAAAAGCAAGTCTTCGAGATTGACTAAGCAACACTGCTTCCACCCTTAGTTGAAATAATCACTCTATAAAAAAGGTCTCTAGGATCAAAATGCACCATCAAAATCATAATTTATTTTCCACATACGAAATTATGTCACTAAGAGAGATTCTTACGTGTTTCCATTATCAATGGGCAAATGCAAATCACTTCTTGAGTAAGAGCTCAGGCTGCATGCTTCCCCTAATGTAAATTTTGCAACGAAGTATGTCACAGACGCATAGTCTGAAGTGACCTCAGCTGAGAAAATTGCTGATGGAGCAGGGGAAAGGAGTTGCTGCATCAATTGCGTAGTCAAAATAAGCCTTTTCCGTGGTTGAAGTATTGTTGTTTGTCCATCTTCAACAATTTCGGCTTCATCTTCCACCTGCCATCAGAAATGCAACCATTGACCTTCCTTCCCAATCTTTTAGGTTTATGATAAAAGTAGGCAAGAACACTAAAATTAATAATATTAATCATTAAATTACAAGCATACCTCATACAGCCGATTTGCAGCATCTGCCCAGTCCTGGTCTGCCATACTGTAACAATAAAACAATGAGAGCATTTAAAAGAAAAAATAAAGCTTATTTGTAGTACTACTAAACAAGAAAAAATCACTAGTATTCAAACGATTGTGCTAACTATGATAACCACCTGATAGTTTCTAGCCTTTGGGAACCATTTGTTACTTCTTTATGCCATGGTAGAAGCTCCAATGTTTTAGTTTTACGCTTCTTTGGTCTGACTAGAGCCAAACTTTGATCAGTGATGTCTGAAGGAAGAGACTGAGGGAGAGACAGGCACTCATTGGATACCAAGGTGGTGATTGTACTTTGACAGGCACTACCAACCTGACTGGCATCAAAAGCATTTACTTGATCACTTGAAATATGTGGATGTAAACTCTCAGAATCCTTTCCAAAAAAGAACGGCTGTGCAGCATTTTTCACTGTCCTTCGTGCATCATACATTGGCAGCATTTGCCCATTTTTTACAGTTCCGTATTGCTCAAAGCAGCTGGGTGCCATCTGTGGATAAACCTGGGGATTTTCAGGTATAACAGATGCCACTGAATGATTTTGAGATGCAATTGCATTCTGATATTCTCTACCCTCTGAAGAAAAACTAAGCATTTTACTATCTTTGGGTGAAAATGAAGTGTTCCGGGTTGCCGCATTAAGTTCATTATCTACATCTCTGATAATCATATTGTATCCATCAAATAACTGCTGCCCCGCCCAAGCAGTTTCTTGCTGAACATCTGGAGCACTATCTGCTCCTCTAAATCTCTTCATACCCCTCTTATCTGGATCAATTTCCACACCCTTCATAGACTGCATTTGGTGCAATAAAGAGTATTTTTTATGCAGTAAATGTGACTGTTTCAAAGAACGGCCAAAGGTTACGATATCTCTGTTCAAAGTGGCAGGGTTTCGAAGTGATAAATTCTCGGTTTGGGAAACTGGGACAAGTCCCTGCTGACGAGGATGAGCTACTAATGAGCCATAAGAAATGAAATTTTTATTCGGAAGGTGCTCCAACACAGATTCTTGCCCTTGTGATGCACCAGATGTCTGCAGACTTGGGTCAACCTCCTCAGTTGGCATGAGTTGCCACGAGCTTTCTTTGCCCAGTTTCTCTTTCCCGTAAGTCGTACTTTGTGAATTAACAGAACATGCACCAAACTCAGGAGCATTCCCTCCTTTGTTGAAATCTTGATCACCAGGCTTCTGTGGATTACTGTTTGATGGATTGATGGACTGAGAAAAATTGGGAGAAAACTTGTGAGGTGGCCCAGAGGTTAGATGTTGCTGAGTAGATAAATTGGTCCATGCGTTATGCAACATTGTTGAAAAGGCACCCTGTTGAGACTTTCCTGACATCGCTGAAGGCTTGGATACTGGCACAGACTCCAAGACTGGGAATTGTTGGCCAGAAACTCTTACACAAGTCGAGTTGGTATCTATTGGCTGAGAAGTATCCGCAAGGGGAGCAAGCTTGAAAGGAGGAATCCTGCTAGCTGTACCAGGCAATGATACTTGTGCAGATCGATCAGCTACCACTCCATTATGATTGATCAGTTTATCATAAGAAATATTGGCGGAGTGGTTTGCCATTACTTGTCCATTTGAGATAGGCATGTGTTGAGATTGCAATTGATTACTTGAATAGGACGAAGCAGATTTAAATGCTGCAGAGATGTTCGCTTGCATATTTGAGTGTGAGGTCTCATAGCCAGTCTCTCCTGAAACACCCAAATTATTGACCAAATGTTGTCTTTGAGACAATTCATGAGAATGCAAAGATTGCCCAGAAGTGGGGGCCAACCATGTATGACTCTTCTGTCCTACATTGGAATCAGAGTGTCTTGAGTTGAGATCAGTAACTCTTTGTGAAGAATTCTGCAAGGCCAAAGCATGATTTGAGGCAGGCAGCCATTGAGGAGTGGCCAACCGTAAACCAAAACCTTGGGAAGTAGCAGATTGGTCATGCTGTTGATGAACAAAAGATGGATTAGAAGATTCTACCCCCGAATTTCCCATTGGATGATACTGAAATTTTCGTGATCCGGAAGCTTTCTGATCAATCTGACCCGTGTAATTTTGGTTGCCACTATCTGAAGGACGAGACTCACTTCCATTTAACCATGAATTCTCTCTCAAGCCACCACCCGAGACACTAGGATGTGATTGGTTAGAGCAGTAGCTGTCATTAGAGATCTCTTTCTGAGGGCTCATCTGACGATGGTATTTCCCCCCACTCTCATCTCCTCTGTATTTCACAGAAGAATCAACCACATTCTTCCCATGGTAGTAATGATGATTCTTTGGGACCTGTTTGTCTATTTCTTGATCGACCTTCATAGCGCCTGAATTTGGTAAAACGGTAAAATTATTGAAGTGAGAAGCTTCAGTGTCGACATGATGCCTACCTATGCCAGATTTTACTTGTTCAAACCCATCAGTAAAATTAGGGAAAGAATTTTCCACTCGATTACCATCAGCCTTAAACATGCCACCATCATGATCACTTTCCATAAATATGCCTATCTTATGATCATTGAAATTTGCATCTCCACACTCATTAATATCCCGACTGCTAGGTTGCCTATCAATATTGTAAGCAGACATACTATGCCGATCGACCCAAGAACCTCGCATGTTCTGAGCATTTAATTCCACGTCCGTTGAATGTGCAGCACTTTCTGACTGCTCGTATATTTGTCCAGCCCAAGCACCTTGAGAAGCATTTTCTAAATGCATAGATGGTTGGACTTGACTCTCCTCAACAAGCGGCTTTTGCAGAGGAAAAGGTCTTGAAGTCAATGAAGAAGCACTTTGCAAGCTGTTATCCGCCCAATCTGTTTGCTGTTTTCCACTGTCACTCAACGATGCGGGCTGATTTTCAGTTGACAACTCCGTCTTTTGAAAACTTAAACCACTCCACTCCTCCTGTAACCCTGTATCACTGCTAGAAGCTTCTGCCACAGCAGATTGCATGAGAGCACTCCAAGTCCCATTCTGAATGGAAGGAAATGCAGTTAAGTACTCACTTTCTAAAGAATTCCCATAGCCTCCTGTACCAATGGTGCCACTCCTATCTATAGGACCATCCCATATATTTCCATCTGAATTGAACAATATCTTCTCTTCTATTGGATCAAGGCTGACCAAACCCGGAGAAGAGCTGACTTGAACTACGGAATTTATACCTTGAAATGGAACATGTTCAAAGAAGTTTTTCCCTTGAAACCCTTGTTTAGAAACCAAAGCACCATCTTGCATGCTAACCGGGTCCAGAAATAAAGCAGACTGATCACCCTGAAATGAGCTATTGAAGGAAGGTAGTTGCGCTATAGGTTTCTGTAATTGGTTGCCACTTGCCCTGGTTAACAAATTAGTAGAATCTTGAGAAATTCCTTGGATATGAGAATATTGATTAAAAAGATCTCTTGTGCTAGTAATCGGAACACCATACAGAGACTGATCAAGAAGTTGAGGAACTAACCCCATCGAACGCAATCCCTGGCCTTGTTCATGTGAGAATACGAGGCCATTAGGAAATCCTTGCACAGCAGAGGATCCACCATGGGGAGCCCAATCCATGTTACCCGTCATAAACATTTGTGAACTGCTAGGCACTTTAGAGTCTCCTCCCATCAAGTCATTTGACCTCAAATTGTTAGGTACATCGTGAATAGGTGTGCTGTTTGCAATGTCAGACATCTGGTTCATTGGACTCTGCTGTTGTTGAAGTTGCTTCTGCCTCTGAAACTCTTTCAGTTGCTGGAACATAAGTTGTCGTTGCCATAACTGCATATCACCAATCCCTGACTGCTGCCTTGGCCTAGGTTGGGGCATGCCTGGTTGCTGGCCCCTCATGAGCCTAACTTATCCACCAAGGAAGTCAAGATTGATAGGAATGCGGCAGTTTCCAACCCTTCTGAAGTTCTTGCCAGGGGAGAACCTGGTTCAGGAGCATTCCCTTTGCTGTGTTCAAGAATTGATAAACCACACGATGCTAGCTTAAGCCGATCGGATAACATATCCTCTCCCGAAACATCTGCCCGATTCTGTCCCATCTGGGAACCCTGATGCCCATGCATAAAGCCATTCAAACTCAGCTGTTGATCTCTAAATTGTTCTTTGGGAAGCACGGGCCCTGGAGTTAATTATGTATGATTCGTGCCAAGTGGTGTTTGTGTCCGCTATCTGAAAACACATAAACAGAAGGCATGAAAACTTTTGGGTGGGCATGCAAAGGCTGAATTTCAAATTAATATTGCCAAAATGTGATTTAAACACCACAAGAAATTATAAGTTTGTCAGACAAACAGAATTAGTAACAAGAAGAAGATAGACTTAGAGTTTATTGAAGAATAGCAGCTAATGAAGCATAGAAAAAATCTAATAAAGCAGTCAAATCATCATACCTGGTTGATGTACGCTGTAGTTCTCCAAATTGGAACCGAGAGGTGTCCCAATCAGTCCCTAATTTCCAGCCCACAGCCGGCCAATTAACGCTTGTAACTTGATATTGATGCAGCCTCTGGGACAAATTATCTTGCTTGAAGAAATTCTGGACCTTATATGCAACCTCATTACCAGGCATAGATAATCTAGCTTGTGAAATGTCTGCAGCTGATCCTTTCGTTGAGAAAGATCTAGCAAAAAGAGAGATGCGGAAAGTTCAAAACCTTCTCACTCCTAACCCACTCCTCAAAACCTCAACCTGGAGAAAAACTGGACAATGGATCAAAATAAGAACGAAAGGAGCTTGAATAATATGCATATGTTACTTATAATCATCAAAAAACAAAAAATTAATAATATGCATATGTTAAGTAACACACTCAACATACGAACTCATATCAAGCTACGTTAGTGTTCAAAAGACCATTTGTAGATTTTAGGTTGTATCAGAACCCTTCTTGTATTTGGTGCTGTGATTACTTTTCTGTTTCTCGTTTAACGAAGACCGGCCCCATTACAAATAAGAAAATCATTACCTAACCTTCTGGACTAATCAAAAAACACCCTTTTGAACTCATCAAAAAGCTTACACCAAGAAAACAGAAAACCTAATATACTAACGATCGCTTCCCGAAGAATATCCTCCTTCCCTTAAAAAATTCTTATGTTCCTTTCTTGTCAAATCCCCCAACATACAGAAGTAAGTGTTAGTGCCCATAAAATTCTCTCTCTATGCAAAAATGCGATTATCTTCCTACTTTGAAATAAATTCAGGATAGACTTCAGAAATTACTGTATTATTTTTCTTTCTTGAAATCCTTTATAGTTCAAATGAATTTGCAGAGACCTAGAGAGCAGTTTCAGTTAAGAGATCAACGGGTACCTTGAAACCAAACAAAACTACCACAACATGAACCGATTTTCAGAAAACCATCATTTCCCATACAATTCCAATGAGATTATAGATGAACATGGAGAATTCCAGCTCGAATTCGTTATTAGGTCGATAAAACGAGCTGAAACAGAAGTTAAACACAGAACAAACACTAAGAAACTCCAAATTCTAAGATTGGAGATAGTTTTTCGATTAAGAAAACTAGGGTTCTCGAGATAGAGATGTGTACTTACTTGGTAGTTGAAAGTCCTCTAATGGAGACTGAAATTTACTATGAAATCTCGCTTGATTTAACAGTTGTTAGGGTTTCAGTCGATTGAAAAAGAAATGTCCCGCCCCCCACTCTTGTTCGAGCTCAGTGACAATGGCGCTTTCAGACCAGAGCAAAGATAATAAAGTCGTCGAAATAGTGAGAAAATTTTCAACGAACTCAGACAGTGTGTTTCCGGGCCTTAGGTTTGGCCGCCAAAGCAAAGCTGGTTGGGAATCCAAAGCTGATGACATTAGGACATTAGGACTACTTGTTGCACCCCAAGTCCCCAACCCACGTTTTCTTGGGTGAATCTCCATTTCGTGCACGACAAAATTCGGAGTTCGGTATACTGTTCATTTTAATTCCCAAAACATGTATTTCTCATGAATTTATCACTTTAATAATCTATGAATTCTTTTATAATGTACTGATTTGCTGATAAAATACCAGTGATTTTGTCATATTAACGATCTCATTGGTAATTTATCAACAAATTCGTTGATTATGAAAGTGACCAATTCACTAGAAAAACATGTTTTGAGGATTAAAATAAATAATAAACCGAAACCAGGGATTTTAGAGCTTCTATTGCCACACCAAGTTTTACTATCATCACTTCAGGATATTTGTTAATTCTTTGGTAATTTACATATGAATTGGAGTGCTGTTAGCAAAAGTTGGCATGCCAATAGAATCTCTCTCTTATTTTTTTTCCTTTTTTTTCCCTAATCTCTCTCTTCTTCTTTTCTTCTTTTCTTTTTCATTTAAAAAAAAAAAATTGTTGCACACTTATTTCAATCTCAAGAAACAAAGAGAAAATAAGTCATTCCATAATGAAGCACATTGCCATTTTGTGATTAAATACTAAGAGGAGCATCTTCAGATGACATTGGCAACCCCCACCTTAATAGACACATTAAATAATATACATTAAAAAAAAAAAAAGTATTAGGCAATTTCAATTAAGTAGGTCTTCAATATTTTTTTTGTTTTTTTGTTTTGGCAAGCTACAACTCGACGAGAAATCGTTAAATACATAGTTAAAAATGAACAATCATTTTTAACTGGAAAGTCCTCATTTTGATAACCGAATACATATAATTCTTTCAATCTTTAAATTGGCTCTGTTTGACTGAAATAATTAATCACTATGGACCCAAACTATCAAGCAAAATATTTTCGTCGACTTAACCAATTATATGCTAGGTATGGTGTAACTACAAAGGCCTCAGTGCTATAAAACAACTTTATGCATGAAGATTAATGCACAGACCAATCGAGTAAATAATGTGGCACACTAGAGATACCATGATAATTTAATTGTGCTAATCATTATTTACATTCACCACCTACGGTGGCGTGCAACGTACACTTAGTTGGGCATATGACAAGTCATTGAGGATGGCACATTTCCTAATTTTGATTTATAGGCTTGCCAACTAAGTATCTCACAAAATACACTGATTGAAACTAGAGTTGCGATCTAGAACGGTGTCATGTTCCCATAATAACATTAGGTGTCTTTGTGGCACGTTTTTGTAGGAGTTCAAACACATCGGCCTGCGTGCATGATTTGGTTAAGAGCACTAAGTGTGACTCTTCTTTTCTTTTGATCAATCAAAATCCCTTCCCAAACTATACAAGCTTATTCCAAAGCATAGGATTTTCTAGATGTATATGATGATATCTAGACAAATGGATCTTATATAAATTGTATGTTGAAGTACCACATGAGTGGATATATAGGAATCCAAATCTGTCGAATCACTCATGTTATGATCTTCTTATGTTCTTCATGTAGCATTCAAACCGAATGACTCTATGAAATTATGTTGATACTTCCACATATTACGGGTAATGTAAGAGACATCTATATTTTTCCCTAGGAGATAAAATTACCACTGTTTATCTTTCAATTTGCCTTTGACCATCAAATGAAATGTGAATAATCCATCCTCCTCTCTTTGAAACAAGGGGCACTTCCAGTTCCATCGATGTGTCTCAATAGTAAATGAAAGTATGGAAGCTGGATCAGGAGAAATCGAATCGGAATCTTCGGAATTGGGACAAACATCTCCAACCGAATTGGCACTGGAATAAATATCTGCAAGATTCTCTTCATAGAGCCTTCGAAAGCGTACGTAACATTACTTTCTCCAGTCATAAAGCCTCATGGGAAAGGAAAGAAAACAATCCCCATTGAGAAAGTCCTCAGCTGATGGATATTGATTGAGTGGGGCTTGACCGTCTAGTTGTTTGTCAGCACCGAAGAAAGGGGATCCGGGAAGCCTAGTCGGTGCTTAAGGGCTTATTGGATTGGAACAAATTCATTAAGGTACACGGAATATGGCAACCATAGATAAGCAAGCTGTGGTTGACCATATCTGTCAAAGTAAATAAAACAGTCAATCTCAATCGATGATAACGAAGTATTTGATTCTTCGACAAGACGGGGGATTTAGTAGCTACTTAATTTTTGTTAGTAGGTCTCGATACCTTATTTTCAAGTAAAGCCCATTAGCTTAGGAGGACTATCAATAAAAAGTTGATCGTCGATGTAAGTCGAAAATTCCAGCAAAAATGTGTCAGATAAACACCTTACCTTTACCATAGGAACAAGACATGTATTGGATCCTTTCAATTTTGAAACTATGCATTAGAGAAGATAAAGAACAAGATTTGGTGGTTAAGGAAGATCTCCTTAGCTATTTTGGTATTATGGTAGGATTTATTGTATCACATGCATTTATAAAAGGTCACTCGAGGAAAAAAAAAAAAAGGTGATGTGATTGACTTTGCATGACTAGACTACCTCCTACTCTTATCATGTTCCACCAATTTTGGATACACCTCAATGATAATGAGATCACATAGAAAAAATTAGGTCATTATTGTCTTTTTGCACTATCTATAGGTTTGGAGGATGGATTGATAGATAGATACTAAGAAATACACTTTAATTAGACAACATATCTCTCATCCAAAGCTTATTCCTTGGGTTATCCATGAATCTTTCAATTGAGTTATTATCACCCCTCTTTCTCACTTAAAATTTTGTTTGATGAAACGATCGATTTAAGTAAAAAATTAGAACCATGGTATCTGATTTTTATAATTTTCAAGTAAACTCCCATGAAAAAAAAAATATTGATCCACACTTTAGAATAAGATTCATTAATTATGTTAGGGTGTTTATATTCTCTTCTGAATCTAATTAGTTATAATAATTATTATTGAGCCAAAACTTTCAATAAAGGGGATGTAGCTCAAATGGTAGAGCGCTCGCTTTGCATGCGAGAGGTACAGGGTTCGATACCCTGCATCTCCATTTTTCTATTATTTTTCTGTTTCACTTTGTCATAATTTTTGCCCCACCTTATCTTCTATCCAACGGTCTTGATCAAATATCAATGTGTTCTCTATAAAGCATAAAATAGTACCGACTGCAGGTTATCACATCGCTTCTCAGAAACTAAATACCAACCAATCTACGCGAGTTTGGTCTCACTCCAAACGAAAATCAAATGAGTCGAAGAAGCACAACGAACCTCAAACCTCTCATCAAACTCTACTCTCATCTCCAATTCCGATTCTTAACCGATTCAACAAATCTCTCGAAACCTAACTCACCAGTCAACCCGTCTCATCTTCTTCGAGTCTGCACGATTCTCTACCAACAACAAGATTCGGCCGAGCCAAAGCTCCACAACCACCTCCGAACCTGCAACTTTCATCTCTCTCATGAGTTCTTTCTCCAAGTCTGCAACAAGTTCCCTTATTCATGGAAACCCATTTACAGATTCTTCAAATTCACACAAACCCAATCTGATTTTACCCACACTTCCATTTCATTCAACAAGATGGTTGACGTGTTTGGAAAATCGAGAAACATCGAACTTCTTTGGGAGGTCTCGCAAGAAATGGCGGATCGAAGGCTTGTGACTGATAAAACTTTCAGAATCGTTTTGAAAACTTTAGCATCAGCGAGAGAGTTGAAGAAATGTGTTGAGTTCTTCCATTTAATGGATGCCCATGGGTTTGTTTATTGTTTGGAGACTCTCAACAAGGTTGTTGAGACTCTCTGTGATTCAAAATTGGTTTTTGAAGCTAAATTTCTCGTTTTGAAGCTGAAACAATGGATCAAGCCATCTGGTATTACTTATAAATGTTTAATTGTTGGGTTTTGTGAGGTCGGTGATTTGATTGAAGCTTCAAAATTTGGAATTTAATGGTGGATGAAGGATTTGAGCCTAATGTAGATGCAATTGAGAAGATGATGGAGACCCTTTTCAAGAATAATCGATTCGATGAAGCCGTGAAGCTTTTTCAGTCGATTGATGTTGTGGGTCTGTCGACTTACAGGCTTGTGATTACTTGGATGTGTAAAAGAGGGAAGCTTGCTCAAGCACGCATAGTGTTTGAAGAAATGCTTAAGAGAGAGATTGTCGCGGATAATGCGACACTTGCAACACTGGTTTATGGGTTATTAACTAAAGGGAGAGTAAGAGAAGCTTATAAGATTGTAGAAGGGATTGAGAAACCAGATATAAGTGTTTATCATGGATTGATTAAGGGATTGTTGAGGTTGAGAAGAGCAAGTGAAGCAACTCAAGTGTTTAGAGAGATGATCAAGAGAGGGTGTGAACCTATAATGCATACTTACATTATGCTTTTGCAAGGGCATTTGGGGAAGAGAGGGAGAAAGGGACCAGACCCATTAGTTAATTTTGAGACTATTTTTGTGGGAGGGTTGGTAAAGTTGGGAAAATCCTTAGAAGCTACTAAGTATGTGGAGAGGATGATGAGTGGTGGAGTTGAGGTTCCTAGGTTTGATTATAATAAGTTCTTGCATAGCTTTTCTAATGAAGAAGGGGTTGTTATGTTTGAAGAGGTGGGGAAGAGATTGTGGGAAGTGGGGTTGGTTGATCTTGCTGACATATTTATGAGGTATGGGGAGAAGATGAGTACTAGAGAAAGGAGGAGGAAGAGAGAGGAATTAGTGCAGTTGGGCAATGAGAGGCCCAACTGATCATTCAAGTTTGTGAAGGTTCTTGAATCATGGTATATGTGACATCAAAGTAGAACATGGGTGACATGCGATTCTTGGTTCCGAAGAAGCGGAATTTGGAGTTGAGCTTTACTTTGATGGCTCCTCGTTTGGCGGTTGATCTGATTCAATATGAGAGACAATGTGGAATTTTAAGTTTTTTCTGCTATAATGTGTCAAACACCCTGATGAAGTGGAAGTGTAAGCCACCCTTGAAGGCCTAAAAATATTATGTTGCTTCTCTATAGGGGTTCACAAGATGGGGAAGGAAACCTTAGTAATGGTTGGCATGAGCTTTCATTCTTTGCTACTGGTCTTTGGCCCAAGAGATCTCTATGGAATATTGTTTGTTTATAGAACCACTAAAAAAATCAGCCTATGAGTCGATGAGCCTGAAAATTGTTCTACAAGATATTGCAGATGGTGACTTAAAGTTTTTTTTGTTGAAGGAAAGAAAAAAAAACCAAATTTGCACTTTTGACATCTGAGTCCTGCATCAGTCAAGCTTTATGAGGTTGGATTTCTGATGCTTGAGTCAAGTTTGATCCATCTCAATTCAGGTTTAGATCATTGTTACAAGTATTGGGTTTTATACAAGCCGAACACAAGCATGAGCCTATGAACGATCAACTTGTCCAGCTGCGGACAAGTTGCATAGCACAAATGAGTAAGAATGTCTTGCTTCAATCTTGAATTGCACGGACACTTTGTAGGTTGCGAGCCATTGTCAAGGTGGAAAAATTATATGCATTACAAGCCAATTTGTTCCTCGTAAGATCACATGCTAGGTTGATGATTTTGAATGTTTTAGTACATTGGTGGAAGGCCCAAATGTGGTGCTCTTTGGAGGCATCCTATTAGTCCTAGACCTTTAATTGATGGTCCTTGGGACTTTAGTATCTTTGGATCTAAGTCGAAAAGATTCGTCGTAATCAACTTTTCCCAATATATGTATGTATTAATTGTTGTTAATTCTGGTTCTGATTTTTGGTTATGTGTTTTTGAAATAGTAGATTGTAACCACTAGGATAATATAAAAACACGAAGAAATTGGAAGAACTTATAGGTAGTTGAAGCACCGAGAAGTCATTGATCTTAAAATCAATTTCCCCTCCTTCAGGAATGAATCCTCAGTGCAGTTGGTCTCAAGCGTCTGATTTACCAGATTCAACGATCACTGTCTACTAATCGTATACTTGAAAATAGTAGGTCTATGACGAACTCAATCGGATTGAATGTTGTACAATCAACAAGATTGTAACAGAATGGTCAACACATTTACTCTAACGGGTTAGATAGATCAATGGTTGAGATAAAGTTAAATTTTTAGCAAAAGTGAAATCTTCACCCGCATCACATGCATATTAAGGTTTTCTAACAGGTTAGTCCCAAACACAATGAATTGTAGTCCCACGGTGTTTGGGCCCCCATGTGCATGCGAGGCCCACTTTCTTTCTCACTTACACTCAAACAATAAAGAGAGAGAGATATCCTTTATTAGGTGAGCATCATTCTTGTATTTATCTTATGTGGAATTAAAATTTGAAAGAGTTATCTCAGTAATTCTTACAAACAAAAAATTAAGAGACTTTTTTATTTTCAACTTATACAAAAAAAGAAAAAAACACTTTTAATTTATGTTTTTACAATTAAAATTTTTTTTACACTTTACAAATAACACTCAAGAGGCCTTGAGTTCAAACCTTATCCCCAACAAAATATAAGAATAAAATACATAATAAAATTATGAATTTTTTCAATATTAATCATTCTAAACTGAGTTAAATGATTTATTTGAGGCGAGATGAGATGCCTTGAAAGAGTCAACTTGATGTTTGTGCTGAGCGAGACAAGTCACCATTCAATTCAACTCTTGCTCAATAGTCTATAGTTGGTTCGACTCAATGGACTTCCAAGTCGACTCAACTTGTAGACGTTTTAAAACATAGTCTAATCGAATCAGCCGTAAATTGCACCAAAATAAATTTAGTGGATTTAAAATGGTTGCAACTTGCAGTAGGTTGGCTGTCCTTTTTCCAAATCAAAAGGCCATGTACGGCTGGTGATTAATTAGTGGGCCCCATCTTATAGAGACAGCTAGTTTATTGTCACCTACTACATATTGTCTCGTTGACATTTTCTTTTCACAAGGTAGACAATCAAAAGGCCATGTCCAATCTTATCATCACTTCAGGATTATTCTATTACAGCACCAACTCTTTTTTATAACACACCAAGTAGTCATTGTTTCCAGTTCATGCCCCTAAGATTTGGGATTAGCTTACAACCATAATTTTAGATATTAATTTTTTCCTTTGGTCTCATTCTTAGGAGATGATTTGGATGAGATGAGAGTTATTTTACAGATCTATGGATCAGAAAGAAGTAGAAGGGGAATTTTGTACTTATGATGTCTCATCTTGTTCATTAACGTAACAAGATAACTCGGACAAGTAATCTTGAACTTGTACGATTTTTTAAATCATGCTTATAACACATTGAATAATGAAATTAAAAATGGTGTTGCGAGAATCATTAATTAACCCTCCATTGAAAAAATGGGTGGATTCATATGTATACTTAAGAGAATTATTTAGACACAAAGTTTTATCAAAATCAAGAAACCTACTTGACATACTAATGTGATGGGAACCTCAGACATGGCTTGGCTCCTCTCTTTGATTCATGGGGCCCTTGAAAAATTATAATTATCTGGAAAAGATGCCCAATTTAACATAACATCTAGAAATCACCCATCAAAAGCTGATTTTAGGTGTTTATGGGTCCATCAAGAGATGGGTTTAAAACACCCAAAATGAGAGGAACAAAAAAAGAGGCAATTAAACAACTCATTGAATCAAATCAAATGCATTTATCATTCAAGATCTTTGAGACCATTAAGAAACAAAGAAGAAAAAACATCTATTTCATGCTTATTGAGAACCAATCCCACCTCTACTCCACCATCTCCATTTCCACTCTCTCCAAGCAAAATTGAACCTTTTTTATCCATTGATATCACCTCACTCTTTCTTGGCTTCCCCCACCCAAAATCAATCTCATAAAAGTTGAGTTTCATCGTACCCACAATCAGAATACGTTGAGTCGAAACATTTGAGGACATATTGTTCTTCACCCATTTCTCTGCTCCTCTCAACTCCACTTTCTAATTCTCCAATAGCTCTCCCAATCCCCTCGACCGCAACAAAAAACCCGTCTTCTCCTTTAATCAGATCATCATTCTTCATCGCCTTTGTCCAACAAATCCCAATGCAGTTTCCGAAATACGCCGTGGGAATTGGACATCGTAAACGAGTTCTACAACCCGTAGCGAACCCAATTTCAATGCTCTTCTTTTCACTCTCACTAATACCACATGCTTTAACAAAACAGACCAAGACATATGCGCATGCTACCACGAATGTTGACAAGTAAAATGGTGGCATACCCTTCTTGACCAAGAGAGTCAAGACCCATTGGTTAAGTCTCTTGACATGGGTTCAAGTCAGGTTGAATGTGACTCGAACCATGTTGCCTCTATTTGTCGTAATGTTGGGAGGCTTTAAGCTTTCAAGGGATCCTTTGAAATGTGTCAAATCCTTCAAGTAAATCTTCTCGAGTCCTAATGGATCCATGATCACAGACCTGTCGTAGAATGGGAGATCTAAAGCCATTTCTTTGAGCACATTGTCCCTAATATCCTTTTCACAAGGTAGACAATCAATTAAGTCTCCTTGTAATTTACAAACCTTCCGTGTGTGCTCATTGTTTTTGTTATCCTCTATATTAGATAGATGACGAACAATTAGGTCTTTTGGGGACATTTCCTTTCTTTCGTCTCCTTGTAATTTACATATCGAAGCCCATGACCTCATGAATTGCATGGTGGTGCTACCATCGGCAACCCCATGATGTATAGTGAAGCCGAAACAAATTCCATGGCGGGGGAACAAAGTTATTTGGAATGCGAGTATTGAAGTTTGCATATTGGACCCCTTCAATTGTGGCACTAGAGGATGGAAATTGTTTACTTCTCGTGCATAATTCGCGACGAGATGGTGAAAATCACTGTTGGACTCAGCGATGGTTAATAAGACCGAGTCACCCTCGACGTAACGGAAGCTTGGCTTGTCGGATTCTGGTGACCATATGAGGTTTCCAGCTAGAGGGTAGAAGTGTTGAAGAGTGAGGAAGAGGGAGTGTTTGATGATGGGGAGGATATGTTGGGTGAAATGGGTTTTTGAGTGAGGGAAGTCATAGAACAAAAGGTGTTCAACAGATGGAGTTGTGAGCCAAAGTAAGTCAAAGAATGTGAGAGGGAGAGAGGTTTGAGTGACTGAGTTTGGTGGAGGACCAACTCCACAAATCTCCAACACCTTCACTGCATTAAATGGTGCCATATGTGTGTGTGCGTGTGTGTGTGTGTGTGTGTGTGTGTGATGGTGGGGGGGAGTTCAACAATGTTTATATAAACCAAATATACGAGCGCCTTCTCTAAATTTACTTTTCTCTTTCCTTTAGAATTAGCTAGGAGAGTAATATTAAACCCAGTGAAGAATAATGTCAAAACCAAAGCATGTATTGCAAAGAGGAGACGTATTATATTCTTTGCATAAAAAAATTTAAATTAAATTAAATTAAAAAAAAAAAAGACAAAACAAAATCATGATTCATGAGGATCGAGACCCACTATGAATAAAATTGGAAAATGATATTGTCATTTCTTTTTTTTTTCCCCCTCAGTGGGCTTTGTCGTTATGCAAGGACATCTATGTAATAAAACACAGCGATGGACCTTGTGTATTATCCCATTTTTAATAATACCCTACTAAATTTATTATAAACGAAAATTACCTAAAGGACCCTCTCGGAGGGACTTCTTTCTAAATAGTCCCTAAGTTTTGGGCAGTCTCTTACTAGTCCATTTAGTAATTTAAAAAAAAAAAAATAGTGTATGGACCTCATCTCCCACATTTCTCACGATTGAATGCCCTAACTGTTTGAACTAATCGTTTTCATTAAAAAAAAATGGAATTTTTGGAATCTCAATTGAGTTTTAGAGACTCTATTCTGTTAGAAAGGATTTGAGAAGGAAGAAGAAACTATTTTCAATGGATTTTCAAACATTTTGAAGATGTATGTAAAAAAATAGGATTTTTTCACTTTTTTTTTTCTTAGTTTTTAGATGAAAATTGATCAAGAATAGTTCTTTTGGGTTGTAACCATCTAAACAATTCGTTATCTTAAGTTTTTAGTTGATCTTTCCATGTATTTTAATCGAAAAACTCCAAAATTGAAAATGGGTGGGTTTTGCTAGTGTCAAATTAAAAGGTGGTGAACTCAACAGTAAATAAAAGCATCAAGTTTGACATTAAATAAAAAATGGTGTAAATAGTGGTGAGTTCGACAATAAAATTTGTGAACTTGACGATAAATAAAAAAGGGGTAAATTCACCAATAATGGCCATTTAGACAAGAAATGTTTACTAAATATCCCGCCAAGTTACTGTAAAAATTTTAGGGACTATTTAAAAAGAAGTCCCTTCACGAGGATCCCTTAAGTAATTTTCCTTCGTTATAATTCCTCTTTCACCAGTTTAACCCCAGATAGAATGTCCGTGCCTAAATTCTAGTTAGTTTAGAAAACAAAGGACGGATCATAAGGAGTAAGACGGTATATTTTATATGAATAAAAAGTAGGAATATATCTAAATTATATTATATGAATAAAAAGTAGGAATATATCTAAATTACATTTTTTTTGGGGGGGGGGGGGGGGGGGGGTGAGGTGCTTGTTTGTTGATGTCAGGCAACTTGGTAAAGTGTACTGTGTTCAATTTGTATCTTTATTTGTTTTCCCAACAAGTTGTTCTCTTATTAGAAGCCAACAATCTAAAAGTATGTCAAGTATATGTCCATACCTACTAGGAACCATACTGTGCATTTGAAAACTTTAGATACCTCAGAGTCTCTTTTTTTTTCTTTGACGGGCTGCACGTACCAACCACCATAGCACGTGTTCAACAGTTAAATATAACCACTTTTAAGTGGAAGGGTATATAGACATTTGAATGTGTGACCTGGGGAGCATAACCCATATGAGTCTCATTCTAGGATGGCATCGAAGAATTCACCATTTTCATGAGTATGCTTTCTTCCCCTCATTCATGTCAAGAATCAAAAGATTTAAAATCCACCAAAAGGCTCTGATACCAAATTTCACGTTGTGGTCAAATGAATATTTCCTGTTTGGTAGTCCACAAACTAAAAAATTAGCTTGATTGGTTATTCCTAATCTTTTGAATCAAGTACTCAAAAAATTCCCAATTCAATGGTTAGAAAGCAATCACCAATTAGCTCACTTTAGGTGTTAGGGGGTACCACCAAGAAGTAAAATTGGGGGGGGGGGGGAATGGAGAGCAATCAGACAACTCATTGAAATTTGATTCAATATTTACAAACAAAGAAGAAGAAAAAAACATCTCTTTCATTCCCATTGAGAGCCAACCCCTCCAAGTACACAATATCCATCAAATGTACATATCATTCCAGATGTTTGAGGCCATTAACAAACAAAGAAGAAAAAACATCCATTTCATACTTACTAAGAGCCAATCCCACTTCTACCCCTCCATCTCCATCTCCACTTTCTGCTAGTGAAAATGTTCCTTTTTTCTCCATTGATATAACCTCACTCTTTCTTGGCTTCCCCCACCCAAAATCAATCTCATAAAAGCTGAGCTTCAATGTACCCGCAATTAGGATACGTTGGGTTGACATGTCCAACGACACGTTCTTCTTGACCCATTTCTCTGCTCCTTTCAAAACTCCACTCTCCAATTCTCCAATAGCTTTCCCAATCCCCTCCACTGCAACAAAAAACCCATCTTCTCCTTTAATCAGATCATCATCCTTCATCTCTTTCGTCCAACAAATCCCAATGCAGTTTCCAAAATAAGTCGTGGGGATCGGATGGTCTAGACGAGTTCTACAACCTGTAGCGAATCCAATTTCAATGTTCTTCTTTTCATTCTCATTGATCCCACGCGCTTTAACCAAACAGACCAAGATGTACGCACACACTAACACGTACCTTGACACATAAAATGGTGGAACACCCTTCTTGTCCATGAGAGTGAAGACCCATTGGTTTAGTCTCTTGATATGGGTTGGACTCAATACAAATGTGGCTCGAACCATATCAGCAACATTTTTCGTAATGCCACAAGCCTTTAAGCTTTCAAGAGATCCTTTGAAATGTGACAAATCATTCAAGTAAATCTTCTCAAGCCCTAATGGATCCGTAACAACGGACCTATCATAGGACGGGAGCTCTGAAGCCTTCTCCTTGTGCCCATTGTTCATGTTATCTACCATTAGATCCTCTAGGAACATGTCTTTTCTCCCATCTCCATGTAATTTGCACATCGAAGCCCATGACCTCATGAATTGCATAGCGGTGTTACCATCGGCAACCCCGTGATGTATAGCGAAACCGATACAAATTCCATGGTGTGGGAACAAAGTTATTTGTAACGCGAGTATCGAAGTTTGGGTATTGGACCCCCTCAATTGTGGTACTAGAGGATGGAAATTGTTTACATCTCGGGCATAATTTGCGACAAGATGGTGGAAATCGTTATTGGATTCGGCGATGGTTAATGGGACTGAGTTGCCTTCGACGTAACGGATGCTCGGCTTATCGGATTCTGGTGACCATGTGAGATTTCCGGATAGTGGGTAGAAGTGTTGGAGAGTGAGGGAGAGGGAGTTTTTGATGATGGGGAGGACATGTTGGGTGAAATGGGTTTTTGAGTGAGGGAAGTCATAGAACAAAAGGTGTTCAACAGATGGAGTTGTCAGCCAAAGTAAGTCAAAGAATGTGAGAGGGAGAGAGGTTTGAGTGACTGAGTTTGGTGGAGGACTAACTCCACAAATCTCCAACACCTTTACTCTATGAAATGGTGATGGTGCCATATGTGTGTGTGTGTGTGTGTGTGTGTGTGTGAGAGAGAGAGAGAGAGAGAGATTATAGGGTGACTGTTTATATATAGATATTAGAAGGTGATTCTCACAAAGTAGCATGGTTTTTTATGTCGGTTTCTCCAACTCGTTCATACCGAGATGAATCGAGAAGACATCTCGGTTATGTCAGACGAGAGTACGGAAGTCGTCTGCCATATCCCAACAAAAAAGGGGGGGGGGGGGGGGGAGAAGTTGGAGAAGAAGAAGAAAAAAATAAAATAAAAGGAAAATGCAAGAATGACACAAAGGTGAGAAAAATGATACGGTGGCATGTACATAACTATAGATGCCTTTTACTTGTATATCAGAAAAGCATCTTCGGTAATATGCATGACACCACATCATTTTGTCACCTTTGTGTCTCGATTTGTGTCACCCCAGCACACGACTTTAAAATAAAGAAGAAAGTTGTAAATGTTGAACTAGGAGACTCATCTCTTTCAAGATGACTCGCCCCACTAGCCTGAAACCATGTCAAGTTGTGGTCCGAACATTCAGGAAGCAAATTTTAGACTTATTTCGTGATACCCCCAACTTTTTTTTATTCATATTAGAGATACCCCCTTTCTGATGTTGATAATAAATCATATAATGTAGTTTGTGATTCTCATAATGCAGCTATAAACCCATTAGTGAGTAATAATTTTCTCAAGTAGTAACTCTGATAAAAAAAAATATTAAAATGATTAATTATTCTATTTATCTAACTAATAAGAAAAAAAAAACTATTGGATTAAAAAAATTGCAAATAATTAATATAAAGATTTTGCTAACCACTTGGAAAAAAAATTATTTGAAATTGTACGAACTTTAGAAAGAGGAAAATAATTATTTATATAATGAGATGACATTTTGATCATTTTATGTTAAAGAAAACAACACATGCTTTTCATGGGTTGGGAGGAAATTATTTTATATGAATAAAAATAAGGAACATGACTAAATTATTATTAATTTTAATGGAGTGTTAGGTCATTGAATTTAAAAATCTGAGTATGATTCACAAAATCGAGAGCGCATCTTTAATATGAATAAAAATTAGTGGTGGGCATGTGAAGGAATCAATCTATTATCTATTATATAAAGAGTCATGATATTTTAACTCAAAATTTTCACTTGGTTTGTACTTGGTCGACATGGCAAGTGCTCAGACTCATAGATCTTTTTCTTCGGGATACACAAGGAAATAGATCTACGGTTCTAGGTTTGGGTATATTTTTTAGATATGTCCTGATTTTCAAATTGATGACATATGCTTTGACTATAGTTTAATGTAAGAGATTAAAGAGAATGACCAAAATACCCTTGATTTTTAACCATTTTTGCAAAACAGCCATTTACACATCCACATCCACATGTTAGCAAATATTTGAGAAACCCTCTTATATTTTTAAATTAACGATTTTCCCTTAATTCCAAGATATAGAGATTCCTGAAAATGACCTAAATGTTCTCAACCTCTAATATAACCTTGATTTTTTCTCCTAAAAATCCTACCATTTTCATTGTCAACCTCAAAGTTCTATCTCCTTCAACCTACAAACCTCAAGAATAATATAAGATTTTTAAAAAGATTAAGCATTGTCAGTTAAAAATAATTAAGGGTTTTCTCCAAATGATTGAAGACCTTAAAGACGAATGAAGTATTAGGAGAAAAAAAAGTTAAGAGTTTTGGCTAGATATTGAATATGAGGGCATTGAGATTGAGGTCACTTTTCCTTGATCTATCAAGAAAGACCGAGGTCAAGGGGGCTTATCATGAGTTTGAAAACACAGGAGTATATAACAAATATTCACCAAAATGTAAAGGGTATGTGTCTAAATCACCATAAAAACTGATGTTTCAGCTCTTTAGTGTCGGCTTGTGAAATGTTGACATCTTCATACATTGATACATGACACGTGGTTTAAATTGTTGGGTCCCACATCAGGAATAGTTTACACTCTGGGTCCCACACAAGGAATCTGTAACAGTTCTTTTGGAGCAGAGCTTGCAATTATTGAGATTGGAGGATAGTGAGTCATGGGGTGGGCCCTGCTTTGTTGGCAAACTGTTTCTTCATGTGGTTCTCATGACATCATTTTAATGGTAGGACCCAACTTACTGTATCGTGGGTCCCACTTCTGAATCCAGTGCGTGACTCCAGGGAAATTTTACTTATCAAGTTTGATTAGAGAAACCCTTTTCTTACCATCATAATGAGGAAAAGAGGCCTTACTATGCCTCATCCACCCTAAAAAAGATTTCGAGATGTGTAAAATAAGGTCTTGATATTTGTTATAAATTTCGAGGACTTGTTTTGTGTATCTCAAGGTGTTTTTTTAATGGTGGGTGAGTCTTAGTCAAGTCTTTTTTCTCACTATAATAGTAAGGCTAGTCTAACTCATTAGATTATACTCCCAATTATTTAAATCAAAGAGTTCTCCTAACCCTACTAAGTTAGTAAGGATTTCACCCTTGCGGAGGGTCCTTGGGCTCTCTTGACATCCAAGAACATGATTCGATGCTTCAAGGTTGTAGAGGAAGAAATTCTATGAATTTAAAAAAAAAAATTAAAAATTCTTCGTTGAATTTCAATTTTAAGTATGGGAGTTATGTGGAAGTTCAGTGGCCGTTCATTTTCAAAACCTTAGATCTAATTCAATTTGTTTTTTTTTTTTTTTTATCCGAGTTTTTCAATGAAAGTTAAAGGGCTGTGGTGTTTGATTTCTAAATCCATTTGAGTAGAACGATTCTCTTAAAGCTCAAAATCTTACTATGTTAGTAAGGAAAGAGTTTCGCAAAACGAATCCAACTGCCTTACTAACTTAGTAAAGAAAAAGGGCTTTGCTAAGCCTCATTCATTGTTAAAAAGATCTCGATATGCATTACATATCTCGAGGTCTTATTTTACACATCTTGAGATCTTTTTTAATCGTGGATGAGATTTAGTAAGGCTTTTTTCCTCATTAAGTCAAGAAAGTGTTAGTGTTTTTCCTTTACACCAATTGTTAATCCTAAAGCCTGACTAAAGAGAAGGGTTACTACAAATTGATGGTCTCTATATAAAAAAAATTGTTACCTCAAAATAGGAGTGTCAATGGGTGGGTTCCGGTTCAGTTCTTAAGGAACTTAGAATTATAACCATTATATTTAGTTTGGTTCAATTTTTATTAGTTCCGGCTCCAATTCCAAAATAAATAGAATCGAAACCGTCAAAAATCATGAGTACCCATCAGTTCCGATTCTCAAGAATCGAATGAGAAAAAAAGTATTTTAAATTGTTATAAATAAAAAATTCCTTTTAAAAAATTGACATATCATCAACAAAATTACTAACTTAGGTATAATTTGTTAAACTAAAGATACAAATTAATTATTTTTTAAAAAAAATAAAAATTTATCTCAATTAAAAGTAATAATTTTTTAGAAGAGTAAGTCATTTTAAGCTCCAATCAATAATTTATATGAAAAATTGAAGAATTTTATATAACATGCATTTATTTTGAAATAATAATAAAATATGTAAATCATCTATAGTATGGAAAGAAATGACAAAACAAATCAATTTTTGGTACCCACAGCTACCCATTGGATAGGACTTAACGGTTCTAGTTTCTACCAGTTCGATTCCATTTTAGACTCGACTCTAATTGATTCCATTAAAAAGGGAATTGGAACCAAGGTTTTTTGTTACAATTAAATAGGTACCCATTGACACCCCTACGGCTCAAAACATGAATTAACCATATTGTTATCTCAAAATAATAACATAATTCCACAATTACCACACATAAAACAAACCAATAATTGACTCATTTTCTTAATTAACTTTCAACTTGAGTTCTTTACATTTTTCAAAAGAAATACAATTTCTATATTTCCTACATAATAGGATGGCCACAATAGAGCTATATATTTTTGAACCTCTACACTACGCCAAATAAAATAAGGAAACAGAACCAAGAATGTTATTAAAAACAAAAAATAAATAAAAAGCTAATCAAGGGAATTTATCAGATCTAGAAAATGGACAACCAACCAATCAGCTTCACGAAGTTGAACCCTGGAGTAGCAAATAAACAAATCACATTCATTTGTTGGAGTCGTCATGCTGGAGTGACCTCAAGATTGTACCTCATATCGCACATCCTTACATGAAAGTGTGTAAGAACCATGGATACTTGTTTAATTGTATCTCGATGAAAATCATTTATGACCCTATAGATTTTGATGTAACGTGCGATATGAGGCAAAATCTTGAGATCACTTCAGCATTATACTTATCGAGATTTTGATGTAACGTGCGATATGAGGCAAAATCTTGAGATCACTTCAGCATTATACTTATCGGAGAGCCCACAGATGTAACCATCATAAGTTTTGGGTAGACAAAGTGGGGCTCATTATTTGTACCGTCTAATCTAATAAATGAGTATGTCGGCCTTCAATGGGTCCACAATCCAAATGGTAATTTTGAGGTACCCCTTTGGATTTTCAATGGGTCCACAATCCAAATGGTAATTTTGAGGTACCCCTTTGGATTTGATGAAATTGAGAGATGCCCCCCCCCCCCCCCCCCAAAAAAAAATGTGAAGGAAGACAAACATGCCTTGAGTCTTCGTGGAATATAAATCAACATATTCCAAATAAATAAATTGATATAAAATTGGATTGGATTAGAAATAAGGTTTGAACATGCAAATTAATATAAAATGGTGCATGTGTACACGTATGCATGAAAAAATATGTCAATTGACAATTATTATGCAATATAAGCTCGTTGAAGGATTTTAAGCTCTTAATTAAAATCAATTTGAAATTTAAAATTTTAAACATTTTTTAATGAGATCGTGCAAATTGGGGTGTCTACACTCTTAATAATATGTTGTTTTCCCTTGAGATTAAATTGCAATACATGAGAGCACGTTTCGCGTTTCCGAAGTTTACGAGCTAATAACCCCATGTCGCAACCTTTCTCGAAAATGGGAAAGACCTACCATTGATAGCTAAACAAAATATTCTTCGAATCTCTTTAGGAAACACTTTCCATCCATGATAACTAAGCATCATCTTCTACTTCAGATAAAAAGCCAAATCCATAGCAAGAGAAACCCTGGAAAAGGTTAACGAGAGCAAAAAATTTTATTAGATCAAGCATCTTGAAGCACAGTCACAAAACTCTGCGAATTTTTCAAAAAATTCGTAAAATTCTCCGAATTAGGGGTTAGTCGATTAATTTGACAAATTAAAAAATCAATAGACAATCCCTCAATTAGTCATGGAATATGAAAACATTTTTATCCTTCACCTCTAAAATTTTAGTTTTTTCAACATTTAAACATCAAAGAAGTTAAGATTTAGAAAGAGAAGTTGATGATGATAGATTTTGGTAAGAAATCCAATAAAATATTTTGTATAATCTTCAAAAAATTTGCTAATTCTTTTATGAAAATTTTCTGAATTTGTCTGAATTGAACTCTCACTGAATAATTATTGAATCCAAACTTTGTCACTATGACTTGAAGCAATATCTTCGTCTTTCTTAAGTATAAACATTAACATCATTAAAAATTCAATTGAACTCTTTTTTGTGGTCAATTATTGATGATGACGATAGAAACATTTAAAAGAAAAAATGATAATTTTGAAGTACCCTTATAGGTTTTAGTGAATATTAGAGATACCCACATTTTCAAGCCAATGGCATACCCTTGATGGATCTTCCATGAGAAACTAGTAAAAATGACTAAAATACCCTCATCTTTGATCTCTTTTCCCAATAAACCTTGAATTTTCAGCCTAAACCTATCCTATTCAACCTCTAGGGCAACAAATTTTACTCTAGTCTTTAATCTCAAGATTCTATCTTCTTCAATCCTCAAGAACTTGGTAAGATTTTCAGGGAGGATGAAGATGATAGGTTTGTGGAATTTGGAAAATAGGTATTTTGGGTAAAAAAAACCAAGAAGATGAGGACATTTAGGTTCTTTTCCTTATTCGCTCACAGAAGAACATAGTCAAGGGTACCTAATCAATTTGAAAGTTGGGGGCATTTATAATTTTCAGGTTACCTCAAAATTATCCCCCAAAAAGAAATATCAAAAGATGGCTTTAGTGAAAAAAGTCCACAAAAGAGAAAGTTGGACAAAAAACAGTGCCTTTTATGTACCTTGGATGCTCATTTTGTTCTGAATGTTGGGTCTCGATGTCCCGCTCCAAGTATATCCTATTCATGAACAACATATCAAAACTTGAATCAAAATAATTAAATAAAAATTTATCAAATGTATGTGTGCTTAGAAACCTCGATCAAATCGTGCACCATGGCTCACCTTGACCATAGCAATTGGTGGTGGTGTTCACCCCATTTCGACAAACACATGAGAACAACTTATTTGAGCTAGCGAATCCACATGAGCCCCCACTCGCTTCACAATCCTTACACGCTCCGCTTGGATATGAGCTATTGAATTGTAACGAAATCCCAAACTCCCATTTGCTAGGATTTCCCTCATCCCCACCGAACCCGTAAATACATGTGTATGACGAGCATTGGAGTTTCGGAAGGTCTAGATCATAACCTGACCCAACCCCCATTGGTGAATCATACACGCAACAAGTGGATATCGGTGAATTTGGTTCCAACCCAATGCCTATGACCCCTTTACAAGAGTACATTCCTCGACAAATGTTTGAAGCTGAACCCGTGTCGCATAAGTCTTCATTTGGGTCATAGACAGGAGAAGTGGTCGAGCATCCGAGCAAGACAAACATATTATTACTTGTAAGCTTGAATGGGGCTGCGGGATCTAGACCGAAACTCCCTGAATTTTGTATAAAACTACAATTTGACATGAGAGGATCCGTTACTATAAATGTGTTGCTCGTGTAGTCTACCGATGATATAACGTAAACACCAGTGCTTGTTGAGAATTCGAGTGTGCCCACATTGCATCTTATGTAGTTAGCGAAGTCGGGGTGGCCACATCCAAACCCCGAGCCTAGGGGGTACTTTACGGGGATTGAACCACAGGTCTCGCGACACGTGCTCAGGTGGGGGAGAGGATGCACTTGGCCTGATAGTGTGTGTGCTTGGGAAAACAGGATTATGGTTGGGATGAGAAGGACTAGTGTAAGGTTGGGTGACATGTTGAAGCGAAAATTACTTTGAAAAGTTGAAGAATGAGAATAGAAATGAAGAGAGGCAAAACAAGAAGAGAGGTTTGAAAAACTTGGTAGGAGGGAGTGTTCTTTCGGTGGTGGTGATCATTTGTCAACATTTTCTTCTTTTTTTTCTTCCTTAAAAGGAGAGCCTTTCTTACTCATGGATTCTAGCTAAGATGCACTAAAGTTTTGATTTTGAAAAAATATGGAGAAAATGTAGCATAATCATATGAAGATGAAAAGACATATGGGTCGAAATATCAGTGAGTCTGACTCGGTATTAGGCCGATTTGAATCAGGTCAACTGAAAACTATCTTGGTTTCAAAACTCGGACTAGTTCATTTCGAGTTGGCGAGTCAATATGGAATATGAAGGCACTTAACATCGACTTTTTTTTTTGTTGAAAAATTCATTAATTCTTTCGGCAAACTATGCAGAGTCTATAGGTTTAAATTGATTTTCATTAGGGTGGAGCCAAGATTTTGTCTATGTGGGAGCAACTTAGATCCTTATAAATAAGTATTAAAAAAAATTATGGGAGCAATAACAACGGTTTTTTTTTCACATTTATTGTTAATCTTGCAGTAGCACATAAATCCTTTTAAATCTTAAAACTTCTGAGGGAACAATGCCTAGATCCATTACCCCCATTGTAAATTCACCACTGATTTTAGTGTTCTTTAATATGTATTAAAGGATTTTTTAGAATTTAAATGTATATAAATAATACATAATAAGATGTGAGTGTAGAATTAAATTAATTAGGTTGTATGCTTTTCTGATATGAAATACTAGAGTTTGCAAGTGCCTACGTCACAGTCATCCTCTTTAGGGTTAAGGGGGGTAAAAGTGAAAAGACAATAAAATTGTAGGAGTACATTAGAAATGTAAAGACAATAAAGTTGAATGTATATTATTTGATAAGTAAGACAAGGAAATAGATTAAATTTAATTTATTCCCCGAGATGTCTGTGGGATTTAAAACATTGGGGGAAGACAACCATTGTGTTTTATTAAAGAGATAATGAAATCAGCAAGCACAAATATGATGAGTGGTGTGACTAATGGTTATCATGGTTACACTTCGTTACAAATATTGTACTAATTAAATTATGCTACTAGTTTCGACAGAGTTGCTGGAATAGCTCAGTTGGCTAGAGCGTGTGGCTGTTAACCACAAGGTCGGAGGTTCGAGCCCTCCTTCTAGCGAATTTATTTTTAAATATTTTACTAAAATGCCTTCCTTTTAATGAATAAAGAATTTTTAAAAATATATATTATTATCTTAAATAAATATTTTACAAAATAAGTTCCAAAATCTTTTTGTTTTTTCAAAATTTACTATTATTATCAATAATAAATTAAAAAATTACTGCTTTCCTCGATACAAAGATTCCGTGTCCAACACAACCAAAATTCTTTTTCTTTAAAATATTAATTTTATGGGAAATGTTCAACACCCTACCATTTACCCAACAATTTGCCCAATATGTTTTATCCTATATGGGTTAGAAGTTTTGGAATGAGATAATTTTTGGTGAGGATCATCTCTACGGTTAGAAGATCTTCCTCACCAAAAATCAGTTCATTCCGAAATTTTTAGCCCCATGTTTACAAGTTGAAAAATCGTGGACCGTCCATTTTTTGTAAATCATTTTTGATGGTGTTAGAAATTTTGGAATGGGCTGATTTTTGGTAAGGATGATCTCCTCACCATATGAGATCACCCTCATCAAAAATCAGCTTATTCCAAAACTTCTAACCCATGTAGGATAAAACACGTAGAGTAAAGTGTAGGGTGTTGAACGAGACCCTAATTTTATAAGTAACTAGGGTAATATAATAATATGTAAAATTATTAAAAGTCTGTAGGTTTTGAGTTCGATACCCACCCAATATGAGCAATAATTCCTCAGGGATAGCCGTGAAGGCTTACCCAATAAGTATGATGTGCAGGGGTTGCACGTGCCTGAGGGACGGGACCCACACGCCTTGGCCCCAGCCTTTGGCTCTTCTGGCCCCACTAGTCAGACGTAAGTTCAGATACCCCCGTCATAAATAAAAATGTGTAAAATTACTAATATTTAATACTATTTCAACGTGTCCAAAAAACTTTATATTTGAAAATTTATATTCAAAATTATTTTTATTAAATTAATCTTAAAAAATGCTATGTTCATTCCAACTTTTTTTTTTAATTTAGTTTCAAATTTATAATTTATAAATAATGATAAATGGAAGGAAGGTTGATTGATTACTTTGTCGTGTACAACCAAAAAAGTCAATTAAATACCAATTGATAGTTCAAAATAAAGAAGCAATAGGAATATTAGAAAGAATGTGGATTAAGATTGTGGAATTGAATTTCTTCGATCAATCCTAACTTTGAAAAAAAAAAATTGATCGTGATGATGGCTGACATTTGTGACATGCAAAATGAATATTTTTATAATTTTGAAAATTAATCAATGTGATTTTAAAGATGTGCAATTGTAATTTTCTTTATTTTTACTAAAATAACTTAGATCATATTAAATTTAAATATAAAAGTGGGGACATTTATAATCACTCAAATTTTAGTATCCAACCATTTCTAACTCCGCCTTCTCTCATTGTAATAGCAAAGGTGTATATTTTAAAATGATGTTAATTCAATCTGAACTGATTTGGAAGGGATGGACTCTTTCGATTCGGACCATACTTAGATCCTAAAAACTAGTTCTTGAAACAAGACTTTTCGCAATACTCTAAAAGTGTAGGTGCATAATTACATATACCGATATAAAGACCAATTAGAAACTTCCATGTGGCCACAATTATATGAATAAAGCTTAATCAAGTTAAACACACATTAATTTACCCATGCATTAGAATGAGAGTGAATTAGGTCGAGACCTCAACGTGTCAGCCTTTTTGAGTATTAAAAAGGGATCGACTACACTAACACAGGACTACAAGAAAGCACTCAATTGAATATAGTTGAGTGAACGTTCTTGCAAATGAAGAATCGTGGTGACTATAGGATAAACCATGTGAATCACAACAAAAGATCTCCTAAGATCTTATTTACAATGCAATGTGACATGGAAAAATATTGAAATTTTGGTAAGATTTTCACAAGTAAGGATGTGTGAAGAAGAAAAAACGAATGAGAACTTATAAATAAATAAACACCAACATAGAGATATAGGATTTTTTTGACTTGTTATCCAACTCAAACTCTCTCTTGATTCATATTAATTTTGTGGGTGCATAAGTACATTTATCGATGTGGACTAATAAGACACATCTACATGGACTCTAAAATGAAGTAAGACTGAATCGAAAGGGACGTGGGTCTTAACCTTGAGGTGTGTAGGATTGTTCGACAGGTGAGTAGCCTAACCGAAGCATCCACACATCATCACAACCAAGTCCTTGAGATGACTAAGATCAAGTGACAAGGATCCGAAGCACTCGGCTTAACAAAGCCAAGAGAGCTTAGTTTGTTGAAGAAAGATTACATAATTAACAAGAGAATAAAAACAAACCATAAACAAAAAATTTCCCAAGACATACAAGATCCTATTTAGGGTAAAACTTTTAAATCAAAACAGAAGGAGATTAACCAAAAAAATAAATGTGATTGATCACAAAATCAACAAGATAAAAATACAAGAATCTTAATTCAAGGAAGATTAAAGGACATGTGCAAGATTTTCAATGAAGTTACCAATATGAGAATAACTCTGAAAATCTATTAATAAAGGTATTAAAACATAAATAAAGGGCTTTTGACTCATGCTTTGATTTAGTCATTCTTGTTATTTTTGCTAACTTGATCGTTAAAGGATATTGATTTGGGAATCCCTCCAAATTTGAGATATTTTTTTGAAAAAAAAAGAAGATTATCTTCAGGATGTAAGCATGGATTGAGATTTTTTTTTTTTTTTTTGCCTACAAATCTATCGTCAAGGATCTTAGTTGGGACCATCTCCCAGTTTGGGGACTTTTTGTAGGAGTCAAATGGAGGATCTTCATTGAGATTCAATTCAGGGGGCGAGGTAATTATTTTACACCTAAAGAAAGATCACATTAAAAATTTGTTTCTAATAACTGGCCACTTTGATACATTGATTTGTATATGATTTAATGTCGGTTAATGAATTTAGACTTCCAAGAGAGAGGATATGTTGGTGCAACTTGATCCGGTTCAAACCGAGAATAGAACCAAACCGATAACTTTGGCATAGTTTGGTACGATTTGGATGAAGTTGTAGTTCAATTCTAGATTAAAAAAAAGTATAAAATCAATCAATTTGATTCGATTCTCAATTCAAGGCTTGTATAAAATAGAACCAAATTGATAATCAACCTTTTTACCAATTCTCAATTTAAGATTTGTAGTGACTTTTTATTTATTTATTAATAGATTAATAGGTTTATAAGATATTGGCAATCCATAAAACCGAATCAAACAGACCTTAATTCGGTCTATAGACCTAATCGAACCGAACCAAGTTGCCGCCCTAAAACGTTTTGGTATTTTAACAGTTTAGTAGCATTTTACGAGTCTTCTTTCCAAACTTATGCTCTATAAAGAAACAGAACTCCATTGGAATTTAGAAATCCCCAAGCAAGCAAATACCTCCACTTAAACCCTCGTAAACAAGATTCCAGAATCAAGAACCTAAGAAAGAAAGAAAGGAGGAGAGAGGATCGAACGCATCTCTACAATTCAAATTTACTTTAATGGCGACATCAACTTCAAGTTCAAGTTCAGGTTCAGATGGAGTTCAAGTTCCAAGAACTCATCTCAACGATAGAACTCATAATCAGTTCTTCGGTAAGCATTTATTTTCAAAAAAAAATTCATTATGGATTCAATCCTCAAAAATACTTCTTTTAATGTAATGGTAAATACTTGTTCGATTCTGTTGGTTTCAAACGAATGAATTATGCAGCACAAGCTAAAGAAAATTTCTACGTGGTTTGGATGAACTAGTGTTTTTACTCTCTAGAGAAATTCAGATCAAGATTGTTATGTTCATGTAGTTAGTTATATGACCTATAATGCTAGCTTGGATTATTTAGTTTAATACCTCTATCAGTGTTTTTTTCTATTGCTCATTGATGATCAAAGTTTCAATCTTGAAAATTTTGAGTTTCTCTACATGATTGTGTTATTGTTGGATTTTGAGATAGAAACTGTGGTATTAAAAAAACTAAATGTGTTGACAATCAATTTTTACATCCATAATTATATGAACTTCTTGAGTCCTGATTTTCGTTTCTTGTCATGAAGTATGGAGAGAGTTCTTATGGGGAGCCATTGCTGGGGCTTTTGGGGAAGGTATGATGCACCCAATCGACACCATTAAGACACGAATTCAAAGTCAGGCCATTATTAATGGATCACAGGTATGGGGAACTGTTAGTCAACATTCATACAACACTATCCTAATGTGTTTTACTTTTTTACTATTCTATGGATAAATCTGAGAGTTTATTTCCTACTGTTCAAATTGGAGGAGAAAAGGGTGGTAGTTTTTTTTTTTTTTTTTAACACTCATTTTTTTTTGTTGTAAAATTTGTTATATAATTTTTTTTTGTTATATAAGTTTTAAAATTTCCTTAGTTTTTGACATTATTATTGATCTCAGTTTCATATTTTTTCTCAGACTCAAAAGAGCATTCCACAAATGGTCCGGACAGTTTGGGGTGCAGATGGATTGAGAGGTAAATATACACTATGCTTGTGGCTTGAAATTTGAGCAAATATCCACAATGCTCCTTATCAACTTCTTTATGTTCAAATTTAACTTTGATTTCTAATCTCGTTGAAGATAAAATTAAACCCACAGTAGTTTTCTTTTTGGCTTCCTGATGTTGTATTGACCAAACTATACTATCTTTCTATACTTAGGTTTTTATAGAGGAGTAACTCCAGGGGTAACTGGATCACTTGCAACTGGGGCAACATACTTTGGCATCATTGAATCCACGAAAAAGTGGATTGAAGAATTGCATCCTGATCTTGGAGGTCATTGGGCACACTTCATTGCTGGTGGAGTTGGTGAGCATTTCTAGTGATTAATCCGGTGATCAGATGTCTCCCTAAATCTTTAGACCTATTGCATTTAGTTGTTATTCATGACTTCAGTTATGTAATTTAGAGCAATATTTTTCTGTTTTGATTAAACAAACATCATAAAACTCATATTTTCTCCTTTATTGTTGTCTTAGTTACGAGGAAACCCATTTCCCTACATAGAAGGTGTTAAATTTCGACATATTTCCACGATATGGCGAAATATTTCCTTTTCCCCAAGGTCCGACATGAAGTTTAACTGACATTTTCTATATATATATATATATATAATCACTATCCATTTCCACAAGGTTTGACATAAAATTTAATTGACAGTTTCTCGGTCAGCTTTTCTCTTAATTAGAAAATTTGTTAAGGTTGGTTTCAGCAAATAAATGTTCAATATCTTAATTAGAATTGAAAATTTGGTGTGATGGATTGAAGGATGGTAATGATTAAGATTCAGTGCATCTGACTAATACATTATGTTCCTTTTAATATAACATCGAGCAATTTCACGAAAATAACTTAGTTTGGATCCAAAAGCAAAATATGATTATATTCTTTCTATGCTGACTCTTTGGGTTTGTTTGATGTCACCTCATTGAGAAACCAAAATTGGAATGCATTGTGCCTTGCTCCATCATTGTAGTGATTAACGGGAGTCTATGTCTTCCACAGTTCATTGTCAGCTGCACACTAGCGTGGGTCTGGTTTGAAGTTCTCAAGGCCTCCCATTGGCTGAATGCGGTTTAGATGCTGGAGAGGTCTCATTTTTGGGATCTATGCTCAAACTTAACTGGATTTGGATTTTGGTTGAGTTTTGCTTTGTTAAGAATGGCACCTTTTTCTCCTTTGATCAGTTTCCTACATGCCTCATTGTTCTCAATAGTCAATGTATAGTAGCAATTAAGAGAAAAATTCATCACCCATAGAAGTGCTGTTGGTGCACATTTATTTCATTAGAGCATTAACCATAATTTATTAACTTTTTTTTTCCATTTGGAATTAGATGATTTATGTTTTATCTTTTTTTTTTTGTTCCATTCCATATGTGCATCTCTTTTCTTCTATAATTTTTGTATACTGATAATTTGCTACACCTGCACGTGTTCTTATTCCATATTTCTGAGGTTTGGTGAAGGTACTGACTTAGTAGGTTGGTAAAGTTTGTGAGTAGTAACACTACAGACTCAGGTTCAAAACCTCCCTTCACTCTTGTACCTGAAAAAAAAAAATTAAAAAAAGAAAAGTAAATCTGGTTATGTACATAGCTTGATGTCCAGGTTTGTTTTACATGCTCATGTGCATGTTTCTGGTTGGTACCTACTAACTTTTTGTTATTTTTACATTTTTGTTCTCATTAAATGTATGCAACTTTCTTATTGTAATAAAACTAGTTACTTAATTCTGGATGATCTACTAGCTGGCATTCTTCCAAAGGCTCTTAATTTTTTTTCCTCGTCTTCATGTTACAGGAGATACACTTGGATCTTTTGTATATGTACCTTGTGAGGTGATGAAGCAACGTATGCAGATCCAAGGCACCAGAAACTCTTGGAGTTCTATTATCACGAAAGAAAATGTCCGTCAGAAATCTGGAATGCAGATGTATGGGTACTATTCTGGAATGTTTCAGGCCGGTGGTTCTATTTGGAAAGAACATGGTGTAAGGGGATTATATGCAGGGTATGCTTCGGGCTTTAGCCCTTGATCTAGTTTCAGTAATTAAAAGATAAAAAATGAAGAGATAAAGATTCTTTGGTGTTGATTCTTGAACAATTTGAACAAGCCTGTTTCACCTGAAGGTTTGTTCATTGGTTTGTGTTGGCTGATCATCTCATGTATATAATGTTTTTAAAATATATCAATTCATATAATCACTTCAACCCTTCTCTGATTTGTCTGAAACTAAAGGGTTCCGAAAATCTGCGACCATCTAAGGCTTCGATGATGATGATTTGTTACTACATATGATGAACATAATCTTAATCAAACTCCACGATGCAATCAAAGTCTGGTAGGTATCACCAGGATGGTTCAGATTAGCAATCTGGTGACTTGTAACCATGCATAAATCTATATGTACATGGATTATTGTTTACAAGAAAGATAGGCTGTACATCTAGACTACCATACTTAATATTGTACTACCTTCCAAAAAAAAAAAAACTTAATATTGTACTGATATTTGTATTGCCTTGACAGGTACTGGTCTACCCTTGCAAGGGATGTTCCATTTGCGGGTCTAATGGTATGTATCTTTATTGCAATGTTCTCATGCCTTCTATGAAGCCAAATCATTAGGTATATTATATTTTAAGCAAACACACCTAGTTGGATCATTTTTCAAAAGTGCCCCTATATCAATTCATGATAATATTATTCCTTAGGGTAGTTTTATCATTTATGAAGGGCACCTATGTACCCATCCCTTAAATTGTGGGTTCTAAAAGATTGAGGAAGACCAAAAAGAATCCGAATTGAGGTGGATACAAACACGCTAGAATTAAAAGAGGTTCTTCTATCTCGCACCATCAGGCGAAGGAAAGAGATAAGTAATAACAAGAAGAAAAAAAAAAGATGGAATTCAACAACCATACAAGCATCCTTTGTGCCTTGCATACAGCTCCACAAATGGACTTTACTTCTCCCTAACATCGGAAAAAGAAGACATGACTTCGAAGAGAAATGAATGGAGGATTAAGATTCATTCAGCTGACCCCAAATTTTGGGGGTAATGCTTTGATGATTAGACCTTCAACGCTTGATTGCTTGAGTAACCAAGATCTTATGTAGAGCTTCTTGTGAAATAGTTGGCTGATGGGCACAACTGATAATATATAACTTCTAAGAGTTCATTTATCAAGTCTATGCCAAATCGGAAATGAAAAGACTAATTTCCAAGTTCTGAACTATTTTTTAAATCCTTATTAGCTAAATCAGAATCATTCTTCCACTAAGTTTTCAATTTAAGTTCATATTTTGATTAATGAGTTGTATATACCTTTTGACACTGCTATTGCCATATGCAGGTTACATTTTATGAAGCACTAAAGGAACTGACCGAGTATGGGAGGCGAAGATGGCTGCCTGATTCAGATTATCATGTCAGTAGTTCCTTTGAGGGATTGCTTTTAGGAGGCCTAGCAGGTGGTAAGTGTCATCTTTGTTAATTTTGTTCCAGAAGCATGCATCTCTAAATCTTTTGGGATATAGGTAGTACTTGCCTTGGCATCTTACAATGTATACTATTTGAAGTTCTTGCACGAAGTAGCAGTTCACAAGTCAACTGATTCCTGCAGGTTTTAGTGCATATCTCACCACGCCATTAGATGTCATCAAGACAAGGCTTCAAGTACAAGGACCTGTGATACGGTAAAATTCTCAATGATTTAATATAATTCACAGATATTATTTAGAATTTCCCTTTTTATGAGCATATAGAACCTGTTCCTCCACCTTCCCTACATTTGGATCACTAAATTTCCATGAAGAAACATGTTTTCCTACACTTTTTCTGCTTGAGATTTTTATTGATGTTTTCAAAGGAGTTGGAGGCTTACGTCTTGAGGCTCTCAAAAGACCTTGAGGCTTTAAAGAAAGGCCCTTTTCCTTTCAAAGACTTGTGCTTTAGAGAAGTGCACTTCTTTTTGGCACCTCTTGATTAAGGCGTAGCTTTATGGGAATTTATTGTATTTCTTTTCTTCTTGTTGTTTTAGTAAATATCATTACATAATAGTTATTTTAATTGTAAAGTTGTCCATGTTAACACTTATAATTTACATAGAGGTCCCTAATCTTTACATGCAAGTTACCTAGCTGTAACTTATGGCTCTTATTCTTCCCACTATTTTTTTGTTTGTCCTTTATTTTTTTGGCTTTACGTCGAACCTTTAGTCTGCTTCAAGTCTTAGAGTGGTGTTATTTTGTTTCTTTAGTTATAGGGTGATTGTTATACTCTTAAGTGTTTTTTTTTATTTGAGGGAAGCTGGAAAGTAGAAGTATAAAACCATTACTGTGGTTTAGCTTTAATTTGTTTTTGATAAATTAGGATTTGGATATTTAATTTTGGAATTCGAAATTTTGAAGTTCCATAGTTTTTTCTTTTCTTTTCCTTATTTAAGATTTTTTCGTTGATTTTAAATTTTATTAGATTGTTTTGTTAGTTATTTGTTTAATTATCTTCTCAAGAATCATGCTCGTGAGGCTTATTCCCTACATGCCTTGAGGCTTTGGGTAGTGAAATGCCTTGCCTCACCACTGATGAACTATCATTTGGTTTACTTACTTTCCACATGGTCGACCATTGACTTTTCTGTTTTTGCCTCATTTATTGTTTTGGATAAGTGAAGATTATCCTCTAATACTCTCATGTACTCGTAGATACAATGGCTGGTTGGATGCAGTTAAGAGGGTTTGGTTGGCTGAAGGTGCAAAGGGTATGTTCAGAGGCAGTGTCCCCAGGATAATATGGTACATTCCAGCCTCTGCTCTTACTTTCATGGCCGTGGAATTTCTCAGAGACCATTGCAATGGTGAGTTAGATAGTAGTGATGTCCATGAAGTTGCGAACATATCCATCGACAAAACAGGTTCTAGTTTACCAAAGGTGGTTTAGAAAGGCTGGTGAGTTGGATAGTAGTGATGTCCATGAATTTGCTGAGTTATCCATCGACAAAACAGGTTCTAGTTTTCCAAAGGTGGTTTAAAAGGCCTTTTGGTTGCATCCATTCCCCGCCCAGAGTTTTGTAGAGTCCCCTACTAGTCGGGTCCTATGGGTCCGGAAACCTGTCATAAAAAATAATAAAAAGAGTTTATTAAAGGGATGGGTATGGTATCATTTCAAAATTTAACAGATTCCATAGATTTTTTTTGTACGTGTATTTCTGACATGGAAACGATTAAAAACTTGGAAAATTACATTTTAAATTCGAATATAGAGAATTGCTTCGATGGCCATTTTATAGTGAAAGTATCGATGAATGCTGTGATTTTTACTTCTTCCTTGCCATTCTTTTTGTTTTTCACTTTCTTGAAATGCCTTTAGTGTGTAGACTTGGTTATGGTGCTTGTAGGGTGGTCAAGTTTTGAGTCTTTTTTGTACCACTAACCATTCAGAGTGGAGTTCATTGAAGTCGTGGCGACAACTTGGTCACACTGGTTAAGATCGACACATATGTGCATCTCATGGTAGTGATAGAGATTGCTATGGTGAAGTTCTTTATGAAACCAATTTCTGAAATTTGATTTATGGTAAATAATGCAAACGAATTTTACCAAATATTATATCTCGTTGTCTATTTCATAATGTAAATGGAGACACTCCCATGGTGTCAATATTGGCCACCAATGTTTGAACTTGTAGCCTAGTAATATTATCTTGATTAGTAAATAAATGTACTAGGATAGGAACCATACAGTGAGTTCCTTCATACTCTTGGTCGTCGTCATCAAGTGATGCAGATGCAGATGAAGATGCGCACCCAACAAGATTGTTGGTGGCCGTTCCTGATGGATCGTCACCATCGTCTCACCTAAAAATTACAAGTGAATTAAGGCACTTCGAGATTACAGAGTACCTGCAGAACTCAAGTTTATAAATTGAGCACTGGAGCTCGGATTATTAAATTCAAATTTTGGAATATTTGATGTAAACTATACAAATTGATTTTTGTAATCGTAAGTTTAAATTTCTTCGGAGACCCAGGTGACTTGGGCATGAGCCAGATTTACACGGCGTCTCAATACGTTTCGGATAATATTTTAAAAATCTCAACTGAGGCAATCGGGATTTTGAATATTTAATTTTTTTTTTAAAATTTCAATATTTATCATCTAAGTAAAATCTGAATTTATTATTTACCTTACCTATTTCATAAAAAAATATTTTTAATATTTTTATATAAATATATATGAATAAATAATTATAAATCAAGTTAAATTCTTTAAATCGACCGAGATGTCAAACTGAGATTTGTAACCATGAATGTAATATTTATATAAAACATGAAATATAAAATATATATAATATGATATAGAATTTTATTTTATATAAAAATATATTATTTTAAAAAAATTGTTCAACTAGAAAAATAAATTAGAACTTTAAATTTAGTTGTAGGATTTGTAAGAAATAATTTCTTATTTTTCTATGGAATCCATTGTCCTCTCCAAAAGGATTTCTTATGTAAATACGGATAGGTATTTATTTTCTAGGAAATCTCATTTTATATAATTTCCCGTCAAAGGTTTTCGAGTTTTTTTAATAACAGTTACCGAAACGTTTCTCGATAGATACCTTGGAACCTTTCGTGACTTCCATCCAATATTGGAATCCGTTACATACTATTGTAAGTTTGTAACAGATTGATTATACACTTCAACAAAAAAAAAACAAAAAAACGGAACGTTACGATAGATATTCGTATCGGGATCAGCCGATACGGAATAAAAGAGTGAAAGAAAAAGATCGGATCGACTGGAAAATACAGAAGAAAGGAGCGAACGAAGACTACTGGTTCGACTTCTGAGTTCTGACTCTTGATCAGGCATGGAGGTAAGCGAAGTAAACGAGCTCTCTTCGAAGATTATAATGGAGGAATGGAACGGATCCTCTTCTTCTAAGTTCTCAAGAACAGCTGTCCTAACTGCGACCCCCTCCTCGTTCTCTCTTCAAAGGTTTCTCCGACTCACAGTGTGTTTTTTAGTTCTCTTTTGAGTCCTCACTTCTTCGATTCGTGAAAAAGATTTGTTTTTCTGTGATTCAGATCTGGTAGTCGATTCAACGAGGTCTCAAACCGGATTCTCGAAGCATTCGTACCAGAGGCAAGTTATTAAAGCTTTGATCTTTAAGAAGTTAGGGTTTATTATGTTTGTTCCTTCGTATTGGATTAAAATTCTCTAAATTTTCAGGGTTTTCCAAGCAGTGTGACTCCTGATTACGTCCCTTTTCAAATCTGGGATTCGTTACAGGTAGCGAAGTTGCAATTTTCCGCAATTTTTTCTTAGTTTGTTTATAAAAGATTTTTAGTGATCCAAAGTTTGCTTTTTTAGGGCCTTTCGACTTATATACGCACCATGCTCTCTACCCAAGTAAGTCTACATATGTGTACTTCAAAATTTTACGCTTTCTATCCATTTTTATACTCATAGCTTAACTGGTTTCGTACTTAATGGATTCCTGTTAGGCTCTCTTGAGCGCTATTGGGGTCGGTGAGAAATCCGCTACCATCATCGGTGCCACATTTCAGGTAAGTTATCTTCATAGATCATTATAGATTCATAGCTTCTAGTGATTTTGTTTATGCTAATTGATTCGAGTAAAGCTCGGATGATGATGAGAATTTGATCTGGAAACTGTTACAGTGGTTTTTGAGGGATTTTAGTGGGATGCTTGGAGGTATCTTGTTCACTTTTTACCAGGTATTTTAGTTTCTATTTTCGTTACAGGAAGTTTTTATTTAGTTTGGTTTGCAATTGGTACACTTTTGCTTTTTGAATTATAGTGGTATTAGTTATTACATTCAGATTTCTTAGTCTTTGAATGATTAATTGGAAGTTTGGGTTGGAACAATAATATAATTACTGGTTCAAATGCTCTTCTTTTTAAATTTATTTAAACAAAATTCAATCCCAATAAAAATTTGGAATTTTTTTTCTTCAGGGTTCTAATCTGGACAGCAATGCTAAAATGTGGCGTTTAGTAGCAGATTTTATGAATGATATTGGTATGGCCTTCCTCTCCGCATATGCATGTACTAGTATCTGTGTTGAGCTTGACCTTCAATATGCAAACTTAGTTTAATATCATTTTGCTCCCATTGTACCCTGGTTATTTCAAACTGCCAACATTTCCTGGGCTGTATATTTTGAAATTCCTTTATGCTATGTGGTGATTTCTTAACAATGTCATGGGTGGCGAAAAATCTGGTTTCCATAGGATGAGTGACAAAACATCTAGTCCCTTTGGTTGTCATGTCATGAGTCTGCTGCAATTTCCTTGTAGTATTTCTTTTTTACTTACATCATGTCATTGATGTAATCCAACGCCAAGTCTTCAGGACTATTCTGTTTATTTTACTCTCAAATTTGTGGACACGATTCATAGAAAATGGACGTGGACATGCATGGCTACCCGTGTAATATGTTTATTTTTGCATGGAAAATAATGTTTGGATTTGTGAGGAAAATTTTGCTTTCTGTACTAGAAGGTCATTGTAGTGACTTGGACATGAACACATATTTGGTGTCTGACATGATGCTTTGAGAAGCCTGATATGCTGACACATTCACACACATTTACTATAATATAGTATTTCAGTACCAATAAAAATATATAGTATTTTAGCTATATTTTAACTCTTTATTTTTTGGTGTCTGAAAAGTAAGAAACCATTTTCAGAGGATAGATTACACTAACCCTTTTTCTAGAAGTACTTTTTTAATCAATAAAATGAGAATTTGTGTTTTATGGCATTTTACGGCGTACCAAGCAGGCCTGGGATAATTGCCTTTGACTGTACCTTATGTTTATTGTGTACTGGTAATCTCATTTATCCTTTATTCATCTCCTTTTACTGAATATTCTCTATTCTGTTCACCATCAGAAAAAGATATGGTAAGGCAGCTCCTAATGTTACAAATTTCCTCACGTCCCTCATATGGACTAGTACCTCCATCCGGATTTGATTGCAATACCCTAGTTCTGAATTTTGTTCTGTGTTTACTGGACACGTTTTTTATGTATTATGTGTGCATACCCTGGGTGTCTATGCTGTACCAAAGTATCATAGATTTTGTTTCATTGCCCCTGTTTATATATAGTAAAAATGATATGGATGTTCATTACTTTGGTTGCAGGAATGTTAATGGACCTTGTTTCACCTCTGTTCCCTTCAGCTTTTGTTGTAATAGTTTGCTTAGGCAGCATTTCAAGATCATTCAGTAAGTTCTCTGCAAACATTGATCCGCTATAGAGTATGTACAATATGCAATTGATCACGTCAAATGAAATTTGCCAATTAATGCTTAACGTTCATCGTTTGGGAACTTCACTCTTTTTACTAACTTTCCATGAGTAGCTATTTGGCATTTGACATCCGCAAACTGATTCTAATGTTTTTTTCAGATGAAAAATAGTCAGAAAATTTCCCAACAGTTCACAGATTAACTTAACTAATTCAACCATTGTAGACAACAATAAGATGCCCCATACCAGTGTCTGGATCATGTTGTGTTTGTCTTGGTGAACTAAACATATTGAAGTATCTTGATATCCTACAACTTATATTTTCAAATATGATTTTCGTGGTTTTAGTTTTGAGTTGATTTGGTCGCCATTAATGTGGCAACTGTATTATTGCTTATCATTGATTATTTTTGCATTCTGCTCTTTGTAGCTGGTGTTGCGAGTGGAGCAACTAGAGCTGCTTTGACACAGCATTTTTCACTTCAAAACAATGCAGCAGATATATCTGCCAAGGTGTAACCATAGCAATTCTAACTTTTCTTTGAGAACATTCATGAATTAATGTTTAGGTTTTATATGGACTAGTCGTCCTATGAACTTGTTCTGTTTTTTTCCCTGATAGGAAGGAAGTCAAGAGACACTGGCAACAATGACCGGAATGGTGATGGGAATGCTTCTTGCTCACATAACAATGGGACATCCTATTGCTATTTGGTTATCTTTTCTGTTTCTCACTGTTTTTCATATGTATGGTGAGTTCAGCTTTTATAATACCCACCCTGGAACTTGTTTTTGAGTAGGAAGTCCTGAACCATGCAAAAATTCTTATGGTGTGTTGAGCCTGATATTGACTAGTTAAACCCAAGTATTCCATTACATTACGTACAATTGCAATGTGAGGAGCCATATTCAATTATTTTATTGTTTCATTTAACAACAGTATACTGTCTGCGACCCATCTTCACTATCTAATTACTTGCCACCAACTTTGCTTGCTTAGCAGGAAAAAAAACCCAAAAACAAAATGTTGGTTAGCAGGATTCGTGGGGTGCTACCTTCTCACCTGAGCAAGGTGCCCCCTTTAATAATTGGCAGATATTTGAAGGGATCTTAATTGCAAATGAATACATAGACTCTAGAATTCAATTGCAAATGAAGGGTTTTCAATGAGTGAGACTGGCCCAACATTCTTCCCTTCAGGTTGTAGATGATATACTGTTGTTTGTTGGAGTATCATATGAACAGTTGTGGTTTTTGAGGAGCCTTCCTTACAATGATCGGGAATTGAGGTACCTCAGGATTATGGCTTTGGGAGAAATCTCAATTATTGGGAGATACATTTAGTTGCTAGTTTGGTTAGCCTTCTTAACAATATTCCCATTTTTCTCTTTGGTGAATGATGAGCAAGTTTGGTCAAGGAAATGCAATGTTTTGTTCACTGCTGATGATTTATCATACTTCTTTTTGAATAAACGTTCACATCATATCATCAAAAACTTTCCCTGAGAGTTGAGATGTATTGCATAAGAAGTTTGGTAGCAAAGATGTCACCTTTTTGAGGTGGTAAATGTTTGTTTTTGCTCTCTGCAGCAAACTACAAGGCAGTTTCTTGCCTTTCCCTTACAACGTTAAACAGTGAAAGGAGTTCAATTCTTTTGCGGCATTTCATGGGAACTGGCCAAGGTAATCCTCAAGTCTTGTTTACCATTATTTCCTTACCCTTTCACTAAATTATTCTCTTCAGCATTACTATCCGTTTTAAGTTGGGGTGTTTCTGGAAATGAAGTTTAAGTTGTAGAGTGCTGATTTGCAGTTGGGGTCGATGATGAGTTTGCAAGTATGGGTTATGTGTTTGCCTCCCATTGACATGTTGCACATTCATTGGGCAAACATAAAATTTGTTACAGAAACACCCACCCTTTAGGTCCTTAATGACACGGTTTAAAAAAAACACATTCTAGCAGTCTACCTTGGCAGGTCTAGATTTCATGAGTGAAACCAACCAACTTCAGCCTTCACCAGATTGTTACTGTGTCATTCTCTATTGGTTGAGCTGAGAATGAACCTTTCTGGTCCAGTATTAGCATGTATCAGGTTACCTGAGCTTGAAAGTACTTGCTCCTAATCATTTGCTTGCTTGATTTCTTGTTCTGGTCTGAGATAACTCAAAGAGACAGCCGAACCCAAATTTTTTGGATTAGGCTTCAATGATGACGATATTTCTCTATCTGGATTTCTTGTCAGTTCTCTCTCCACAACAGGTCTCGCATATGGAGCATATTTTACCTGTCTGGACCAGCTCATGGTGGTCAAGGACTGCTAAACTACTGCACAAGAGGATACACTTGGGTGTGAGGGTTTCCTCACTAAACCACTCGGAAATGTGAGCTTTAAACTTTATCTCCGCTTATAAACCCAATTGCATGATTGACGGTTCAAGTACTTGGCTAACAGGATGGACCTCTTAGGCTCAGCAGGTTCTCACTATAAGAAAGGTTGAGATTCATGTATATATATTTTTTTTAATTCTTGAACTTCGTTAGTTAGAAAGTTTAGCTTATTCTAGCTGTTTCATTTTTTCCCTTCTTCCAGCGAAGTACCTGCTTATGGAGAGGGAAGGAGTTATCAGTGTTATTTTGCACACAGAATCAACAGCGGCAGATATCTTGCAGTCCTTCATGCATGCACTCGTAATGGGAAATCTTGGGCCTAAAACTGTATCCTTGCATGCAAATAGCCGTCTATGGATGGATAAACATTATGAAGTTTTCATTACAAAGGTACCATTCTTAAACTGCTATTTTGTTATTTCATAGTTTAGACTATTGCGACACATTGTTGTTTGTTCCCATCATCACGTTGTCGAAACCTTGTCCCAAAAATTTAGGGTCAGTTGTCCGTCCCTCTCTATTCAGTTGTCTTAAGCTATGTCTTCTGTTACTACTAGTGTGTTAATATACGTTTCGGCTGCCTCAATCCGTATTCTTTTTGGTCTTCCCTTGCCGTATTCTTTTTGTTATTTCATAGTTTAGACTATTAGGACACATTGTCATTTGTTCCCATCATCGCGTTGTCGAAACCTTGTCCCAAAAATTTAGGGTCAGTTGTCCATCACTCTCTATTGTTGTCTTAAGCTATGTCTTCTGTTACTTCTAGTGTTAATATACATTTCGGCTGCCTCAATCCGTATTCTTTTTGGTATTCCCTTGCCGTATACTATTTGTTATTTCATAGTTTAGACTATTGCAACACATTGTCGTTTGTTCCCATCATCGTGTCGTCGAAACCTTGTCCCAAAAATTTAGGGTCAGTTGTCCGTCCCTCTCTATTCAGTTGTCTTAAGCTATGTCTTCTGTTACTTCTCGGCTGCCTCAATCCGTATTCTTTTTGGTCTTCCCTTGCCGTTTTAGAACCTTCAGAGCAAAGCAAGTTTGTGTTCCCCGGTGCAACTGTTGACTTCGTGCAAGATATTTTTAATGCAGCTACAGTTGTCAGGATGGAAAATAGAGCGTCTTCTGGCATCTTCGGTTGTTTGGAGGGCTAATTGGTTTTGTGACCCTTCAAATGAAAAGATGAACTAAAAATTCATGTCCATTAAATTATACACGAGGGCTTCGACCTTGAAATCATCAATTTAATTCCAGCTTTACCCACAAACAAGGAAAAAAAAACTATCCATTCTCTCCCAAATCTGGGATCATTTTTAAAGTAGTTTGGAATATATTTTTATATGCAAGGCTTTATATATTTGGTGCCGTAGTAATATCTCAGCGACTTGTAATGGTCTCGACTCTAGGCACTCTGAACTCATGTATATTGTTTTTCCAAACTTCTTTAAGAAAAAAAAAATTTATTTTTGGGTTCTGTTGCAAAGTTTTGGAGGACTTCTGTCATAGTTGGACCTATCAGTTTGTAAAAATAAAAATTGGGCATTAATCAATAGCCATCGTCCTGTGTAGCCCGTTGGATGATTCTTTATGGCTGTAAATGTTGTATCTATGATGGGCGGTATCTTGACAACCTAATTATTAAAATTCTTTCTTTTGTAATGCCCCCTCACCCTCATAAAACGGATAACTTCAACGGTTGTAAAATGTCGATCTCAACAATGTAAATCATTTAAGAAAAAAAAAATTCACTAATTGGAGTATATATAATGAAATATGTGCAAATATATAAACTATTATAACCATGTTAGTTAATGGATGGTTCTGATAATCATGCTAGTTAATTTGTTGAATCTACAAAAAATATATTTTAATCTTTAACATCATAATGAAATAACAGATTGAATGATTCAATGTTATTTCACTGAAGTAACATTGAAATCGACATCGTTTCAGACATTGCTGATGTGGATGTGCTTAGAGAACCATAGATGCTTTTCATTGAGAGACAAATGAGAATCATCTATGGTTTTGTGCACACCAATGTCTGAAATGATATCAATTTCAATGTTACTTCAACACGATTCTCGTTGAAATTACAAAATTTCCTTTTAATCTTTAATGTATAATGAGATGAGGATTTGATGCAAATTTTCCTACTTAATATTTTAAATTATAAAAATACAATTTCAATGTGTTAAATTATAAACTATTATACAAAATTAGATTTTATATTTAAAAATTATAAAAATATCATTTTAATTAGTTTTAAAAGGTTTAATCTTTAAATAGATACTTTTTTTTTTTAATACATGTGCCTTTGTGTACGCTTCCTACCAGTGTCATTTAAAAAATTATTATTATTATGTAATTCTAAACCAAATTGAAAAAAAAGCTTTAAGTGTAGAAAATTTTCAACGCCATCCCTAAATAAACAAAACACAAACCCCTCTAATTCCTCTCTAGTGGGCTCCCCCTTTAATGAATTTATCACATTAAAGATATATATATGATTGATAAATGTTATTTTTGGATTAATTTATGTTTACTCTTAATAAGAAAAGACTTTGACTTTTGAACAAAAAGTTGAAAAGAAGAATATGAAAAACAATATCAATTGAGTTGTTGATTCAGAAATTTTCACTTGATTTGTACTCGGGGCATGGAATAGAGTTATAGAACTTTTTCTTTGAGATACAAAAGGAAAAAAATTTGTCAAAAAATTAGTAGTGATATTTATTTAGTTAACACCAACTCCCAAGGGTCAACTAAACAATAAAACTAATTGTGTTTGAAACTAGGTGGCCTCTTAACTTATTTCATTGTAGAATTGAGATGCATGTAATACAAGCATTAATCCCATCCCAAAGGGTGTGGGGATGTCAATGTGATACATGATGTTAAAATTTGGTTTCACGTTTTGTGACGTATCAGTCGTCTTAGATATCTCGAACGAGATTCTAAGACATATCGTTTGTCTCGTGAGATTGAACAAAACCTAAAACACACGACCGTGTTATTACTAGGTGAAACTGAGATGATTCGGGCGATACGTCTCCGACGAGTTTTAGTACTTAATAAATAAATAAAATCATTTAGTTCATTACAATGGGCCAGAAATAATATCCCACGTGGCAAGTCCGGGATCAAAGGTGGCAGGTCCGCGTATAATTTGAACTTCGTCTCCCAAACTGAAAACCTATATAATACAATATAAATAATGGAAATAGATTTTCCTAAGTTCCTACTTCATAGAAACCCTAATACGTCTCCAGCTGAAGGCCAGAGAAAAGAGAGAGAGAGCTGAGGTTGCAGAGTTGGATTAATGGCGTCTGAGAAGAGATGCCTCTACGAAATTCTAGGGTTGAGCATAGATTGCTCTGCTGAAGAAATTAGATCCGCGTATCGCAAACTAGCTCTTCAACGCCACCCAGACAAGCTCATCCAGACCGGAATCCCCCAAGAACAAGCCACCTCTGCGTTTCAAGAGCTTGTAAATGCCTACGAAGTTCTCTCAGATCCACGCGAACGCGCCTGGTACGATTCTCATCGATCCCAAATCCTCTTTTCTGATGCTAAATCATCTGGGTCTTCATCCGTACCCGATCTTTTCTCTTTTTTCTCGAATTCTGTTTTTTCTGGATTTGGTGATACGGGGAAGGGTTTTTACAAGGTTTATGGTGATGTTTTTGGTAAAATTTACGCTCAAGAATTGTCTTTCGCGAAGAAATTAGGGTTAGGGGTCGATACTGTTAGGGATGCACCGTTGATGGGAAATTTGGAGAGCCCGTATGCGCAAGTTTCCGCCTTTTTTAATTATTGGTTAGGATTTTGTACCATAATGGATTTTTGTTGGGCCGATGAGTATGATGCGATGGCTGGGCCGAACAGGAAGTCACGAAGGATGATGGAGGATGAGAATAAGAAGCTGAGGAAGAGAGCAAGGAAGGAGTACAACGAGACAGTTCGTGGGTTGGCAGAGTTTGTGAAGAAGAGAGACAAACGTGTTATTGAGATGCAGATGAAGAAGAATTTGGAGCAGGAGAAGAAAAGGGAGGAGGAGAAAGTGCGGAAGAAAGAATTGGAGAGAGCGAAGTTGGAGAAAGCGAGATTGTATGAAGAGCCTGAATGGGCAAAAATTGATGGGGAAGAAATTGAGAATGGGTTTGATGAAGATGAAGATGATGATAATAAGAAGAACAATAGTAAGGAGTTGTATTGTGTTGTTTGTAGTAAGAAATTTAAGTCCGATAAACAATGGAAGAATCACGAGCAGTCGAAGAAGCATCGTGAAAAGGTGGCTGAGCTGAGAGATTCATTTGATACTGAAGTAGAGGAAGAAGAGGAGGACTTGTTGGGTGTTGATGTGAATGAAACCCATGCCGATTTAGATCCTTCAATATCGGTGGAGGATGTCGTGGATGAATTGAGGGAGCAATTTGAAGATGGTTTTGGCATTCAAGAAGAAAAGAGTGAGGCTATGAGTCCTTCTAGTGAAGAAGAAGGAATTGACGTGTCTGATGTTAATAATGGGGATGATGGCATCAATTCATTTGGCTCTGACAACGAATTGAGCGTTCTCAAAGCGATGGTGTCAGGGAGGAAGGGCAGAAAGAATGCAGCCTCAACGTATCAATCCAAGTCGTCTTCTAGCAAATCTGATGTTGGCGTTGATAGTGAAGAGATGAACTTTATGGAATACGACAACCGAAAAAGCAGTCGTAAGAATCGGGCAGGAAAGAGAGAGGGTGTGAGGAAATCATATGGAGAAGCTGTAAGAGCAGAGAGGGGTGGTGTCACGGAAGAAGAAATTTCAAATTATAATGGCAATGATGTTCGGGGTGAGGAAGATAATGGGAGAGATAGTTCACATATGGAGAACCCCTTGTCCCATACTGTTGTGGAGGCTAGACCTAACGAGCGAAGGGATCCACCATTGGGAAATAGTTCTAAAGTTCAAAACCAACCAATTGATAGAAAAAGTAGGGGAAAAAGTGATACAAATACCAAGTCGAGAAACACGTCCAAAGGAAAGAAACAGAAGGTAAGAACATCATATAGGATTGCTACCTGTATTTGCTCCTTCCGCTACCTGTATTTGCTCCTTCCGCATCTAATTTAACAATCTCTTTCAACTCAGGGATCATCGAAAACAACTGATCATTTGTGTGAAACATGTGGAGAGAACTTCGAATCAAGGTACTTGGGATCTCTTTATCATCTTTTAGACTACCTTATGATTATTTGCTACCTCATTTAAGTTTGAATGATCCAATTTTGTACTGTCTTGCATGGTGTAGGAATAAACTGCATATGCATTTGGGTGACACAGGCCATGCCACGTTGAAATCAAGATAATAGGTTGATCAATTGAAACTGGAGGATTTATCAAGGATTTGTGCTTATGTTGTTTTGGTAATACAAGTATAACGAAGCGAACTGATAATAGATGCAGACAGACAAGGCAAATGTGAAGGTAGACCAAGCTGTCTCTTTCAAGTAACTAAAGAGGTCGTCCATCTTCATCCAAGTCATCAACCTTAAAGGATTCTTGAACGGGTGTTTTTCATAATAAAACAAACTGAAATATTGAGGTTGCATTTATCGTTGGGATGTGAATTTTTTTCCCTTTTATTTACCCAAGATTGTAGAAGTAAATATGAAATGTATGCTACTTGGAGAGGAAATTTGAATATTGGGGACAAATTATTCCAATTGAATTGGATTTATTTTTTCAATTGAAATGAGCATTATTCTTAATTTTCCGTGGTAGCTTGAGATTTGTTTTGTATTGTTAGAATGTGCTAGAAGAGAGCTGGCTTATTTATTTACCTTCTAAGGTTTCAGGTCTTGTTCAGGATTGCACTTAAAAAGTGTTTGGTCGATTTTCTGGAATTGTGGTAAATGAATATTTCTTCCCAATTTTGGGAGGGAGGGACTGCTTTAGGTCTATATTCAAACCAGACTTTTTGAAATACAGCGGCAAAGATTTGGATGTCGATACCAGAAAGATTGCCATATATATATATGACACAATCTCAACCCCATTCCTTTTATTCCAGCTTCCCGGTCTGTCATTATGATCCTTTCCTATTCCTTTTGTCGCAAAGGGTTATGGTACAGAAGTAAATAAATTAACTTTAAGCAAGACGAGAAAAAAAATGCCCCAAAATAAAGAGCATCTTTTGTTAGCTCATCCCCAACAATGTTTTTTAAAACAAAGATGTTTTTTAAAATAAAGAGTATCTTTTGTTAGAAAGTAACAAAAATTATTTTAGCCAGTGTAAAATTTATCCCTACTCCAACAAACCCAACACTTTTTCTCTATTCTTATTATTTAATATTATTTTATTTTACAAATAAATATTTGTTAAACCTACTTAAATCCTTTTAAGGGTGTGGGCTCACATCTTGGCATCCAAAAACATGATTCAATGCAACAGGCTTGTAGAAAATAAAATTATAAGAATTTTGAAAAAAAAAAAAATTTCTATTATTTTTCACCATTAATTCTAATTTTAAGTTTTAGGAGTTTAATAACCATCGATTTTCTGACACCTTGGATCAAACTCAATTTTTTTTCTTTTTCATTTGATTACATAAAAGGTTATATATATCATTGAATAACCGAAGATTGGACCAAAATGGTAGTCAACTTGATCAGACCTTGGTCCAATTTGGTTGGATCGATTTGTTAAAGAAATTTAAAAACTTGTGTTATTAATTTACTAGGGAAACTTTCAAATTATATACAATTCGATAATGATGATGTGATGTAGGTTGATTAGGTTCCAGTTCTTAGGTACATTGAAACAGAACCGACCAAGTAACACCCCTTTTTAGCATTTTCTCCTAAGTTCAAGGCAATCCACATATTTTTAAATTTCTCCTATAAACTCTCTTCCTTTCCATTTTCTTCAACAACCGAAATCAAGGAAAAGGGGAGATGGAGAAGAAGGTTGTTGCTGTGCTTGTTGTGTGCATGATTCTTCTTGCAACATTGCACCTTCACAAAGTAGAGGCGGAAGACGAGCTCTCGGAGTGTTATAACAAATGCAAGAAAGATTGCCTTGATTCAGGAAGCATGGAAAGCTTTTGTTCCTTGAAATGTGATAATTTTTGTGGCGACAACGTTGTATATCCTGGTAAAGATTTTAATCCAACTTTGCATGATAACATGGTTTAATGGTCATATAATTGTCCAAAATTGACTCTTTTTTGGGACTTAGGGTGGGGTTCTTAAAAAATAGTAACATGCAAGTTATGAAAAAAAAACTAAATGAGCAGATTAGAATAAATATATTACTTTATATCATGGTTTCAAAACTAATCAAGACCGAGACATATCGCCCGAGTCGTTGTCTCAGTATCACCCAGCAACGAGACGGATGGATAAGTCAATGTATAGGACGAGATTTAAAGCCCACGTTCATTTTTTCTCATTGTTGAACGAGACATCTCAAACTCGTCCGAGACGAATCAGTCCTGTTCACGGACGAGACAAGATGTCAAAAGAGTTTTAAAACCATGTTTCATATACATCATAATTGATTTATATAAATAAATATGAAAGTCACTACACTAATTTGGTGGGTCGAGATCTTTCAGGCAGTCTGATTTTTTGGGTTTTTTTGCATCTACGAAACTGAGAATCAGATGATCTAGATTAATGTTTAAATGCACCACATTTATCGTCTGGAGGACAGGACGGCAGTGGGCTCAAGATCATCGGTGTTCATGAAAGCTACAAGATCTTCCTAAAGACTGTTCTTTTCTCTGATTCTAATTTCATTCTTATCAAGTATAAAATTGTGTGTGTTTGTAGAGGAGGGCTAATCTCTGAATGAAGGCTAGAATCAGAATGAACTGACTGATGAACCAAAGCAACATCGGCAAGCAATGGATGAACCTGCAACTAATAAAGCACCCAGTGACTATGATCTGGAGTCTTATTTCCTCTCACTAACTCTTACGAAGCTGTAAAATATGTAACAAATCTACTCCCCACCACCCAAGAATTTTTTATTTTAATAAAAATAAAAATAAAAATTGAGGATCCTTCTATCTTGTGTGCTTTCTACTGATTAAATTTAAGAAAAAAAAATGTACAAAATCTATTCCCATTTCCCAAAACTTTGGGAGGGTGGTGAAGATTTGAGCGTGGCTTAAATTTCACATATATTGTTAAAATGTCATAAATGAAAAGGTTTTCCAACACAAATAGACAAAAAATCATCATTAACAAGGGGGAAAAAAAAGAGAACGACAGAGATGTATGAAATGCTTGGGCCATTACTGGTCTACTAGAAAAGGTAACAATGTCATTAACAGAAAACATACACTAACCTATTATTGACTTGAAAAGATATTCCATACATGATGCATGAATCTGCGTTCCTGTTGTTGTAGTTCAAACTAATCATATTTGAGTATAGTGTAGATATAATGTGATAGATGAGATCGGTAGCATCAATCACAAAGGTTTAGTAGATGCGCCATCAATGTAAGCAATGGCTTCCTCCTCAGAGAATTGCTTCCCCTCTACCAGGCCTTTCACCAAAGTATTCATGTAGTCTTTGGCTGGGGCATTAAGTGGAAACTTCCCGGACTCAAAGTTCTTAATATCTGAAGGGGGACACCTGCATTAAGAAAAATAATGAATAAATAAAAAACTATGTTTCTAATGAAATGGTTTATCAATAAAAAGAAAATTTAATGTAGGAGATTACGTCATAGTCAGTATGGGAAGATCACCCTCTGTTCCCAAATAAACAACATTAGAGTACCACCCATCCTGCGAAAAATATGGCATCGGTTTAGAAATTATTGAATAAAGAAAGTAGTATCATTTGCTAGGAACTTTTTCATGTTGAATCAACGCCTAGTTACTGAAACATTAAAAACCAGATATATGTGGAAATCTAATTCCCACTTCTTATAATCAGTCAAATTTTTTAGAAAATTGACCCAGTCATTGATAAAATAGAATTTCAAAACCCTAAGCCAACAAAGTCTTGGGATCCAACGCTAAATCACTGCAATAAGAACAACTCATCAAGTGAATTAAGCATTGGGTGAAGGGGAGGTGAGATGAGACTGGCAGAAGAAAGTGACCAAGTGTTGTGCTGGACATTGGTATTGAATCCAAGCACATTGGGTGAACCTAAGACGTATGTCCGACAACATATCATGCACGAGAATTTGGATGGTTTGAGCTTCTTAGGTCTCTCCTGTTACTGACGGACTTTTCACCAGAGGAGAAACAGTTTGCACTTTTTCTTTGCATCCAGCTAACTTTTCGGCAGAGGAAAGAAAAGTGCATCTACTCTAAATTTTAACTGCATTTTCAGAAATACTAGTATTGATATTGGACGGATTAATTTTGATATAACCGACTTGTTTCCCATATTGCATCTTGTTTGAAATTGCATCATTTCTCTGCCTCTCCCTTTCTCTCTTAGGGGATTGGGACAAACCAACCAAGCTGGCTTGGACGTGAAGGGTACGATTGTATGGGTTAGTATTAATGAGTTTTCAGTTGCATGAAGTTAATTGGGCTTCAGTTTGGCAGGACTGTAGGTGGATTTAGATAAGCTAACCTTGCAAGGTTTGAAGTCATCCCTATGTTTGGTTAACCCGCATTGAACATCAACTTCTACTGTCAACTTAACATAAGAGAGCTAGGGTTTGAAACTAAAAAAAAAAACGTCCACTTGAATACATGATTAGTTGGAATCAGGGTTGAATGCTAATTGGGGCATGACAGAAATCCAATAACGGCATGGTGGAAGTGAAAGGAACAAAGAACTGTGGCACAACTTAAGCACCTCCATATGTACGGACTTGTTCCTCTCAGCAGACTCTAAAGCATTTAAGTCGAACAAAGGAGATGTCACGAACTTGCTTTGATGATTCTCCTGAAGCAATATATCATTGAACTGTTCAAGCCTGTAAAACAAATAGCCATATATGTAAATAAAATATATATAGAACACTGCAATAAGTGCACAGAAACTGTAATTGAACCTCATAAATTCCATACCAAAAGATGAAATTTATGAAAGAAGGTAATTAAGCGAAGAAATAGCAGCAGACCACATACGTTATTTTGTACAAGCACATGCAAGCTTTGTCGTGGATATTACTTTCAGGATGAAGAAAAGCAACGCCTCCAGCACCCCAGGTACGTGTATGAGATCGCCCAAAGAATAAACGATGAGGTACAGTCTTCCACATGATCTCTTTTGGTAGGTTTCTATCCATCGAACCAGAACATGGATTTTGCATACCTTCCACCTAGAAGACATTTCTGTATATGAGAAAAAGCTTCTTTGAAAAGTTATCTTGTGCAATGGGCCACCTCTTTGAAGGTTTTGTGTCAAAGAAACTTGTAGAGATGGAAGTCAAGATCAAACTCTTGGGTTGCATATTTTGAAGGTTTCTTCAGTGAAAGCCATTTTCCCTTGCAATTTTATGATTTTTCACACACGTAAGCCATATTAGTTTTTGTGTGTATAAAATATCTTACCTGTCCACCTTCGATATAGCAAAGGAACCTTGGTTTCCACATATTTGATCCAAAGCTAGCATACCAAATATCAATCTTTGAAAAGACCAATCTCCAGGGGACAGAACCATCGAGCACTTGATCTGACAACATCACCAGTTCAATTTTGCATTCTTCAAATGAGACAAATGAATTCTCCTAGTGGCAATAAATGACTTGAAATGAATCTTTACCATGAGCATTGTCATCAACTTTAAGCATTGAAAGGGGTTGGATAACATCCTCAACATTCTCCACAAGATTTGCTCCGAAGGAAGATTCTGATTGAGCATTTGACTCTTCATGATTCTCAACATCAGAATCAGAACTTGAGATCAACTGAAATTTCAAGATTGCTAAAATTAGAAGGTAAATAAATATTTATGATTAGCAATATGTGCAAGGTAAAAGAAAGATGGTGCAAAGAAAAAAATGATAATTATATCGTACAAAGAAAATTCCAACTTTATTTTTTCCTAGAAACCTCTTTTTTTTCTTATGCTAAACCATTTAATAGTTTGTGGAACAGAAAATATTACTTAAAAAAATTAACATTTTGCACTCCTTTCATCTTTGTTTTAATCAATTGTTAGTATTATTTTTTTCGTGCTTATAGTATTTTTTGTCATTAATACATCATGAACATTTTGAAAACTAGGATGAAAAAAGAGGAAAAAGTAACACCTTAATTGGAGATGCTTTGCAATTGTTGAGTGGTAAATTCTTTGGTAATTCATCCTTGAGTATTGGCCAAAATGCACTTAATTCTTGACGAACCTGAAAATGGAATAATTTTACTCCAATAAAATAATATATGTGATACATAAAAGCATAGAAAAAACAATATAAAAATGAGAAATGACAGTCCCTACATTACCTCTTGTATTACACGCCATGTAGATTCGAATGGGTAGGCCTCTGGAGATCCAACAATTGGTTTGTCTTCTAGTAAAGCTTCCACACATGCAAGGACTGAATTTGCTAGAGAATCAAGATTGTATCCTCCTTCTAAGGCCATCACAATCTTTCCCTGGGCAAACTCCACCAGCTAAAAATAGAAAAGAACAACATTAAGTACTTAACATAGAAGATCATAACAAGAAATCTTCCATAAATCAATTCTAAACATGGGCAATTACAAGTGGGGTTGTACAGGAAAATGGAAAAACTAATGAAAAAGATAGTTATAAACAAGAGTGTGCGGCTAAAAGAGGGGGACGCAATAGAAATATTGGAACATCCCATTTAAAGTTATTAATAACATGATAATGTAAAATAAAATATGAAAAAATCTAAAGATTGTGGTTATCTGAACGAGCACTGCTCAATGGTGACCAAACATGAAAGAAAGAAAAAGCTAAAGAACAAACTGAGAAACAAAGAAATCGAATGCTAACCTTTTTCATCATAACAGAATAGCCATACGGTGTGATGCAACAACCCCCTAATGGATCACCAATAGCTGTTCCAAGAAGTGTATCAACAAATTTTAAAGCACCAGGTAAGTAATTACAGCAGCAAAAACTATCATTAGTACCCACCATATGTGGTCGAAATCTAGTAGATTTTCTAACAAAAAATCAATTAGAAGTGATAACAAAATGGCTGAGCACTCACTTGATGCCACCATGGCAACCTAAGCCAGGTCCCATTTTCTGGCCAGTTGGGGAAGTGATGTGACCAATCCAGGCCATGCATCTAATAGAGGATCCTATGCATTTACTAAGTGGATATTCCATTGTCCATTTCACATACATACCCTAACATATTTCCCTTACAAATAACAGCCCTTTGTCATTTTAATTATCAATTAGAAAAAAGCAGAACAACCTGCATTTTTGTTTGCGATGTTATTGGCTGAAATGTGCCACATGGGAAGAGGATGGTGGTCTGGCAAAACTTGTAGGCCCCTTTGGGACTACTACCTCATTTTCCATCAGTAAAGTTGCTTCAACCTTGCTGGGAACCTACACATATTACTGCTACCCTAAAGAACTACCTAGTTTGCCTAGATGGCCACCTATAACAACATTGTGAATGAGAAAAGGATTGTGCCAATGCAGGTGTACATCCTCAATGCCTAGGAATTTAATAAGCATGGATACTGATGTCAAAAATAAAAAATACACAAAATTAATTAAAATCTTATTTTTCATAAAGGTGGGAAAAGGACAAAATTCTCTTGCATTTTCCCCATTACATCTTTGGATAAAATACTTTTGGTTAGGTACCCCCACCTATTAACTATCACTTGATGAACTGAACAAGCTCAAACTAAGTAATGAAATAAAGACAAGCAAAAGGGATAGCTGAATGTAACAAAAAAAAATCTATCTGGAAACTAAGAAATGGAAAAAGAATTCAAAAGGGTTATAGTTACTAAATATAATCAACAAAGCAAACCTGCATCAAATCCTCCAGAAATAAGAATCATATCTGGATTGAAAGCCCTGGCGATAGGGATCAAAATATGATCCCATACTGCGAGGTAGTCCGCATCACCGCACTTCCCATGCTCCCAAGGGACATTTACATTAAATCCCTCACCTAAGCCTTCTCCAACCATAGTGCAAGAACCATCGTCTCCAGATGGATAAAATGTTCCAAAGTCAAACCTGCATGAATGAGAACAAGTCTGTGAAAATAAAAAAAATGGCACCAGAGAGCGCCGAAGGCATACTTAGAATCAAGGGCATACACAACCAAGTACTGTCAAGAACTCTAGGGAGTGTAATAGTAATGTGCAAGAGTTTAGATTTCTCATACCTATGAACAGAGAAGAACAACACCCGAGGGTCCTTCCAGAACATCTTTTGAGTGCCATTACCATGATGGACATCCCAATCAACAATCAAAATCTTGCGAATACCCAATTCTGGCTGCAATAGAAACAACAATAAATGGGTGTGAATCTATGAAAGGTGAAAGAAAAGCACAGAAAAACAGATTTAAATCACAAGAAATCATGACATGTCTATAATTTAAATTGGACTTTCCAACAGTTGTTGTTTCAACTAAAACCAAAACATACTCTTTTATTCAGAAGAAAACTTGCTGCAATGGCCACATTGTTGTATAGACAAAACCCCATTGCTTCATTTGGCTCTGCATGATGTCCAGGAGGTCTAACAATGGCAACAGCAGAATTCAGTTCCCCTTTGGCAACTCTCTCAGAAACCTAACTCAATAAAACACCTTAAATTAGGCTTTAGAAGATATAATGTTGAAATAAACTGAACATGGAATACAATCATAATCATGATTATTATGCTAAGTGACATTCAAAACATTTCGGCAATGCAACAAAGACACTCCGTTCTGTAAGAACATTCCACATTTAATATCATTTCATACTCATGTGTCAGACACATGCTGATATACTTCTCCAAAGAAATCTTATTCAAAAGATATGGTTTTCAAATTTCAGCCATTATTTATATATTTGTTTATATGATTTTAACGTAGTTCATCTCATTTAAAATCATTCTTTCTATATTTCATATCAAACATGAACTAAAGTAATCTGAATTCTCAAGGAGTAAAGTATAAGAACATGCAGAGTGTCAGGTTAGTGGGGTCAGTTTGTTTTGACACTTGGTGCCAGAGTCCAATTGATTGAAATTCAACATGGATACTTACATATGTGTACATGTGATTTTACATACATTCTTAGAAATCAATTCTCACAAAGCCCAAAAACTTTACATAAGTGTATAAGCAATCACTAAAAGATTCCAAAAAAAAGAACTACTAAACACTAAACACTGAAGCAATCTTTGCAAGATATGATCATTCCAATTATAGGCCTTTTGTATTTAAGGGGTAAAGTTTTTAAAGAATTTAAGGGGTTCTTTCTCGAAGATTTCTTGCGTAGGTGGAAATGGGTCTGTAGTATTGCTTGTATGTAGTGTATGTTTTATCTTTCACACACACACACACACAAAAACACAATATATCAAGTACACATAAAAACATTACCTCTATAACAGAGCCAGCAGCGAGATAAGCAGCTTCAGATGAGCCGCCGTTGAGATATATAGAATTAAATTTCGAAGCAATTATTTTCCTCCGTGAATCAAATCCTCTAGAACTTACTTTTCTTATCAAATCGATATGATTCTGTGTATGAACTAAAGCTATATATCTATCCTCTGCCTCTTTAGCATTCAAAACCACACATCTGTCAACAATTTTTTTTTTTCTCAGAATCACATCCAAATTGAAGATAAAACTCAAACATCAGCATCTAAAGTCTATCAAATTAACAACAACAATAGACACAAATTTAAACAAAAAAATGAGACTATAAAATTCAATTTTAGTTCTAATTCGATGATCATCACCATGAAATGTGATTCGTAATTCAAAGAGAAGCAAAGTGACTGGAATTGAATTAATATTTAATACCAAAGATCATTTTTTTACCAGTAATCTTAGTTAAATCTGTAGTGTAATTTGAGTAAAATTAAGAATAAAACAGAAAGAAAACCCTAATTAATCTGAGAAGAAGAGTGGAAAGAAGAGAACCTCTGAGGGATTCCAGCTGATTCGAGCTTTTTCCATATCGCTTTGATTCGATTGGGATTCTCAGGATGAACTTCTCCATCGGGGGTGAAATGCTTACACATCCTCTCGTCGTATACGAGTCCGACACGTGGACGGTCTTGATTCTTTTGGGCTTCGATTTCCATGGTGGAGACTTGCGAGGGAGATGTACCAGAGAGAGAACGAAAACGAAGAAGAAGACAAGACGAGAGAGAAAAAAAGTCACAAATGAACTGAGAACTAAAGTAACAAATCAATTTGAGTACGTTTTTTATATTCTTTGGAATTTTAGTTTTACCTCCTTGAACATAGCTCTATATTAGTAAAATCCCTGTACTTTATGAAAATAGTAAAGTATATTTAAATTTTGGTCCTATAAGTTTGACTCTCACAAAACTTAACGTCTATGTCAAGCAACGATTGCCTTTTATTCAAAAACCTAATTTATAAAAATAGAAAAAAAAATCTATCATATCAATCGTGTAACTGTGAAATCCAATGGTTAGCATGGTTTTAAAATTCATTTTGACGTCACATCTCATCCGTGAACGAGACCGAGTCATTTCAGATGAGTTTTTCGATACATTTGAGTTGTCTCATTTAATAATGAGAAAAATGAACTGTGATTTTAAATCTTGTCCGATACGTTTGACTTGTCTATCCGTCTCATTGGTGAACGATATCAAGATGAATCAAATTGTTATATATGTGAACACCTTTGTTGAGCTCATTTAGTGATTTGATGAAATACCTATTGAGTATTTCACCAAACACCTTATATGCCACACCTTCCAAGACCTTACCTTGACAATGACAATGAAGAGCAAACCCAACTATTAGTAACAAGTGTAAAGAAAATGAACAATTACACAAGCAAAGAATAAGAACACATACCCACAATATGAGATTTTACGTGGTTCACCCAAAGACTATGTCCATGGAGGTATGAGCGTTGGAATTCAATTTCACTATGAAAAAAACTAGGCAAATCAATATAAGAAAACACTTCTATCATTTAGTTTCGCCTTCCTCTAGATCTCAATCTTCCCAAATCTCTCAATCTCTCCTCTTTTGAATTTTCTTTCTTTCTCTACTCTCTTCTCTACAAAAGACTTAACTTAGAGTTATACTTTCAAAAAATGAAAACAAAACCCCATCTTTTTAGGAAGACCACAAAGTAAACTATTTACATAAATTACAAGTTCAACCCTAATTACCTTGGACAGACCCAAAAATACTCACACTTTGACCCAATATGTTTTGAGCCATACTTCAACACGAATGAGTCATCTCGTCTTTAGACAAGATTTAAAATCATGATAATTAAGACTTATCTTTGAAATAGATATAATCAAAATAAGTATAAATCTTGACCGTTGGATTTTACCTTACATAATGAGATCATATAATTCTTTATGACTCATTTTTATTCAATCATATATATAAGGTGGGCTATAGACTCATGGAAAAGAAACTCATATGTCATAATCTCAATCGTGCAATACGAAATCCATCTATTGAAATAAAATATATATCTCAAAAGTGCACCACATATCTTTAAGTTGATTTCCTATTTACACGATCAAGATTGTGTGCAAACATATGAGATTTAATTTTCACGAGACTATGGATCCCAACCCATATATATGATTTTATTTTCTTGATCCGCTTATTTTGTTATTTTCTTTTTTCATTCCAAACTCATTTGCAAAATAATACATAAAGAGTAATTTAGTATTTTTTTCAAGTGTCGATTGTTCTGATGAGTTCTTACCATTTATATGAGTGTCAACTGTAAATATCATTAACCAATGGTCAAGGGGCTGATTCTAATTTTGTGAAATGTAAGGGTGCTACTAGTTAGACATGCTTTCAGTGGTTGGTTACATAAATAATATATAAAAAATCCCTATAGTCTTGGATATTTAAAGAAGAAAGTTGAAACCTTCTGATTTTTTGGAGGGAAAACTTTAAGCATTTTTCCAACTTAAAGATAAAGAAGTATTTCAAATTGAATGATATTGGATCTGGTGTCTCGCAAGTTACCTAAGCAACTTTATTGCTTTACATTTTCAATGGAAATGAGGATACAAATAAGAAAAATTGTGAAGATGGATTTTTATTTTCACATTGAAGGCTGATGTGACAAATCTGGACCGTCCATCTAATCAAGTACCATTTGATTTGACTCACCTTGATGGCACCCTTGCGGTGCATGGCACACACTTGTCCACGCATTATCATTTCTTTTAGAGCCTTCAATTTGTACATTCTTTCAGATGGGGACTATTATTGGTTTTCGTTGTACATGATCAAACCATCTCTATGTTTTCATGGTTGGATTCGTTATTAATTAATTCGTGTGCTACAGTGACGTTAAGATTGTACCTCATATCGCACATCTGGCGTGAACGTATGTAGGAACCATAGATGCTTTTTTGATTTGTATTTCGATGAAAAGAATCTATGGTTCGTACACACGTCAGGATGTGTGATATGAGGTACAATCTTGAGGTCACTTCGGCATTATTCTTATTAATTTTATCGTTTTAGCCTTTCCATTCATCCAATCAACATCATCTTTGCTTACATTCAATCTCCAATATGTTTCCCCAAGTTCAATATCCAGTTTCATATAGCATAACCAACTTCATTGTCTACAATTTTATTGGAGACGATGAAAGCATATATAAACTTCCTCTCAAGAACCAGCGACTTGGCTTTGGACCACCACAACCAGTAAGCTATCACACAACAACACGTGATAGTAAGGCTGAAGTTCTCGAGCCAGTCAAATACTACTCCAGTCCAAGAAAATCCTATGCCACTTCAGAAGTGGCATGGACGAATATGACTTGTTTAAACCGACACAAGACCTTTGGGATCAGATTTTGTTGTTGTTGCTGATGTTGGATTCAAAGATCAACTTTTATTTGATATAATCAAATAGACATAACCAATTTCTCCAATGTGTCTAAGGAGACATGGCCAAGTTTCCTATGTCATGTCATGAGAATTCTCAAAATGTCGATTTCTCCTGTCTTCATAAGATAAGTGAAAAAGCAAAACAATGATCTAAATCCAATCAATATAAATCACTAAAAAATACTCCATATCCGACCATAACAAAATATGAAATGACTAAGAAAAAATTATATCACCAAATCCAGATTGTTAACCAATCAAATTGTAAGGAATTCAAATGTACACAAAGGCACAGAAAACTCAATCACTCAATAAAAGCAAGTGTTCCTTCTTTTGGCAGAAATATCACTCAATATCCTTAGACTCCGGGACAACACCACTTCCTTTACTATGCTCCAAGTTTTCTGTTCACTTGAGGCATCTATGGCTAGCTAGCTGCTGCATAGTACTACACTTTCCTCTCTTGGGTTTCTGTCCTTGGTCCTCATTGTTGAATATTCTCTTACTTTGAGGATATATAACCTGCATGGGCATAACCTGATTTGTTCTTTCAATGTCTTCAATCCTTCAAAATAGATAAATGGATTAGCTCATTCATATATCCATAACCAAATACCCTCACGCCAAGAAAAAAGTTACATTGGGTGCAGTTTGATCAACATGGCAAAACGGCATTAATTTTGACTCAACGTGTAAGTCATTAACTTATAATGATACTAATTCTTTACATTACCAAAAATAAAAATTATCTAAAAGCATGACATAATGCACACATCGAGTCTGCAAATTCCAAAAACTAGCAATCATAAACATGCTTATATTATAGAACCAGTTAATTATCAAAGCCCTAGCATGATAATTTATCCAGGACAATCAAACCAATTGCCAAAATCATAATCTATAAACATGGTTATGCTAGTCATGTACAAAACAACTCTAAAATATGATATCAACTGTAAGGAATTGCACAAAATCATGAATTACTGAAACAGATAGGATTCTAAAATGAATAACGTTATCAAAACAAATTTTATTACATACCTTGATCCATCTTCTGTGATTGAAATCCAAGCCCAGAAACCCAAGAAGGTAAATGCAAAGAAAGAACAGAACTATAGATAATGTGGATGAGTCTTCACATGTTCCTAACCCTATGTGCGTCCAAAATACAATGTCCTCAACTATATGTATAACATCTATCACCACCCAACTATACAACCAACAGTGTCAAATAAACCATATCAACCAAAAGAAAGAAAACGTCAAGGTCATGAAGCAACACAAAGTTATAACCTCTTATCCTCCAAAGGCAAGGAACTTTAAGTCTCAGCGATGCTAATTTCTCGGCAACTCATTTGAAAAACATGTATATCAAAACATTACACAATAATATCTTATACCCCTAGAAGCTAATGATATTTAGGGGTATTTGTTTTCCCCAGACCAGAGTTTGAGCTATAGATCATCAGGACAATCATCCTGTTGAAGGTGTTTCACCGACATGGGAGGGATACAACGTCGACTGTCTTTCAAGTACAGAGGCCTCGAGAGACTGAGAACTGGAGAGCCTGAGTCTTCAGTGTTCTTGCTTTTGGAATCTGGTACAAGGTTGAACCCCGTAGTATAGGGTTCAAGCTGCTGCGCTGAAGCCTTTTCCTTCTCGAGGAAATTCTGAAGTCCGCTTTTGGGTGGGACTGGCAAGTTGGAACTACTTGGACTCTGAAGGCTACAATCCATTGACGGGTCATGAGAAACAACCTGCTGATGACAGAGATACAATTAAACATGATTTCCAGAAGTAACTGCCTGCCATTATATCAAAGCTTTTTATGTAACCTCAGTATTTTACAAAGTATTTTACTGACTAATATAAGGGTGGCCCTCTATAGCCCCAGCTTACCGATCAAAATATACATATATATATATATATATATATATATGTGGAATGCAAACATATAGCCGATGCCTTTTACTAGAACAATGAACTAATTTGGTGTGTAGGTCAGTACCTGATGACAGTTCAAGGAAACTTCTTGTGACTCCGGACCTATAATATGCTTCTGAGGTTGCAAACTCAAACCCTTGAAGGCTTCTATTGAAGCAGACTCAAAGGTTTCATTCTCCATTTCCGAGGGGCTTATGGCATTCACGTCACCAGTGATTCGTACAGAGAACCCAGGAGGAATATCAGGGTCATCACACTGCTCATTTTCAACCTCCAGTGAAGATGGTAGACCAACAGTATTTCCAACTGCATGGTCGCTACTACCAGTTACCCCAGAACTGCTTCCATCACCTCTTTCACGTGATTTGTCGGGGTTCTTATAAAGATTGTAATCAATAATGTTCTTACCCTTTTCACTAAGTGGCTTGAACGGAACTTCAGTTCCACTAGGAAAGGGTCTCTGCGGGGGTTCATCTACTCTCCCGACATCCTTTCTCCCCTCCATGTCGAGTACCTCAGGTGAAGTAAGATGAAACCCGACTTGATTCTCCTCTGACGATATAGAAGAAACTCGTCCTTTTGTAGAACGATATACACCCCATAGGTAGAATTGCAACTTTAATCCTGTTAATACATTAGAAAACATCAGTATCATGTTGTCGCAGTCAAAACATACCACAAGGTACTAGTCGGTAATCATGATGAATTGACCAAAAAATGTAACATGCTCGCAAGTATACATATGTGAGCATCAGAGCACTCACTTCGACAATCTATAGGTAGATGTCTGGATGTAAATATCAGCAATTCCACACCACCCAAGCAACTTCGTATGGTTAAATCACTCTTCTCCATTAATTCCAAAAGGAATTTGTACTTTTGGTTGGACCTACAATCACCATAGCGCTTCACTTAATAAAGAAATTTTAGAATGAATCCCAAACAATCAGTTGTTAAAACCAAACCTTTCAAAATCACTTGGGAAAAAATAGAGTGCAATATCATGCCCATCAGGAGAATCCATGTGGAAGATGTCTGGCCACACATCACTACGGCGCTGCATCTCAAACTGTAATATCCCAGGTAATTGCTTGGAGAAGTTATAAGCTTCACGAGAAAGCTTTCCTGGAGGATGGGCATGAAACCCATCATATAATTCACCAACAGAACCTTCACCAGAAATATAAAAACTTCCCCTACAGAAAGCAAGGCTACAATTAACAATATATCATAAACAAAATTGGGAACACAATTGACTTATAGATATATGAAACTTCGATGCATTCTTCACTTAAATAGATGATCATCAAAGGATAGATTACTTACTTCCATACAGCATTTATTGCAGGATGATTTGGAAGTACTTCCACAAATTTTGAAGAAATCGTAGAATTTGAAGTTTTATTTTCTTTGGGAGGAACATAAGCATCAACAGGTCCATCCTCGCAAACACACTCACTGGGCACTATAGAAGCTTCATTGCCTGAACAAACCCCAGAAAAGCTAGATTCATAAGCCAATGCTTTCTTTACAGACAAAATATGGAGAAAGACAAACCTCGTATAACTAAAGGTAATGGAACTACCTGCAGATTTTTCCAAACCCAACAAGTCAGGTTCATCAGACTTCTCTGAAGGGACACCACGTTCCATGGGTACAATGCAAGTTGAAAGTGAACGGCACACTTCGGCATCAATATGTCCAGTTTTTGTCTGAGACAAGACGTTGCATGAACTGGGTTCAGATTCTTCCCTCTTTCTATCGCTCAATCTTTCAGAGGGGGTACTGTCATGCGAAATACCAAGTGGGGATTTTAAAGCTTGTCGGCTTGGGCTAGTCACATTGTCAATTGTTAGAGGCCTTATGTGCCCGAGAGATCTATAAGAAGGGTTTTTCTGCTGAAAAGATTTCGGTCTGGCATTCACAGACGTAGCAGGACTCCTCTTGGACATCAAATAATGTACAGAATTGGGTGAGCGAACTTGCAAGCCAGAACCACGCCGTGAAATGCTCATCTTTACTTTGGCTCCAGATGTCATCTTTAAGACATCTTCAGTGGGAAGAAACTTAACTTTGCCGGAGTCAACCTTCCTGGAATTACTATTTCTGGGACAAGGACTTGCTGTGAGCTTACCACGACGGAAATCTATTATCTCACTCCTATCAGGCGCCTTACGAAACCAACAACAGGAAATATCAGTACCCAATATCTTCTGTTTTTTAAAACTTTGTATGTCCTGGTCCCCAGGAAATCTGGATGAAATTAAAGAATTTGAAACTTTGTTTTCCTGACTGATTATTCCGGAGGTATTTAATATAGGAGCCTTAGAAGAGTGATCCTTTTCATCACACTTTGGTGAAACTGTGTTCTTGAGTGATTGACATGCTTCACAAAACCAAACTTCTGGAACTTCAGTAAGGCCGTCTCGCATGCAATAACTGAAAATAGGAAAAAAAAAAACATCTTTTAAACATCACTGAAAAATATACAATTAATTCAAGAGAAACACTTAGATGAAGAGAAACACTTAGGTGAAACTGCCATGCAAAGTGTGGTTTGAGTCACCAATTGATGGAGGGTTCCACCTAGCTATCCTAGGACAAAAACAATGCTAAATTCTTTGTCCTAACCATCCAATCTACCTTATTCTGGGCCATTCAGCACTTTACCTATTTATTTTTATTTCTTTTATAGGTAAAAAGGGGGATGAGACCCATCAAGTGGTACCCTCAACCGAATTTCTTGTGGGCTAAATAGAAAGGACATGCAGAACTCCTGACCCAAGATTTCCTATCAATTTTAAAGCCTTAAAATAATTGAGTATAATACTAGCAGTTGGCATGCAAATATTAAATTCATTACAGCAATTGCAAGAGTAAGCAAAAATTATTTTAGGGGAGAGTAATATATTGGGGGTAAGCATACATATGTCCACACACTTTATGGCATGCATTACAAGTAGCAAGAAATTTTGCATCACTGACTTCGCCACAGACGTCACATCGTTGACCCTGCATTAAGAGAATATATGAAAGTAAGCACACACTTGCATATTTAGTTACAAAAACTAATATGACTAATCGTGTAATCAACAAAATTTAATTGGCGGGTATGGTCCTCAGTCTGGTTTTCAGCTGTTATTATTTTTTTCCTTTTGACATATGCCACCAAACAGATCACAAGGGCAACCAGAAGAACATTGGGAACATTTTTTTTTACTTCTAGCCGAAAGATGTGAAGAATCATAACTAAATTGGTGGTTTAATAATGGATTTGGTTTATGTATAGATTAACACATTATGAGTGATGATAATATTGGTATATAAATTGTATAAAGGAGATCTATCTCTAATTGATAAATACACATTAAAGAAATACCAAAATAGCATAGCTATGGACAAATTTGTCATGTCTATGTGCTTCAAATCATTGAAAAGTTATATTGGTATGTCCTAAATTGTCGAGAACTTGAGATAACGCATTATGAGTGATGATAATATATTTTTTTTATAAGTAAAAAGATGTTATAAATACCAAAAAGAGAGTATAAAGGAGGCTGAGATACCCCCCTAACAAGAGAAAGAAAAAGGAGAAAAACACAAGAACCACCAAAAAAAAACTACAAGTGCGATCCCATCTAAACACAAAGTGCTCAAAAGAAACCCCGAAGAACTCCTTGTTTAGCTTCGCCCAAAGAAACAATAACCCTAAGATTTCCATAAACATTGTTTGCTCGTTACTCTCCTTACCATCGAACACCCTATTGTTTCTCTCTTTCCAAAGAACCCAAGCAATGGCCAGGGGAAGAATTGCCCAAAAATGCCTCTTTCTATAATTGATGATAATATTGGTATATAAACCGTATAAAAGAGATCTATTTCCAATCAGTAAATAAAATTTGAAAAAAGAAATGCCAAAATAGCATAGATAAGGATAAATTTGTGTTGTCTATATGCTTCTAACCATCGAAAAGATCTCAAAATTATTGCAGAATTATATTAGCAAGGATCCGTGTTACCATAAGGGGAGGAACTCATTATGGTTTTTCTACTATCTAAATTTGATGGAGATGATGGATCAGTCCTCATTCTCTTACTAAAGGTTGAAGGCCCCGGAGTGAACTTCTAAGATAAAGTTAGAAACTACAAAATGATGATCGGCGTGAAATAGTGAGTATCTTTAGATGATCGTATCTAATTAGCACAAGCTTTCAAAACAACAACCATATGTAGCAGTAAAATGACTAACTACGAAAAATACAAACAAGAAGTTAGAACTTTATAACCTGACAATTAGAGGACATGATGTCAACAACTATGGTCAAATGCAATCCGTATTGCCGGGACCACACAGAGAAGAAAGGAGATTAACAAAATAACCAATATCACAACTCAACCCAACAACAAAGCTTTGTTACAAACTTGGGTTAGAGAAGAAAGAAGGAAGAAACTTTGGTTTCGCTTCCACTCTCCATCGCAACCTTAAATACTAAGAAGTAAACAAGAAAAAAACCCTAAAATAAATCCTAACCATTGATTGTGTCTTATTTGATCAAGACCGTCAATGTAGTAACTTATAAGCTAAGTAAATTAATCCCGAACAAAAGCAAACATTAGTCCCGATACATTGGTAAATTAATACTAATAAGAATGGTTCATTTTTCATTCCGTTTTGGAAATTTCCAGCCGAGAACAAAACCAAACATTAGTCCATATACATTGAAATTTTCGGGAATATCTCGGAATGTATCGGTCAAGACAATCTCAGTTTTTCAAATGACTGAAACTCTGCCTTGAAAATAGATTTTAAACCTTGCTAGTGAGTATGCTTCACCCTCTTGGCCACCAAAAAGTAATAACAATGATAATGATAATAGTAATACAAATCAACTAGTAAACCTATTCTAATCTTAGCCTTTGCTTTCTTCGGCAATTCTAAATCTAACTATTAAACTAAGTAGCTTAAGAACCAAACCAACTATTAGTAGAAATTGAAAATTTCATCAAAAATGCATTTTTCAAAGAAACGAAAACATTGAAATTTCCATATATGTTACATGTATAATTCATGAGCTTACTAACTATGCTCTCAACAAAGATGGTCTCTTGACATTCTCCCTGGATTTCCATATGAAGCACATGGTGGGCAATAAATTGTTGTAGCACCATTAAGGCCTTTTATGTGTAACACCAATAAAGAAGCTCCACAAACATAGGATACAAGAGTTATTTTCTCTCATCAATAAGTATTCCAGTCATTTGAAGTTTATTTTGTCATTATCATCAACAGAGCCTCATAACAACTAGTTTGAGGTAAGCCATGCATATGAGGTAAGTTATTTGACTACATGAATCTTAAACCAGTCATGATCAAATAATAGGGGATGGGTATTTATTAATTTGATCAAACAATATCTACTTAATTAATTAATTAGCCCATTAAACAGAATCCCAAGAATTTAAACATCATTTCAACACCTGAATCATTTACAACCTACAACAAGATTCATCATAAAAACCAACTTACCACACATTTATGAGATGTTTGTTATGATGTTCTTGTATGCTACTATAAATATCCTCCAAACCATACCAGTAACCACCAATACAAGACAAAAAATAATTTAATTAATTCTTCTACATTCTGAGGATAGAAGAGAAAGATTAGCAAAACCCATTTTCCAAAAATAACAAAAATTACAAGGGTAAAGAAAAAAAAACAGAAAAATTAAACATCTTCAAGAATTACATGGGGTCAAAAAGAAGAATGAACAAGAAATTGGCAGAATCAACAAAGAGCTACAAGAGAATTAAAAATAATTCACAAAATCTTCCACCAAGAATCAAACAGAAGAGGGAAAGAAGCAAAAAAGAAACCAATTCACAACATTAAAAATAATAAACAAAAGCCATTTGAACATAGAATCAAAACAAAAAAGAAAATTAATAAAATTATACAAGTTCTTGACACCAAAATCAAAACATGCACAAAATGAAACATAAACAAAACCCATTTCAACTTAAGAGTCAGCACAACTTAAAACAAGTAAAACACATTTGATTGAGACTTGAAAATCCAAATAAAACACTACCCATTTCACAGAATAGCAGAACAAACATAACACATTTAAACTTAGAATCAAATTAAGCAGAAACCACTCACCTCATTCAAGTAACCCACTATAACTGACCAACCATCCAAAGCAAAGCTAATAAGAATCAACAACAACAACAACAACAAAAATCATTAAAAATAATAGTATATCAGTGTCGGAGTATCAAATAAGCATGTATCAACTGTACTGTTGAAATTTAAAAATATAAAAAAATAAAAAAATACCCAGTGTGTCTTAACTCTTACATGAACTAAGCATTTATTTATTCTTATTTTTTTTTCCTTCTTAATTTCTTGATTTCTTCTCTCTGCTGTAAAAAGCGACCAAACCAAATAAAAATCAAGAAATGGCGACCCTTAACTTCTACTCTGCTCTCTATTTTATGATTCTACTTTTTCCCAGGGAATTGATATAACCAGAGCATAGTTTTTTCTCCAGAACTTCAGCTATTGTACGATTAGGACACACCGAGTGTGGCCCACCATATGACAATTAGTTCATGTAGGAATATGACACATGTTCGAATTCATCGTAGGTTCATACATGCATATCTGCCAAAACTCGGTTGAGTTAAGACGGTTTCATGACTCAGTGAGTTAATTCAGGTAGGAATAACAGCCTGCGAGCCAGGATTTTGTCCGTGTGGAGTCAACTAAGAGTAGAAAAAATTTTGTGGGGGCAATTTAAAGTGAAAAAAATATTTTGTGAGGGAAATAGTGATAGAATTTTTGTATCCACCCCTAATATCTATCACAATAGCTCATTAATATGTGAATAATGTTGAAGTCACCGTAAGCTGGAACTTCATATCATACTTCATAGTGTGAAAGTGGATAAGAACCATAGATGTTTTTCACACTTTCACATCATAAAGTACGATATGAGGTTCTAGCTTAAGGTCACTCCAGCACAACTCTTAATATATGTACACTTTTATCATGGACGAGGTTATTAAAGGAAATACATTCGGCGTGCCCATCTAAAAGCATTTGAGTCCAACATGTCATTTGTGAGAGTCTAACGTTGAACTGGGCAGCCCTTCAAAATTTAAAGAAACCCTTTTCGTTATAAGACACATGGCATTTTAAATTTATTTCACGTCTCCATTACCCTAAATTTTGAAATACCTCCTTGGAAATCCACATGTAATCCAATGGAGAGGGTTCTTGAAAGTTTTGAAGCGGCGTCCGCTTCAAAGATTTTTCTCATTTAAGAGAATTTGCAGTTCTTTTGGCTTGAAAAGTTTGGTGATGGCATTTTGCAAGGCTTTATGCCCCACTAATTGAACTTAAAAAGACCTCTTTTGGGGTTGATTCCAAGTATTGATCTCATCATTTTGATACTCAAATCTGATGGTTATAAATTAATAATCATTTTTTTTTTTTTTTTTTTTTTTTTTGGGTTTATAGGTCTAAAATGAGATGGTCTGAATATCGTAAGGTTGTGGGTTCAATTGGTGGGTCACAAAACATTTTCATTGGAAGGAGGTGGGAAATTTGGGCTCATGATGATGTGTCAATCTTCTGCACATTTTTCTCTATACAAGTATTTAATGTGAAGGGTGGAGCGAGGATTTTCTTGTAGTGAGGACAAATTGTAGTTAATGGTACGATTACTTAAAGATGGAGGGTTTTCAGTATGAGCCTTAATTTCTTAAGGGCCACCCGTGAGGGCACACCCTCACTTACCTGGTGTGTGTGATGTGCAGGTGTTGCACGTGCCCCAAGACTAATCCTTGGACAAGATCGTGGTCTGTGGAGTGGCCAAAGCCCGGTCCACTATCTACAGAGATAGCCGGTTATAATAAATATATAATAATAATATAAAAAAAGATGAATGGTTTTGAGAAGAATTTCAAAGGTTTTTAATTAAAAGTTGAAGAAATTCGATATTTAAGTCATTTACAATTAGTTTATAAGAGAAGGCCGAGTTAAGAGGCAGAGGGGAGGTGATGGGAGTCTCATTGAACCCAAACCCACTTTCACAATGACTTCTAACCACCGCACTGATCTAGGGAAAATAAAGTTGTACTTTTAATGTGATGCAGGTTTGTGTGTTATCTTTGATGTCGCATGTACTGACGGGTTTAACCTAAGCTGGCACAATAAAAACTTATCCGTGCACGCACATATGCCCTGAAGGATTGAATTATGCGACTTATTAGGAGCTCAAGACAGGAAATACTATGGTGCATCCAAAATACAATGTGCTCAGCTACATGTATACCACCCGACTGTACTATCAATGGTGTCAAATGCACCATATATCAACCAAAAGAAAGAAAACGTCAAGGCCATGAAGCAACACAAACTAGATTTGCTAACGATATTTAGAGGGTATTTGTTATCCTGGATGGATCAGAGTTTCAGTTGTAGATCATCAGGACAATCATCCTGCCGAAGATGTTTTGTTGACCCAGCAGTGATCCAACGTTGACCGTCTTTCAAGTACTGAGGCCTCGAGAGACTGAGCACTGGAGACTCCCAGTCTTCAACGTTATTGCTTTTGGAATTTGGTACGAGGTTGAACCCCAGAGTATAAGATTCAAGCTGTTGGGCTTCAGCCTTTTCTTCCTCGACAAATTTTTGAAGGTTGCTTGTGGGTGGGACTGGCAAGTTGGAACTACTTGGACTCTGAAGAGTACAGTCCATTGACAGGCCATGAGAGACAACCTGTTGACGACATACCATTATATCAAAGCTTTTTATGTAACCTTGGCGTATTTTAATAAAAAATGGCTCCAATCAAGTATTTTACGGACTAATACATATCCAATATATCGGGGAATGCAAATATATAGTTGGTGCCATTTACACGAACAATGAACTAATTCGGTGTATGTAGGTCAGTACCTGATGGCATTTCAAGGAAACTTCTGGTGACTCCGGACCTATAATAGGCTTCTGAGGTTGCAAACTCAAACCCTTGAAGGCTCCTATTGAAGCAGACTCAAAGATTTCATTCTCCATTTCCGGGGGACTTACGGCATTCACATCAACCATACGAAGAGCATCACCAGTGATTCGTACAGAGAACCCAGGAGGGGTATCAAGGTCATCACACTGCTCATTTTTGATCTCCAGTGAAGGTGGTAGACCAAAAATATTTCCAACTGCATAGTCGCTACTGCCAGTGACCTCATAACTGCTTCCATCACCTCTTTTGCGTGATTCGTCCAGATTTTCAGAAAGATTGTACGCGACTATGTTTTTTCCCTTCTCATTATGTGGCTTGAACTGAACTTCATTTCTGTTAGGAAAGGGTCTCTGCATGGGTTTGTCTACTCTCCCGACATCCTTGCCCCCCTCCATGTCAATTTCCATGTCAAGTACCTCAGCATCATCCCCATGGATAACTGGTGCACCACTTTCATTTCGATTCTCGGGTGAATTAATACGAATCCCAACTTGATTCTCCTTTGACAATTCAGAAGAAACTTGTCCTTTTGTAGAGCGATATACTCCCCATAGGTAGAATTGCGAGTTTAATTCTGTTATACATTAGAAAACATCAGTATCATGTGTCACAGTCAAACTTACCACACATGATGAATTGGCCTGAAAACATAAGGTGCGCATGCAAGCAAGTAAGCAAGCACGCACATGTGTGCCCATCAGAGCACTCACTTTGAGAATCAGCAGGCAGATGTCTAGAGGTGAATATCAATAGTTCCACACCACCCAAGCAACTTCGCATGGCTAAATCACTCTTCTCCATTAATTCCAAAAAGTAATTGTACTTTTGGCTGGACCTACAGTCACCATGGCGCTCGATTTAATAAAGAAATTTTAGAATGAATCCCAAACAATCAGTTGTAAAAACCCAACCTTTCAAAATCATCAGGGAAAAAATAGAGTGCAATATCATGCCCATCAGGAGAATCCATGCGGAAGATATCCGGCCACACATCACAACGACGCTGCAGCTCAAACTGCAATATTCTGGGCAACTGTTTCGAGAAGTTGTAAGCTTTACGAGAAAGCTTTCCGGGAGGATGGGCATGAAACCCATCATATAATAAACCAGCGGAATCCTCACCAAAAATATCAAAACTCCCCCTACAGAAAGCAAGGGCTACAACAATTAACAATATATCATAACCAAATTGGGAATACGATTGTCTTTTTGATATATGAAACTTTGATGCATTATTCACTTAAATCGATGATCAACAAAGGATAGATTAATTACTTCCATATAGCAGTTATTGCAGGATGATTTGTAAGTACTTCCCCAAATTTAGACAAAATCTTAGAATTTGAAGTTCCATTTTCTTCGGGAGGAACAGGACCATCAATGGGTTCTTCCTCGCAAACACACTTGTTGGGCGCTACAAAAGCCTCGTTGCCTGAACAAACCTCAGAAAAGCAAGATGAGTAAGCTAAAATGTTCTTTACAGACAAAATATGGAGAAATATAAACCTCATATGGCTAAAGGTAATTGAACTATACCTGCAGAATTATCCAAACCTAACAAGTCTGGCTCATCAGACTTCTTTGAAGTATCATTGCATTCTCTATGTACAATGCAAGTTGATAGTGAATGACAAACTTCAGCATCAATACGTCTTGTTTTAGTAGGAGAGAAGATGTTGCATGAGCTGGGTTGATCTTCTTCTCTCTTTCTATTGCTCAATCTTTCAGAGGGGGAACTATAATGTGAAATACCGAGTGGGGATTTACCATGCAATGATTGGGACGGTTTAACAGCTCGCTGTTGTGGGCTAGTCACATTGTCAAATGTAAGAGGTTTTGTGTTCCTCAGAGACCTATAAGAAGGTCTTTTCTGTTGAAAAGATTTGAGTGCGACATTCAAAGACACGGGAGGACTCTTCTTGGAGATGGAATAATGTACAGTATTGGGTGAGCCGTCTTGAGAGCTGGAACCACCCTGTGAAATGCTCGTCTTTACTTTGGTTCCAGATGTCATCACTAAGACATCTTCGGCAGGAAGAAACTTAACTTTTCCAGTCTCAACCTTCTTGGAATTACTATTTCTGGGACATGGACTTGCTGTGAGCTTACCACGAAGGAAACCTACTGTCTCACTCGTATCAGGCACCTTATGGGACTCACCACAGGAAATATTAGTACCCAATATCTTCTGCTTTTTAGAGGTCTGTACCTCCTGCTCCCCAGGAAATCTTGATGAAGTTGAAGTATTCGAATATTTATTTTCCTGACTGATTATCCCAGAGGAATTCAACATTGGAGCCTTAGAGGAGTGATCCTTATCAGTATGCTTTGGCGAAACTATTTTCTTGAGTGATCGACATGCTTCACAAAACCAAACTTCTCGAACTTCAGGAAGGCCGTCTAGCATGCAATAACTGACAATAGGAAGAAGAAAAAAAAAACACACATATTTTAAACAATTGCTTAAAAGTATACAATTAATTCAAGAGAAACACATGGATGACTCACCAATTGGTGAAGGTCCCACCTAGATATCCTAGGACAAAAACAATGCCAAATTCTAAATCCTAACCATCCAATCTACCTTATTCTGGGTCATTCAGACATTAAATTTGTTACAGCAATTCAAGGAGTAAGAAAAATTATTTTAGGGCTGACTGATACATATGTTCACGAGCTCGATGACAGGAATTACAAGTTGCAAGAAATATTGCATCACTGACATCACCACAGATGTCACATCGTTGAGAGATAATATATGAAAGTAAGCACACACTTGAAGATTTAGTTATAGAGACGAATATGACTAATCATTAAATCAACAAAATTCAACTGGCTGGGTATGGTTCTCAGTCTGGTTTTTAGCTATTACATTTTTTTTTTTTCATTTTGACGAATGCCACCAAACAAATCACAAGGGCAACCAGAAGAACATTGGGAACATTTTTTATTTTTTTTACTTCTAGCCGAATGATGTGAAGGGTCATAACTAAGTTGGTGATTTAATAATGGATTCTGTTTACATATAGATGAAAATTGAGTGATTTAGATCGAATGAACATAACTTAGATATGATGTGTGTTGGTGACAAACATAGATCTAACACACAAATCCTGGCAGATAAAGGTAAAATAGATGTTATATTGGTATGTCCTAAATAGTAGAGAACCTGAGATAATGCATTATGAGTGATGATAATATTGGTATGTAGAACGTATAAAGGAGATCTATTTCCAATCAATAACTACAAATTAAGATTAAAAAAAAACACCAAAATAGCATAGGTAAGGATAAATTTGTCATGTTTATGTGCTTCTAATCATCAAAAAGATCTCAAAATTATTGCAGACGCAAGGATCCTTGTTAGCATAAGTGGGAGGAACTCATTATGGTTTTTCTACTATTTAAATTTGATTGAGGTGATGGATCAGTCCTCATTCTCTTACTAAAAGTTGAAGTCCCCAGAGTTAACTTCTAAGATAAAGTTCGAAACTACCAAGCGATGATCGGAGTGAAATAGTGAGTATCTTTGGGCGATCGTATCTAATTAGCACCAAGAACCATGGGGAATAAAAGGTGAACTGTTTGAAGAAAACTATTTCATTTTAGTAAAAAAAGCCACAAGCTTTCCAAACGACAACCATATGTAGCAGTAAAATGACCTACTACAACAGATACAAACAAGAAGTTAGAACTTTATAACTTGACAATTAGAGAACATGATGTCAACACAACAACAAACTTGGGTTAGAAAAGAAAGTAAGAGGGGTGAATTTACTGAATATTTCAAAAGAGCAATGCTCAAGTCAATGTTAAGAAAAGGTTCTGTTTCCATTCTCCATTGCAACCCTAAATACTAAGAAGTAAACCAAAAAAATTAATCCTAACCCCTTATTGTCTCTTATTTGATCAAGACCGTCAATGTAGTAACTTCTAAGCTAAGTAAATTAATATTAATAAGAATGTTTCAAAAATTTTATCCGTTTTGGAAATTTCGGCCGAGAACAAAACCAAACATTAGTCTCAATACATTGGTAAATTAATACTAATAAGAATGATTCAACCCATCAGCGGGTTAGCTGAGTGGTAAGAGCTGACTGGGTTTGCTCCCCTGGTCATGCATTTGAATCTCTATATGCCCCTTGAATGAAATCGATGTGCGGGACCTGTGGGTGGTCAATGCACATCCTCATGGAATAGTCCTACTTCATAAGGGATGGGGACACCCTGAGTTTACAAAAAAAGAATGATTCAAATTTTTGTTCCATTTTGGAAATTTTCAGCCGAGAACAAAACCAATATCTCAGAATGTATTGGTCAAGACTATCTCATTTTTCTCATGACTGAAACTTTGCCTTGAAAAGAGATTTTAAACCTTGCTAATGAGTATGCTTCACCCACTTAACTACCAAAAAAATAATAATAATAGTAACTACAAATCAACTAATAAACCTATTCTAATATTAGCCTTTGCGTCATTCGGCAATTCTAAATCTAACTATTAAACTTAGTAACTTAAAAACTAAACCAACTATTAGTAGAAATTGAAATTTTCATCTATAATGCATTTTTCAAAGAAAATTAAACATTGAAATTTCCACATATATTACATGAATAATTCATAAGCTTGTTAACTATGCTCTCAACAAAGATGGTCTCTTGAAGTTCTCCTTGAGATTTCCAAATGAAGCACTTGGTGGGCAATAAATTGTTGTAGCACCATTAAGGACTTTTATGCATAATACCATTAGAGAAGCTCCACAAACATAAGATACAAGAGTCATTATGGTTATTTATTAATTAGATCCTTCAATATCTAATTAATTAATTATCACATCAAACAGTATCCCAAGAATTTAAACATCAGTTGAACACCTGACTCATTTGAAACCTACAACAACAAAACTAGTGATAAAACCCAACTTACTACACATTTATGAGATGTTTGCTTCCTACTATATATGATCCTCCAAACCATACCAATAACCACCAATACAAGACAACTTTGCATGGTCACCACTAACATAGCTCAAATTGTAAGCCCTGAGAAACATGAAATAACAATGTTTATCACCAGAACACAGCGTTGCATCTTTCTCTGCAAAGCAGCTAGTTATGTTAGTCACCTGTATTTTACAGTAAATTCATCTTTTAATAGGTTTGGAACTTAGAAACGTAACTCTTCAAACTCTTTTGGAAAATTATTGAAACTCTATATAACGCATGTCACCTTGAAACAGAAAATAATCAGCTTTGTAAGTTTATACTCTTAGATTAGAGATTTTAACTGGATCAAATGGTAAAAGTAAAAAGAGAAGATAATAAGTAAAAAAGGATCAAAATCAACCCCCAAGTAGGAACTCATGTAGTAACAAAATTGATAGTTTGACAACAAAATGGTCACAAGAAGATTTAAATCAGTTGGAAGTTGGAATGTTCCTACAATATTCTAAATTCAATATATTCCGTAACTAAAGCATCCATCAACATGTGTGAAGCATTGCCAGCAAGATTTGTCTAGATAAAGAACCCATGATAAGGTAACCCAAATGGTTTCAATCTATTATATAAACATAAAAACTAAGAAAGAAGGGGACCTAATTCAGAAAATTATGCAAAATTCACCAAACCCGGAAATATACAAACCACAAGAGAATTAGAAAATAAAATAATAAAACAGGACAAAAGAAACAGATCTTCTTTAAGAAAACAGAGAACATAAGGAATATACATAGAAATCATTTCACTACCAGTAATGTTTTATAAGATTTCTCTAAATAACGAAATCAGCCAAAAAATAATCCAATTAGTTCTTCTACATTCTAAGCATAGAAGAGAAAAATTAGTAAAACCCATTTCTCAAAAACAAGAAAATTACAAGGAAAAAAAACTGAAAAATTAAAACATCATCAAGAATTACATGAGGTTCAAAAAGAAGAATGCATGAGATATTAGCAGAAAAATTGAAACCCAAATGCACCTCATGACCTTTGTTAAAATAATAAATCAAAACATTTGATAATACCCACTTCTTGAACTTAAAAAAAAAAAAATTAAAAAGGTTTCAATCTAGAAAATAACAAAGAATAAGTAAAATAAAACCTCAACTCAAGCAAACAGAAATGCCATACAGAGAATGGAAAGCTTATGCAATATAGACAAAACCCATTTCTCCCCAGAATCAACAGAGAGCTTCTAGAGAAATAAAAATAATAAACAAAAATCTTTCAACAAGAATCAAACAGAAGAGGAAAGAAGCAAAACCAAATCAATTCATAACATGAAAAATAATAAAAATAATAAACAACAACCATTTGAACATAGAATCGAAACCAAACAAGAAAATTAATTAAAGCACAAGTTCTTGACACCAAAGATAAAATGAAACATAAATAAAAAAAACCATTTCAACTTAGAGTCAGCAGCACAACTAAAAACAAGAAAAACACATATGACTGAGACTTGAAAATCAAAATAAACACTACCCATTTCACAAAATAGCAAAACAATCACAACACATTTGAACTTAGAATCAAAACAAGCAGAAACCACTCACCTCGTTCAAGTAACCCACACTAACAGAGAAACCATCCAAAGCAAAACTAACAAAAATGAACAAAAAAAAATTTCATAAAAAATAATAGTATTTCAGTGTTGGGAGTAGCAAATGTACTGTTGACATTTTCAAAAAAAATAATTAGTGCGTCTTCACTCTTACATGTATATATATTTTTTTCTTTTTCAATTTCTTGATTTCTTCTCTCTCTGCTGTAAAAGTGACCAAACCAAAGAAAGAAAACTCAAGAAATGGCGACCCTTAACCTCCTCCTCTGTTCTGTGTTTTATATTTCTACTTTTTTTCATAGGGATTGATATAACCAGAGCAAATTTTGTTTCTTCCAGAATTTCTGTTATTGTACGATGTGGACATAACGCGTGTGGCCCACTATAACAATTAGTTCTTGCAAGAAAATGATGAGTTATGACACATGTTCATATCCATGGTAGGTCCCCATGATACATGGCGATTTGTTAAAACTCGGTTAACGTAAATTCATGACTCGTGAGTTAATTTGGCTAAGAATAATGTTAAAGGCACCCCCAGTTATTACCAAGGGCACCTCCACCATAGCCAAAATTTTTGTCTTATACGAGTTAAAACTTAAAAGTTTCGGAATGAGCTAATTTTTTTGTGACCAGATCATTCTCACTAAAAATCAGTTCATTCTAAAACTTCTAACCCCTATCAAAATTGGTTCACAAAAAAAAATGAACGATTTATGATTCTTGAATTTGTTTTAGTGAGATTAAAAATTTACCTAAAATCAGCTCATTCTAACCTATTTTAAAACTTTTAACTCATATAATACAAAATAATTTGACTATGGTGTGGATTGTCCTTATTAATACATGGGGTGCCTTTAACATTACTTTTTAGGTGAACTAATATTATATATTTAAAGAGTGTTTTAGTAAATACCATCTTATGAAATATACAATGCCAGGTTTACCCTCTAAAAAAAATGAAAAATTAGGTTTAGCCCTTAATTATAATTTTGTTTAAAATTTCATCATTTTCTACATTTTCAATTTTTTTTTATTTTTTATTTTTTAAGATTGATTCCTCTTGTTATTAAAAAGATATACTTTGGTTATTTTTCATCTCTTTAACAAGTTTAGTAATAAGGATAATCACCATCGAGACGCATTTTCTTTTCTAGTTTGATGATATCGTGAAGGGCTTTCTTTATCTTTTGAAAAATAATTTATGAGATAGGTGAAATCTCCATGGAAGGATACTTTTTATGTTTTTGATATATATTTCATGGGAGATGATATCACCAAAGGCACATTTTCATCATGGATAAATTTATTAATTGTAGGGAAAATTACTTAAAAGACCTTGGCGGGGGGATTTATTTTTTAAAAATCCCAAAGTTTTGGACGATAACTTGATAGGACATTTAGTAAAAATTTTATTTCTTAATGATCCCTCATTATTGGCAAGTCCACTATTTTTATTTATTGTCCAGTTCACAAATTTTATTGTCAAACTCACCACTATTTATTGTCGAGTTCATTATTTTTTTATTTATTTTCGAACTCGACAATAAATAAGATGGTGAACTCAACACTGGTAAAACCCACCCAATTTCAATTTTCAAGTTTTTTTTTTACTAAAATACAAGGAAAAATCAATTAAAATTTTGAGATAATGATTTGTTTAGATGATTTCAAACTAAAAAAATCATTCTTGATTGATTTTCATCTAAAAACTATCAAAAAATAAAAAAATCCTTGAAAATGACTTCTTCCTTCTTAAATCCTTTTCAACAAAATGGAGTATCCGAAACTCGACTGAAAAGTCAAAAATTCAATTATTTTATATGAAAACAATGAGTTTGAACAATTAGAACATTTAATCATGAGAAATGTGGGAGATGAGGTCATAACTGTTAATAAAAGAAAAGTTTACTAAATGAACTATTAAGAGACCACCTAAAATTTAAGGATTATTTGAAAAAAAAAAATCCCTCCACCAGGGGTCCTTTAAGTAATTTTTCCCTTAAATGTAATACATTCCACATACCCACCAATGGCATTAAATCCAACACGTCATTTGGGAGATTTTGCAGGTCTTTTTAGCACGAAAAGCTTAGCAGTGGCATTATTCAATATTTCTTGGCCCCACTTACTTTACAGGACTCAACTTCTAGTTAATAAACATGATTATTTTTCATAATTGATTTTTAATGATTGATTTAATCATTTTGATACTCAAATCAAATGATTATGAATGAATTATCATATCCTTATAAGTGTGTGACAAAGCATTTTCATTGGAAGGATTTCAGAAATTCATGTCATCCATTTTCAACACCTTCGATCAAGTTCAAAAATGATTCTGTTTTGAATTTTGTTCTTTTCGATATGAGTTTTTCTATAAAATCTAGAAGACCGGTGTTGGATTATTAATTTGATTATCCATGTGGGCCCAACGACTCTTTGTAAGATTTGAATCTTTTTAATAAAATTACAACAGATAGGTCTGCCTTCTGCCCAGTAAATCTTTCTTTCTTTTAATGTGATAAAGTAGATAATACTTGACACTGAAGTATTACTTCTTAGGGAAAGCTTGACTTCTTGTATGTTTGCAGGGTAATACTTAAAGACTGCAGTTGTACTTCTTTTGGGTATTTTTTTCTTTTTTGTCGTTTTGTTTATTATCTTTGATCTTGCAAATATTGACAAGTTTGTCCTTAAGCTGGCACAAGAAAATTTTATCCATGCACCCAAACATGCCCTAATGATGATTTAATCTTATGCTGGCACAAGAAAAACTTACCTGTGCCTAAATGATTGAATTGTCTGACTTATTAAGACATTTTGTCCTTCATTTATCACTTTAAATTCAGCTTAAGCAGTATTGCATTTCATGTAACATTGTGGCCGAGCCATGGGGAGCATTCTTAATTTCTTTTCGTGGAAGCATGTTTTGTCATTGAGTCATGATAATATGACGCCCGCCTCCATCACAGGACCATAGATCATTTGCCTCGGGAGACACAAGAAAATGATTTACGATTATACATTTCTTGGGCAAATGATCTATGGTTCTAAGAGAGTCCGACTTTGAAGCAGACAGCCCGCTTCAAATATTGAAGGAACCCTCTTTATTATAAGCCAGGTGGAATTTTGAATTTATTTCATGCCCTTACATTTCTGTCATAATTTGAAACACTTTCTTGGAAATGCCATGTGTAATCCAATGGAAAGAGTTCCATCAAAATTTTGAAGCGGACGTGTGTTAGAGGGGGGCATTAGAATATCATCACACATTGTCATTTAATTCTATATAGACTCAGGGTCCAATTCAGTGTCCCGTTCCTATAAAATTGGTTAGATGTCTGTATGACATGCATTACTTGGTGCTTAAAACACCTCGGGCTCCTACTCAAGCCGTTCATGCAGCCCAATGTGTTTGAACTCCAATAACAATGTGCCACGTAGACACCTAATGTTATTATAAGAATGGGACACCGTTCAGGATCGCATCGCAACTCTTCTATATATCATAAAGACATAAACCATATCTTTATGAAAGTTCAAAGATATTTGAACTCAGAGATATATGAGCCAAAGTTCATCACACTGCAGAGAAACCACCAAAAATACTAATAAAAAGTTCAAAAGAAAGTTGATATTTACTAACCATGAAAGAAGCAAGGTTTTAAAGTTGCCTTGACTTCCCTCTGTAACTGATGATGTACAACATTGTGAATCTTTACATTCTTGTAAAAGTTAAAGAGAGGTAAGACTTTTATCGTCTTGCTTTTCAAGTGGAAACTATCTAACAACGGATTTATTCATAATGAATAGCTTAAGGCCATCCAATTTTCAACTATAAATCGTGGAATGTGTTCAAGTTTGAACCTTTTGGCCATTAACAACAACAATATTTGTTGGATATCACTTTCGTTTGGAGGATCTGCTCTCAAGAACACATTATTATTTTCGATGTCCGGATGATGCCATAAGCACCGCTACGGCCACAATAAACATGAACAACATGCCCGCAAGCAATACATACGTTCTTCTTGACGATCTTCGATACTCTCCAAACAGAATTACGCCCCAAAAAGTGCTCACCAGTGGAAGAGCCTAATATTATCACAAATCAGGATCAATTTAAAGAAATTTTTTGGAATATGTGTGTGCGTGCGCTCGTGTGTGTGTGAAGTGTGAAATACATGTATATACACAAACCTGAACAGCATCAGCTGCCGCATACCCCGCAGCTTGACCTCCCATGAACTGCAGACCATTCCCGAACCCACACAAGAAGCCAGCCAAAAGGGCCCACTGTCTGCCTTTCCAGTCACTTACGTAAGCCTTTAAAGACGACCTTGGTAAGTTGAGTACGGGGCGGTAAAGGAAGATAACATTTAGAATAATAGCAAGGACGAAACAGGAGACCGAGAAGTAGAAAAATGCGGTGTAGACCACCAAATGAGGAACCCCTTTTTCCAATGTGTGCCATTGGTCATTTGTTGCGAGGTTGAATGCTGGTGAGAAGAGAGAGAAGCAAACACCGGCAAAGAAAGTTAGGCTCAGACCAATAAAGATGCTCTTCCCAAACACCTGCCCATTAGAAACCAAAAATGTATTGAGAGTCAATGATGTCATGCAAATTCATATACAACAAATTCTAGGTATTTACTTATACGTAATGCAGTGGATAACCAACCTTGATTGATCTTCTGCTCTCAAGCTCTATGAGGAAGTCCGCAGTTCCAAATTTTGCTTTCTCAACATGAACACTTCCATTCTCCAAATCCTTTTTTCCATCTAAGAATGTTTGTTTAGTTATTAGGAGTCTTGATAGTGATAAACTAAAAGAAAGTCGAATGAGATTGTTGATCACGTGGAGTGAGGACCAATTACAAAGAACATGCACGTTGAACTGACTCAATAGAGTTGAATGAAGGAACGGGATTCGTTCATCCAACCCCAACTTTTGGGATAAGTCTTCAATTGTGGTGATTTAGTATTAGGAGCCCAAAAATAATAATATTCAATTACCAAACGAGAACTTACCTTTGCTTGGAAAAGCATCATTAAACTCCGAAACTTCAATAGGCCTGACAAAGTTCAAATATTTTGCAAGATATTACTAGAAGAAAGAAATATACCCTGACCCGTCCTTGTGACTATTTGACAAAATAGTAATAGTTTGCAAGGAATTACTAGAAGAAAGAAATATACCCTGTCCCGTCCTTGTGACTATTTGATAAAATACTAAGCTTCACTTTGTTATCAGCTGCATTGGAGGAGTGAACGGCAGATCCAAGACAAATTGCAATTAGAAAACATCCAACGCCAGGGAAAAGAATCTCAGCTTTATTGATTCGGTCATCTAAGAAGTAGTTCAAGCTTGTGCCTGATACATTTGAAAAAAATGGAGAAAATGAGCATATAACTGGACCGTTGTGCTAAATAAAAATCTTGTTAAAGAAATATTGCCAAGAAATCTAGAAAATTATAGATTTTGATTTGTGGGTTGATGTACCTATAACAACAGTTATGCTGGACGTAACCACCTCTGTCACTGACAGACCAACAAAAGCCCAAGCATACTGTGTGGACAAGTTCCCAAGGCTAAGAACCACCCCACCAGCCATTGCAAATAATACACTTGGCCAATTGTCCTGTACAAGTAGCAAATGTTATGGATAAAGCAGGGTTTAACTGATCCATTACAAAAGAGAGAAAGAACAATTAAGACATTGTGAAGATTGATTCCAATGGAGCAGTGATTGGCACTTGAAGTTTTTTTGTCGATTAAATTAGATCAATATGGAACAGAGGTAATAACTGGATAAGATTAATGTTGCGTGACACACTTCAACCGCATGGAAAGAATTTGCAAAGCAAGGACAGTCTCATTGAACTGTAGGTCAGAGAATATTACAATTACGGAAAAAAATTATTTTCTCTGGTACAACAATTAATCTCTTACAAGCAATAAATGTGAATTTAGAATAAGTAGGAACATGGAGAGGATAGGCCAGTAAATATAGGTGGCCGGTAAAAATTCTAAAGCGGGTCAAGTGCAACGAATACAAACGATGGCCCGAGTTAGAAGGAATGCGTGAAACGAAGGTTCTAAAAGAGCAAGAAGAAGACCAAGCCAGATGTGGACTGAGGTAGTTAGAGCAGGTACGAAGACGCATGTATTAACATAAGACATGACTTATACAACACGCTTCTTCCATCCGTCCGCATAATATATAGATAGGATTTTGATGACCGATGATGATGACCGAGAGAGAAGATCAAGGTGGAGGACAAGGTCTCCTCATTGCTTTTGTCTATGTACACATTACAAACATAAGGAGTCACACCAACATGAGTAGATTACCTTGTGTTGTCTTATCATGGTGTTTTTTTGGGAAATTGAAGAAAATAATAAAAGAAACTGTGAAGTAGTTTAGAACATCCCCTCAGACCAAGGATTGTGCCATCTACTTTGTAGCACTAATTCTATCCCAAAAAAATTCTTCCTTTCTTCTCTCTTAAAGCACCAACGTAGATTGAGAAATCCAAAAGCTCGCTACTTAAACCTGATAAAGGTACCATTTCCATTTACCTATCACTTTTATCCAACACAACCATAGTTTTACTACTTTGTGCCCAAATTTCACAAGAATCAAATAAAGTTCTCAAAAACGAATTACTAAGAATAATAACATCATCATCATCATCATAGGGTGTATAATACTTTCTTCCATTTTGCAGCTAACTCGAATACAACTAGAACAGAACAAAGTTTGCTTGATAGAAAAATATAAATGAATGATACTAAGAACTGAAAGAAACTCACCTGGGAAAGCTGAGTAAAGAAATTTGGCATATCGGGTTTGCTGTCACCAATTTGACCAAAGGTTAGAGCAATGATCACGGCGGCCAAGAGATTTGTGATCGAGTAATCCAGGTAAGTATGCTGCGGAAGCCGACCCCTTCTCTCTAAAAGAGTAAGAATAGCTGGCCAAGTACCCAAGAAGAGGAGGGCAAGCAACATGCAGGCTATGGCACCTCCCTTACTCTCCACCACATACATCTTCAACCCACTAAACTAGATACTCTCAATTGAATGATATTTCAATCAAGGAAGAAAACCCAACAAATCCTGCAAGAGAAGTAGCAGTTAGCCGACCCACTTGACTGATTTAACAACTTTACATTAAATTCAAACGATGAAGAACAAAGGAGAAACAAAGAAAAAAAAACATGTTTGTTTGGAGACTATTATAAAGATGAACCATTTGAATCAAAATAAAATAAAACCAATTAAAAGAAGAATCAGAGAATTTATATAAAAATATCGATACACACAGATAGATAGATACATAGATAAAGTCATAGAGATGGAGAGAGATTTAGCTCCAAAGGATGAATTCAAGATAGCCAGTTGCATTGCAAGATACGCCATGTTCAAGAGAATATTTAAAATAAAAAATTTAAAAGGAATCCAAAAAGTATAGAATATATCAAAAATTATCAAAAACAAAAAATTAAATCAAAGAGAGTTGTTAATCAGGAAAAAAAAAAGCTTATGAACTAAGAATACCCAATTTTCAAAAATGTCAACCACTACCAACATTCAAGAGAAAGGCACAGATAGATACAAACAACCCATAAGTATGTCAACATCTATAGATCAGACATAAAAGCCATTAGAGATTGAATCTTACAAGCGAGGGCCTATATATGGCTCATAAAAAAGAGTAAACAAATGAAGGAAGAAAAAGAAGTCAAAGTAGAAAACAACAGCCACACCATATACTACAATTAAAAAAGAAAAGTAAGACTTTAGAGCGTCATATTGACTTTTCTAAACTCAATTACTAAAAAACCATTTGCCCCCAATCAACAGCGATCACAAGTACCTGCTTCAGAATTCTTCTCTTAAAGAAGATGAGCAGTTGCAGAGATGAAATATACTCAAGAACTTAAAATATTGCAGAGGAGATACTTCAACGACCCTTCACCATATTCAATATAGATCCAAATATAAAAAATAAAAATAAAAAATGAGATAGAGTGAAGGAACCCAAGGACCCAATCATTTTTAATTAAATTACAGAATATCCATTTAGCCTCAAATCACCAAAGACCACAACCAACAACCTTAGATTTCACCAAAACTTCAAGGCCACAATCTTTAAACTAAATTACAGGAAACCCATTTGGCATCAATCACCAAAGATCACATCCATTCCTCCAAAACTACAGCAATATTTGAAAAGCTGGTTAAAAAGAACAAACAAAAGAGTTTGTGAAATTGAAATTTTTTTTTTTTTTTTTTGGAAGATAAAGTAATATAAATTGCCGAGGTACTTACACTGAGGAATCAGTATTCAGTGATGGGTTGTAAGAGATTCCGCTTGAGACTTCAAAAAGGATCTGCTTAGCTGGAATCTAAAGAGCCCATTAAGATTCTTTGAATCTCGTTTCTATGTTTGGTCTACAAAGGCTATGGTTTCCCAGTTAATCATTCCTCTCTTACATCACAAAAGTCAACATATCGCGATAAATTTGGCGTAGTGCCACATGAGAAAAAGAGCTGTGCTACACTGACTCACTACAACACTGCCTTCAAGTACTTTGTATAGAGAACCACCGATTTTCCTCAAGTGTACAGTAATCGTATCTCGATGAAAAGCATCTAGTGGTAGTCTGTATGCCATCACGTCAGTGCGGTTTCTTTTTCTTTTTTATAGCAATAAATACAGATGACACTTTCGTATCTTTTAGATTTTGATGAGTTTGACTAGGGGTAACATTTGGTCGGTCGGGTCGGATCTGTGTCTTATTGTTTTTTGTTGATATAAGGGTATTATGAAATGTATCAAACCCAAAACCCAACCCATTTACAAGTAGGTCTACCTGACCCGATCCATATATAATATATTTAATAAAATTATAATCTATTTTGACAAAAATAATTTTCATTTCCACCGCCAAAAATAAAATACCAATAATAAAAATAAGTTAGACGCAATCATAAACCAATATCTACCAACATAAATTAAGTTTTATCATCAAAAATAAGTAATTTAAAAAATTCTTAAATAGTTATTGATATATTTAAAATTACAAGACAGAATAATTAAATGTATCAAAATGGATTAAGCCAATTGATGCCCTTAACCCGGATCCGAACTATTTAATAATCGTGTTAAACATGTTGACACGATTATGACTCAAATCCACTAATTTTGTGTCGTGTTCATGGGTCATGTTAGGATTGTCATTCCTAAGTTTGACCATGAAATAAATGGAATAATTGTTATTTATGAGATTTATGAACATTTATAAATAGTTAAAGGAAAATGATGGATTGCCTTCATCAGACACTATGTTCCACATTTGTGCTAATGTGATAGTATATAAAGAATCGTTGATGTTTTAACTTGTATCTCAAGAAAAATCTATGATTTTCTATGCACTATCATGTCAGCGCAATGGAAGTGTAGTGTCCAACAGAGATAGTTCATGGCAAATTTGTAACTTAAAATATTAATTAAAGGACTTTTGAATATTATATAGTAAAAAATATATTTCATAATTTTAAAAATTAACTAAGGGATAGGATTACAATTTTCTTGGTTTTTGACCAAAATTACCTTGGACTATATTAAGTTCAAATGTAAAATAGGCAGTATTTGAGAGATCCAAATTTTGGCGTTCATATCACTTCTACGCTACCTTCTCTCATTATAATATTAAAGATAATAGAATCTTAATTATAAAAAGAAAATTAAATATAAAAAAATGAGTGATTTAGACATCCTTACATCTTGGCCATTACTAAAAAGATACTACATGTGTTTTCAAACCGATGACCTACATGCCATTTGTGAGATAGACGATTCGAATTGTCAAGATCATCTTAACATTTCAATATGAATCATCCAGATCAACAATTCAAATGATTGAGATTGATGATTTAAATAATCGACCTCAAGGACTTGAAAAGTCAATTTCCATGAATTAAATTCATGGTTTTATTGGAGAGATGGGCATTAAGAAAGAAAGAATTTACTACTGGGTTGTTAAGGTACAATCCACAAATCATTATCCATTTAGAAAGGCATCCCTCCTATAATTTACTAATTTACCCTAAATTTATTTGCATCTCATATCTCATTGCGTACATTATATGTTGTTTTTGATTTCTTGAATGTCGTATGATGTTGACAATGGATACCTTCGAAGGAGGGAACCTTGATTATTCTTAAAAAGTAGATCTGACGTTCCCTGACTTGGCCATGATAGAATCATAGATTTTTCCTCATGTATCTCGAGAAAATGATCTATGATTCTTTTACTACCATCTCAGGAAGCGTATAAAGAGCGTCAGGTTTTAGAGCGCTAGATTATCATGACTCAAAAGGGAAATATGTTAAAATAATTTAGTTGTGTACAACAACAATGAAAGGGAATTTGTAAATTAATTGAAAGACAAACAAAAAAAATGAAAATTTTGAATGGATGAAGCTTGGAATTGAGTATTTTTGGAGAGGACTCATAATCCTTAATTCTGTTATAACAAAGGACACGTCATGGACAAAAAGGGTTAACTTTTAAAAGAAAAATTGCAGGGGCATTCCGAGAATTGAACTCGGGACCTCTCGCACCCTAAGCGAGAATCATACCACTAGACCAAATGCCCATTGTTTTCTTAAATGGAAATATTAAATATATAATATGTTAATTTAATCCAGTAGTCCACTCCTCAAGAGTCCTGAGATGCCGCTTGATGTCTGTTTTGGATGATCCAAGTCACTTTCAAAAAAATTAGCCAATTCTCCCACTATTAAATATATAAATTCACTTGAATTTAAAAAAAATTACATTGTATGGTAAATATGTTTTAAGTAAACAATTGGCTCAAGACCCATTTAAGTCTGGTGAATCTCTTTCATAGTCCCATATTTGCAGAACCGCCATAAAGTTCAGTCTTTTTTAACAAACTGATTGGCGAAAATTTATCCATTATTGCAATTTACTCTAATATCAAAGACTCATTAAAAATTTGGGGTCAACTGAACAAATTTTGTTACTCCATTTGATTGTCTAGAGCTATATCTTTTGTTAATTCAAGTGTCTTCATATCATCTTTCACAAGGACAACAAATCTCAAGCTCTCCATTAAGTGGAGAGCCACAAGAACGAAACTCATATCCAGCAACCAATTTCATTCATTAAGACCAACCCAATTTTTAAAAGCAACAAGTGCTTCCATTTGCCTAACGTTCTTCCTCAGCTTTGCCATTTTGAGCTTCTTATGAGTCTCCACAAATGCTTGTTTGCATCTCAACTTATCCACAAAGATCTTAATTTCGTGGGCCTTCTCCAGGACTTGCATTACTACGTCAAAGAAACCACCCTTAACAAAAGCATACAATAATGCATCCATCAAGTTATGATCCAACTTAAACCCCTTCCCACCATTGACAGAAACCCTCTTCTTCATTATTTCCTTCCACAAGACCAAAACACTGGAATATTTCTCTTCCATCACATACCCATTGATGAGAGACAAATATGTCTGTTCATTTGGTTCAAATTTTAATAACACCATCCTTCTGAAAGTCTCTTTCGCGTCCTCCAATCTCCCAGCTTTACAGAAGGCATGTATGATCGAGTTCCAGTCATGGGTGCCAACCTTGACACGTGAGTTCCCCACGACCTCGTCTAAAAAGGCAGCCATTAACTCAGGCCGGTGATTTTCTGTTAAGCTAGTCATGATAGTTATGTAGCTCACTTGTAAGTCGGTTATTCTCGCTTCCCTCATGTCCCTAAACAAAGAAAATGCAGCTTGGAAATCTTGATTTGACATGGATGCTTCTATCAAAGCATCGTAACTATGGGCATCCAAGCGAAGCCCAGAAGCGCTGATCTCCTTAACAAACTGAGTGGCCTCAGTCGTCCGATGCTCTTTACAATAAGCCTTCAGGATCAAAGCATAGACACCAAGCCCAATGGAACTCACCTCATCTTTCATCTCATCAAGAATGATGTGAGCTGTTTCTAATAACCCAAGGTTAACACACTCGTTCACAATCCTAAACCCAACAGAGCTACCAATCCCAATCGAAGAAGATTCCAACTTTTGAGCTTCGATGATCAGCTTAGCCAAGTTCTTAATACTTCCATTTTGAAGAAAAGCCTTCACAAGCTCCTTATACGTTTCTTCACCATAATTCAAACTTTGGACATCTCCCTCTCGAAAGCTACGCAGAAAAATCTCCGAAATAGATTCTAAATTGCCAGATTTAACATATCCACGAATCAAATTACTGTAAAATACCCTTTTGGAAGAAAAACCAAAATCACCCATCAGTCTCTCCAACTCAATAATTTTGCCTTCAAGCCCCTTTGATGCATACAAATAAGCAAGAAACCCAAAGCTCAATTCGTCCGGCTGAACACCCAAAGCCAACATTGTTTCCATAACATTCTCGGCATCCATCACAGACTCAAGATCACAACAACATCCCTCTAAAGCCACATTACAAGCAATCAAATCTGGTTTCATGAAATCCAATTTCTCACCCAAAGCAATCCTACAATTCTCATTAAAAACCCTTAGAAATTTGATAAAGGTACCATTTTTCCGACTAAGTTCAATCAGTAAGCCTCCCCAAAGAACAAAAGGAGGGAAAAATCTGTTCTTGAACATGGATTCAATCAAAGCAAAAGCAGGGGCAGCTGTGTTTGCAGATTTCATGGCATGTAAAAGGGTCTCAATGGTGTCAAATGATAGTACTTGTGGGTTCTTCTCAAACAAAAAGATCACAGAAGCAAAAGCCCTCTTGAGATTATGGATATCTTTAAGAGAAGATAAATGTGTGATGAGAGAGTTGGAAAGATTCTTACTTGGGAAGGCTGAGTTGCTTGTGAGGATCTTGAAGGACTTCCATGCTTCATCAGTGTTGTGGGTGTCAAGGAATGTATGGAGATTGGATTCTATAGCAGTTTTGTGATCTAAGGTTAGGGTTTGTGGTGTAGATTCTAGGGTTTTGAGGGGTTCTTGGGAGGGTGTTGGGGGACTTTTTAGGGCAAAAATGGAGGGTTGGAGGATGGAATTTAGGTTAGGGATTTCAGGTGTTGAGGGAAATTGTCTAAGTGAAGCAAAGGAGAGAGACTTTCTCCACATCCTTTGCTGAGGAATACTGGCTGTTGCTTACACACCCTTTCTGCTATCATGCGTTATGGGTTAAGTCTTTAAGTCTGCCCCCACGCATCTTAGATATGAAGAGAAGGAAAAAAAAAACAATGAGGTTCTGTTTGATACAATTCAGCTTTTACTTCAGGATTCTTTGTTTAGGAGAAGCAGAAGCTCGAGTTTGGGAAACTACTTTTAGGAAAATCTTGTTTGTTCCAAAAGTTAATGAAAAAGTAGTAGAGAAAGGTCGAATTGATTTTTTTATTTAATCAATAAGTTAAGAAGAACGAAGGAGGAAATCGTCATTTCATTCTCATACACTTTTTCAGTGTTGGCTTTCTCTTAGTGGCTCTGGCACGAAAGCAATCCTAGTAAAACTTCTCAAAAATGCAATTTTCGATTCCCAAAAAATTGTTGAAGTAGAAGTCGTTACAAAGAAATGTGTTTTTCCAATTATTTCAATTCAAAACCCAAAAAGCCGTTGGAAAAAGTCATAACGAACAGACCCTTAACTTCTAATATCTTCTCTGGGTTTGTTTTTTAATTAATTCATCTAAAGGTCTTGGCAAGATGTTTCCCCAATTATAGGTTGTGCCCACCACATTAGTACATTAATTAGGATGACACTCTACTTAACTAAATTTATCAAATAAAAAGAAAGGGCCCGTGTGGATACAGGAGTCAAAAGTACTTAAAACATAAATATTTTCATAAGTACTTTTTTAAGTACTGTCTGGAGTAGGTGGATAACTGTTGTGTGTTTGGATACAGGTTCTGAAAAGTACTGTTAGAAGTACTTTTGATAAAGTTTTGTGTTTGAAAACTATTTTGAATTCTGTTTAAATGATCAAAATGCCCTTATAAGTATCAGTTACTATTTTTAACATTATAACTCAACAAATTATTCTTTAAAAGAAATAAAAGTTACTATTTCTATCCATAAAAATTAATATAAACACCCAACAATTATAAATAAATAAAAAATATTGTGAGCAAATATATACAACCACTAAAAATATGAAGAAGTTTTCACCACATCAATGGATAGTAAATTTGTGTGTAATTGTTCACATCAATCTTCCAATATGAAAATTTCAACCATGGTTGGAATGCTCATGGATAAATCATTGAGTGAGCAATTGGGGGAGCTAGAAATCCAAATTCAAATGTTACACTAAAAGGCTACCATCACATCAATGGATAATAATAAAATATTATCTAATTGCATTTTTGAGAGTATGCTTGTAATTCTCAAAATTTATGAGGTACTTGTCCTAAATGCTACACCAAAAAGCTACCACCACATCAATGGATAGTAATATAGTATTACTGCAATTGCATTTTCGAAAGTATGCTTGTAATTTTCAAAATTTATGAGGGTCATACTTGTCCTAAATGTTACACCAAAAGGCTACCACCATATCAATGGATAGTAATATAATATTATTTCAATTGCCTTTTTGAGAGTAGGTTTGTAATTTTCAAAATTTATGAGGGGCATACTTGTCATAATCTCGTCATTTTGACAATGTTTTGTGGCTCCGCGCAAGAGTAGCTTAGAAAAATAGCACCATCGGTACTCCGTGAAAAAGCAATAAAATGACTCCACAGTAAAGTGGTCCTTTCTAGGAGTAATTTATCCAAACACCTTTAAAGTGCTTCTGACTCCTCGAAAAAGTCAAAAATACTTAGAAAAGTCAATCCACACAAGCCCAAATATTCTAGTTATATTTTAGATTAATTACAGATAAAAGTATTTCAATATTTTTTTGAGAATCATATTAGTAAATTGGGCATAACATAAATAAGGGTATTGAGATGAAAATTTTAGGTTTGATAAAATTAAAAATGACCTCGTTCGAGAAAATGCAAGAGTAGCAAATCTTCATAGGCAATGAACTAAATAAATGTCGATGGAAATAATTTGATTTCGATGAGAGCTAGTTATAATCTCAATTAGAAGAAATATTTAAGTTTAAGGGAATTGATTTGGTACCGCATCACTATCATACCATTATCAATCTAAAATCTTTATCTTATGAATTGAATCTGATCTGATCAGATCAATGAATTATCAAACCGAATTCGATTGAGATTCTACTAAATTTAAAAATTGATCTAATCCAACAACAATTTTGTATTTTTTTTATTTATTATTATAGAAATTATGTCTTGTTTAGAAAAACTTAGGGTTTGGGTAAGAGAGAGAGAGAGAGAGAGAAAGAGAATTAGAAGAATGAGACTCGCCTAATTGAGAATCCCTTGAATACAATAGCCATGGTTTTTTTTGCTTCGAGAGAGAGATACCTCATTTTCGAAACATACTCTCTATGGCACCAAATCAAACAATCACATATTTCATTTCAGAGAGAGAAATACTAGAAGAAGGGAAGAGAGCCAAGAAGAAGGAGACTCCCATGATTGAGAAACCCTCGAATGCAAGCGCCATGATTTCCACTTCAAGAGAGAGAGGAGAAGGTGGAGTCGTGGTGTACGTTGAAAACAACAAATTCTGGGGAGACTCAGGTTGAGAACAATGGGTTTATGAGAAATTTTTTTAAAACAAAGATATGTCCATCATCAAACTTAAAATGAATTTTTTTTCCTATTGAAACTAATTAGATTAGCACTAGTTCGAAATTTAATTGGTTATTTAAATTTCAATCCAAATCCTATCCAAAATATTGATCTGAACCCTATTTTTTCAGATCGAATTGGGTATGATTTGAAAAAATTGAATATCATGGAAAAGCAATAAAAAATCCTAAAGAATCATGATGGAGATGATGAAAGTAAATATGGACACTTTTTAATAACATAAGACATTGCTTAGAATGTTGTGCATTGGAAGAATAAGTATTTATAGAATTGGTTTTGGCACCCCAATTTCGTAAAGTACTTATAACACCCCAATTAAAGATTAAAACACACTATTTAAACATTACAAAGGTCCATCTCAAATTATTATCTCAACACCATAACATTCGTTCAAATAATTTCAATAGTTGTTTATAATTATGATTAGGCTTATATAAAACATAAACCCAAAAAATAGAAATTTAGAAAGAAAAACAAAATGAGGAAAGCTTCTATTGTCACCCAAACTCTTACTTATTCTCAACCATTTATTTATTTCCTTTATTTTTAATTAGGGTGTAATAAGGAAAAGTTGGGATGCCAATAGCAACTCTCTTTATTTAACTATTACAAATCTTTGGGATGAGAGTTTGGTGAGTCTCTTGTAGAAGACTAAAGTCAAGTTAGTTTGATTTTGTTAGTGTGTGAACCAAAGAATCATAGTCGGTGGGCTTAGAAGGACAAAACTGTAGAAAACGAGGCTCATAACGTGCAGTAGATATATATGCCTATCAATGTTCTCAATTTAAGAGACATATCTCTTGAAGTGTCTATATGGGGCAAGTCTTGCAAATCAATTTTTTTTATTGTTGTGGCACAAAAAGGAAATCGAACAATTAATTTAGGAAAAAATATTTATTAATTATTAAATTTTTTTTTTTAATTTTCAAAAAAGTAAAACCTCGACAGTCCGATCGTTGTTTTTCATACTCTTAGGCCCTGTTTGTTTGCATTGCAAACCGTCGCAAATATAAAACTTTGTGTATGTAGAGATTTACATTTACTGAATTTGACAAAAGATCCCACTTTCACTCTCATTTCGATAAAATCGGGTAAGAATTTCTTATGTTTTTTTTTTTTTTTTTTTGGTTATAGTATTATAAGTTCCATTTAAATTATTAATTATTTAATAATTATAAAATACTATATTATTTTTGTAATAATTTTCCCTTATGTTAAAGAAAAATTATGAAAAAAATAATATAATAGTAATAATTATTAAAAGCAATAATTTTAATTATTTGTATGTATTAGTTACATTTTTTTTAATATAATGTTTTAATTATTAAAAATAGCAAATAATAGTTATTTCAAGAGTTGCAAATAATAAAATATAACAAATAATGTATACGTAATTATCAATATTATTTGTAAGTAGTAATATAAAGAAATATAACAAATAATAAAAATAATAATAGTTATTATATTTATTTGTAATTAATAAAATATAAAAAATAATATATGTAATTATTAATGTTATTTGTTAATATTATATTATTAATATAATACTTACAAATAATAATTATTAATATAATGATAGTTACAAATAATAAAATAAAAGAAATAATTCATAAAATTATCAATATTATTTATTTTTCACCATTATTTGTAAGTATTAATTACAATTTTTTTAATATAATAGTTATAATTATTAAAAATATTAATTTTTAGGATTACAAATAGATATATTTTTAAGGATTACATTACAAATAAATATAATAAAACATAATAAATAATTTCATATTTATAAGTAGGGAAAACTATTAAAAAAGTAATAAGCCGTCGGTTGGATCGTCAATTTTCATGGGGGTATTTTTGTCAATTTGAAAAAAGGCGATCCAACCGTCGATTTATTACTTTTTGATAAATTTGAAAAAGTATTATTTTTTAAATAATTATTAATTAATTTATTATTATTATTATTTTATTAATTTGTTTTCATGAAAATCAATCAAGAATGATTCTTTTGGTTTGAAATCATCTAGACAAGTCGTTATCTCAAGTTTTTAGTTGATTTTTTTCATGTATTTTAGTCAAAAAAACAAAGATGGATGGGCTTTATTGGTGTCGAGTTCACCATTTTTATTATTATTGTGAAGTTTGATATTTTTTATTTTTTTTTTAAATTGTCAAATTCAACAATAAAACGTGTGGAACTCAACAATAACGTGATTGAGCTCACAAATAATGAGGGACCATCGAATACGAAGTGTACTAAATGAACTATCATGCCACCTCACAAAACTTATGAACTAAATAGGACATCCCTACATCAGGACCTTTTAAGTAATTTCCCCTATAAATTATTATTGAGTGTTGGTAACTCACCTTAAAAACCTGATATGAGAGAAGAAGCGATGGCGGTCATGGCTCATGGAGCACTCCATCTTTAGGCCCACCAAACCTACTTCGGGATCTAAACTTTAGAAATACAACTTGGTCCAGACAAGCCCATTTTTCCTCCACAAAATCCATCAATTTCAACCTTTTGAGATAAAAAATTTTATTCTCGTACCTTCAAATTTAATATTTCATCTCCTTTTGAACCTTAAAATCTCAAGAACAAAATATGATTTTTTGAGAAATAGAAGATGATGAATTTTGGATAGATTTTTTTTTCTTCTAAAAGTGGTTGAAGTTATTGGTTGAAATGGTGTTGAATATGCTAAAAATAATTAATGACGTAGTTGAAGTTGTTCAAATGATATCTTGTGAGATACAGATTCACGACTCCTAAACTTTTCATGTTAGGAGAGTCAATTGAGTGTGCCATGTGGGGTAGTCAAATCATCACGACTCGAGAATTGTGATAGTCTGACTTACATCACTCAATCAATTCTCCAGATATGACAAATTTGGAAATATGGATCTATACATCTCGGGATACACACCTTTAGGCCCACCAAACCTACTTCGGGATCTGAACTTTAGAAATACAACTTGGTCCAAACAAGCCCATTTTTCCTCCACAAAATCCATCAATTTCAACCTTTTGAGATAAAAAATTTTATTTTCATATCTTCAAATTTAATATTTCATCTCCTTTGAACCTTAAAATCTCAAAAACAAAATATGATTTTTTGAGAAATAGAAGATGATGAATTTTGGATAGATTTCTTTTTTCTTCTAAAAGTGGTTGAAGTTATTGGTTGAAAATGGTATTGAATATGCTAAAAATAATTAATGACATAGTTGAAGTTCTTCAAATGATATCTTATGACATACAGATCCACGACTCTTAAACTTGTCATGTTAGGAGAGTCGATTGAGTGTGCCATGTGGGATAGTCAAATCATCACGACTCGAGAATTGTGATAGTTTGACTTACATCACTCAATCAGCTCTCCAGATATGACAAGTTTGGAATTATGGATCTATATGTCTCGGGATACACATTTTATGGGGAAGGGCAATTTTGTGTATCGAGGCATATAGATTCTCGGATCTGAACTTGTCATGTTAGGAGAGTCGATTGAGTGTGCAACGTGGGATGGTCAATTACCACGATTCATATCTTTTAGTTTGGAAAAAATTTGGCTAGACTAGTGGTTGAAGAGGAGGGTATTTAGGTAATTCTCAGTTAGTCTTTTAGGACAGAATGAGATCAAAGGGTGTATCAGCAAATTTAGAAACTCATTATATCTGATTCAACCAAAAAGAAAAAATGAATCGAATTATGTAGCTACGAATACCTGTAATATAAAGAAATATAACAAATAATAAAAATAATAATAGTTATTATATTTATTTGTAATTAATAAAGTATAAAAAATAATATATGTAATTATTAATGTTATTTGTTAATATTATATTATTAATATAATACTTACAAATAATAATTATTAATATAATGATAGTTACAAATAATAAAATAAAAGAAATAATTCATAAAATTATCAATATTATTTATTTTTCACTATTATTTGTCAGTATTAATTACAATTTTTTAATATAGTAATTACAATTATTAAAAATATTAATTTTTAGGATTATAAATAAATATATTTTTAAGGATCATATTACAAATAAATATAATAAAACATAATAAATAATTTCATATTTATAAGTAGGGAAAACTATTAAAAAAAGTAATAAGCTGTCAGTTGGACCGTCAATTTTCTTGGTGGTATTTTTGTCAATTTGAAAACAGGCGATCCAACCATCAATTTATTACTTTTTGATAAATTTGAAAAAGTATTAATTTTTAAATAATTATTAATTAATTTATTATTATTATTTTATTAATTTTTTTTTCATGAAAATCAATCAAGAATGATTCTTTTGGTTTGAAATCATTTAGACAAGTCGTTATCTCAACTTTTTAGTCAATTTTTTTCATGTATTTTAGTATAAAAAAAACAAAGATGGATGGGTTTTACTGCTGTCGAGTTCATCATTTTTTATTATTATTGTAGAGTTTGATATTTTTTATTTTTTTTTTTAAATTATCAAATTCAACAACAAAACGTGTGGAACTCAACAATAAAATGTGGTTGAGTTCCCAAATAATGAGGGGCCATCCAATACAAAGTGTTCTAAATGAACTATCATGCCACATCACAAAACTTACAGACTAAAAAGAAGGAAATCCCTACATCAGGGTCTTTTAAGTAATTTCCCCTATAAATTATTATTGAGTGTTGGTAACTCACCTTAAAAACCTAATATGAGAGAAGGAGCGATGGCGGTCGTGGCTCATGGAGCACTCGATCTTTAGGCCCACCAAACCTACTTCGAGATCTGAACTTTAGAAATACAACTTGGTCCAAACAAGCCCATTTTTCCTCCACAAAATCCATCAATTTCAATCTTTTGAGATAAAAAATTGTATTCTCGTATCTTCAAATTTAATATTTCATCTCCTTGAACCTTAAAATCTCAAGAACAAAATATGATTTTTTGAGAAATAGAAGATGATGAATTTTGGATAGATTTTTTTCTTCTTCTAAAAGTGGTTGAAGTTATTTATTGAAAATGGTGTTGAATATGCTAAAAATAATTAATGACATGATTGAAGTTCTTCAAATGATATCTTATGACATACAGATTCACGACTCTTAAACTTGTCATGCTAGGAGAGTCGATTGAGTGTGCCATGTGAGGTAGTCAAATCATCATGACTCGAGAATTGTGATAGTCTAACTTACATCACTCAATCAGCTCTCCAGATACAACAAGTTTGGAATTATGGATCTATACGTCTCAGGATACACATTTTATGAGGAAGGGCAGTTTTGTATATCGAGGCATATAGATCCTCAGATATGAACTTGTCATGTTAGGAAAGTCGATTGAATGTGCAACGTGGGATAGTCAAATTACCATGATTCATATCTTTTAGTTTGGTAAAAATTTGGCTAGACTAGTGGTTGAAAAGGAGGGTATTTAGGTAATTCTCAGTTAATCTTTTAGGATAGAATGAGATCAAAGGGTATATCAGCAAATTTAGAAACTCAGTATATCTGATTCAACCAAAAAGAAAAAGCGAATCGAATACTGCAGCTACGAGCCTACGTGGAACTTCCTTGATTCTTTAGATTCCTCATGTGCACCATCAACTGCTATTAATAACACGTTGTGTGTTGTGTGTGTGTGTGTGTGTGTGTGAGAGAGAGAGAGTTTCGTCTCAGTTGCTTTTAGTGTTGAAGTAGAGGTGTTTGTTGATGCTAACGTACGCCAGAGGAATACAGCAGTGAAAAATGCTCGCTCTCACAGTGGGTTCTGCTTCTGCCCCACCAACAGGAACAAGGACGAAATGCAGATGTTTTAAGAGGTCTAGAGGGGTTGCAGCAGATGGGTTCCCGTCATTTCTTCCGAAGCAAGTGGAGAGAATCAGAGACCCATTTGCTCGAAAGTTGGCTAAAAGGATTGAAAGACTTCCTGTAAAGGTGTGTCATTTAATATGTATATATTTTCCCCTTTTTGATGTTTTCTTTTGTTCTGAACTTTTTGTTATAATGGGTTTCCTTCAATTGTTTGTTTGATGAAATTATAGCTGTGTGTGTGTGAGTGAGTGTGGCCTTTTTTTCTCATTGTAGGTGATAATTAGTACATTTTCTTACGTTTTTGAGTTAGTTGGATTGATTTGAGAAATGAGTATTGAATTACTTTCATTTTAAGTTTTCCTCAAGAAATTTAATATTTTTTTGTAGGAAAAAAAAAATTCATTAAAGGAGTTTGAGATGGAGATGACTAACCAAAGCTAAATACAAGCCAGACTAACCAAAAGACCCATAACAAAGGAAATTACTCAGCTCTAATGTACAAAATACAAACCCAATCCCATTTACCTAAGAAATCTTGAAAAAAATACCACTCTTGAATTCCTTTAAGAGTTTACACCCAAAGAAAAAGAAAAAAAGAAATCCCTAGATTGAAATGATGATGTCCATGAGAGAGTTTAATGACTTCTATATTAAAACTTTATCATTTCTGTTAAATATGTAATTTTTACCTATCAAAAACAGAAAAAGAAAGAATGATGTAATGGAAGAAAATTTAATTTAATACTCCTACAACCAAATATTTTTAGTTTTAGAATTTTGTCTATTGACATGGATTTTTAACCCACTTAGGAGAAGTAGACATGGGCCTCTAGATAACATGGAAATAGTTCTATAATTCCTTATCTTCTATTATATATGATTAATGGGGATGGCGGGGTGGGGATGATTACAGAACAACTAAAATGAGTCATATTGAATTGGGTTTGTATGTGAAGTACTAGGAAGTCATCTAAACTGTCTCTATTACAAGGAGACTATTCATTGAAAATTGATCTTTTGGATATCCAAGTTAGATTGTCAAGTTCCATTCACGTTGATAACCTTATTCAGACAAAGTTTAATTCTATCAAATATTGCATGTCAGTCATTATTCATGAAGCTATCATTCTATCTGATAAGGGTATGTTGCAACGATCAATTTGTTGGGATCAGCTTATCTTACTCCTCACATCTAACACCGACAAGTATGATTGTCTAAGTTTCACTTTTACTACAGTCATGCACCTCTGAATTGAAACATTAAAATAGTTTGATCGTTTCTTCTTGATCACGGCGTACAGCCATGGTTTGTAATTTTGCCATAGAGACCTTCTTGGCCAAATTATAATCCTGTATAATGTGGTCAAGAGTTAGCGCACCTTCTTATATGTTTCCTATGTGATGAGTTACTCCCATTGTGGTAATTCATTTTGAAATTACAGGTATCTTATTTGTTGGTTCTTGTAGGACTAATGTAGACATCCTTTGGTGTGTTGCAGATAAGTTTTGCTGATAGTCCTATCATGAGTAGTTGTGTGAAGCAATTGATGCCAAGTGAGACAAATCCGGTGGTTCTTCTACATGGTTTTGATGGGTCCGTATTCTTGGTGTTTAAGTCTACATCTAATAAAAAAAATTGCTTGCTGAACCTATGCAGTTCATTGTATCTTATTTCTCAGCTCTTGTTTAGAATGGAGATGCACATATCCACTGTTCGAGAAAGCTGGGCTGGAGACATGGGCTGTGGACATTCTTGGGTGGGGTTTCTCTGATTTAGGTTCGTTTTTATCTGTATTTGCTCCCTATTCTATGGGAATAAGTTATTTATTTCCTGTCTAGTTCTTGGATGATGTATTCTTGTTTTGTTTTTACATGTCTTAGGAAGGCTTCCATCATGTAATGTGGCAGCAAAGCGTGAACACCTCTATCAAGTATTTCTCTCTCTTTTGACTTGATATAGAATTAGTGAGCTTATCATGGATATTTATCTACAGATGTGACAATGCATCAGTTATATTTTTTATATGCAAGGTTTAAAATTCTGTTTCAAGGCAATGTTTTGGTTAGGAGAAAACCGAATGGTCTGCATCAAAACATTCATGATGATTGTGACACATGCAAGATGTTTGTGGTCATTGACCATGTATAATTGATGAACCATTTCTTTGGGGAGTCTTTTTGATCATTTGTCAGTTTTTATCAAACATTATCAGCAGTTATTCATCAATTGTGGGGTAGAGAGGCAATGCCTCACCATCCATGCTGAATATTTATCTTATGCTGCACTACTTTCATCTTTTTGGGGGGCTGAGACACTAAATTGGTTTTCTCTCTTATGCAAAATAGTTTTGGAGGTCTCACATTAGAAAGCCCATGATATTAGTTGGACCAAGCCTTGGAGCTGCTGTTGCGATTGACTTTGCGTTTAACCATTCCGAAGCAGTAAGTATTTTCCCATTAGCTGAATTAGCGAGCATGTACAGTGAATCATTTGCAGAGAAGTTGCAAAATACCCTTTTAAAGTTTGCATCTCTTTTATTTTATCCTTTTTTTTACATCGAAAAGATCTTGTAATCTAATTATTCCTTCTGAAGTTTGTATTTTGGCCCAGAATTTAGCTCAATCATAAATTATCCACTAAAGATTCTTCTTATCAAGGTCTGAAATCTTGTTGAAGAAACTTCAACTTGGCAAACTTGCATTGATGTTGGAGTGACTCTGGGAATTTGCTGAAATCAGAAAATATTAGCCGAGTCATACAGAGTCTGGTTTGTCTAGCCAAGGCAGTTTGAATTGGAATCAGATGGTTTTCAAAGAAAAGAAATAGATTTGGATTTGGTCCTGGGATGAGTTAAGTGATCTTTTTTAGATTTTGGGATGGGTAAACATCGGTGATTAGATCATTTGACTAGAGCATTGAGCTTATAAATACTAGCAGGTGAATTTGTATTTATTAGCAATAGTTTTTTGCTTTATATCTCAAAGTACTTTTAAAGTTTTCAGGTTGCGAAGCTGGTGTTGATCGGTGCTAGCGTCTATTCAGAAGGAACAGGGCTACCAAATTTACCTAAAACAGTAGCCTATGCTGGGGTGAGAATTTATATTAGAATAATGCTGAAGTGACCTCAAGATTGGACCTCACATCACTCACCTTGATGTGAAAGTGTATGGGAACCATGGATGCTTTCCCCAAGATACAAATGAAAAGTATCTATGGTTCCTATCCACTTTCACGTCAAGATGTGTGATATGAGGTCCAATCTTGAGGTCGCTCTCCAGCAAGACTCTTTGTTTTATTTCAATTAGATTCCATTGAAATAGAAATTTCTTTGATATAGTTTAATCAGCAAATCATTTAATCAATCAATAACTACTTATTCTGACTGTTTGGGGTCAGCCATATTAATTGTATATCACCATTCCACTTTATCTAGGGCCATATCTTCCATTGAAGCATGCTTCTTTATATCCTTCCTCACTACCTCGATCCACGTCCTTTTTAGACTTTCTCATGTCTTCTTACCTCCAACTTCACCTGAGGACAAGTTCTCACACGTGCCAGCAATAGAGCTATTCAGGTTCCCTTGGATGCTTTAGTATCTAATCTTGTTCTTATTCTTGTCAATCATTTTCATTTTTATTTCAGTAGATTAATTGTTTATAAGTTGGAGTATTGCTCTTGACGCTTGTTGATAGTTTGAATATCATCTTTTGTGTTTATTTATATATGGAATAAATAATAATATTAAGATTCAAGACCCCTTGGTTTACTTGAAGGCCTAAATACGACCTTCTAGGAACAATCCTGAACCGCCAAAAGCCTCAAAGAAATATGATCAATACTTTAATGGGGGTACCAATTTGTTGATCGAGAAAAAAAATAAGAAGAAGCTTGTGTGGGTCAATTGGGTGAGACACAAATCCTCCAAAGCTCCCCATGATTTACACTCTTGTATTAATTGTTAACCAACCAACTACTCCAAAAGACCAATATGTTGGTGAGGGGGAGAACTATGAAAATAAGATGGTCGCAGGGCTTAACCATAAGATACTCCCGAGAGTGGATGGAAATATACACTCAAATCCATGCCAAGCTTCCTGTTTATTTTAGTAATTACTACTTCCGGGTATTCTGTATCATTCAATTCTTTTGGTGCCTGAACTTTTAGAAGTTTCTTGGAGCAGGTTTCTTTATTGAAAAGCATTCCACTCAGGTTGTTTGTGAATTGTTTGGCCTTCAATGGTATTCCATTCGCTACCAGACTAGACTGGACTAATGTGAGTATTTGCTTTCATGGTTAAAATTTTCATTATTCAATATGAAAACTGTTAGTGCAAGTGAGAAATTTTTAACATCAGTTTACTTTGCAAGGTTTGGTGAAGTGGGATTTAATGGCCTTTTCTTCTTGGTGTTCTACTCTAGGTGGGCCGCTTACATTGCTTGTTACCTTGGTGGAAAGATGCAACTATTGATTTTATTAATTCAGGGGGCTATGATGTCCGCAGCCAGATAGGACAGGTACATGAACAACCTTGAATGTCATTCTAGTTAAGAGTGTATTGGTAGTTCTCCAGGAATGCTTACTCAAGATGGCTTTTTTGGTTACCATATGTCTTTATTGTGTTCATATATGGCTTTATGGTATGTAGAAATGTTTTTCCTCTTTAATATATATTTTTATTTTTATTTAGAAAATCCTTCTGATTATATATAATTATTGTAATACATAAGTATGACATTTCCACATTTCCGGCTTCTCAAAGTTTCTGTCTCAGACACTATATATGTCACTCACACCTACACGTATCGTGTTGGTCTTACATAAGTTTTCTAGTAATCAACCAAGGCTAAATGTCCATTTTTTTTTCTCTATAAAATGTACTACATAGAATAAATGAAAATTAATACCAGAGCATGCTTGCTTTGTGATGAGAAGATGGAAACAAACCATCCTTTCAGCCTCTGCTGTATGCTTGGCTCGCGGGGGGGTTGCAGCATCCACAATCTTTTGTGCCATTACACTTCTTTTTTTTAATTGTTAAGTATGTATAGGTTAACCCTGATCTTCCCAACTATTATATTATTTTGATAATCTACGGCAATGGTCCACGAAAAATTGAACCTTTGGTGGATCATCAGGGAGTCTCTACGTGATGGGTTGCAACCCCCTTGGATGTGTGCCACATGATTGCAAGGACCGAGTCATGTTGGGTCTCTCAATTGCAATAAATCTTTTATATGTCGCATACTTAACTTGCATATGGCTCGAAGACACCACTAGGGAGTTGTTACTTTCTAGAGATGTCTCACAAGTAAATATGCCATGGAGTTATATTGCTGCTCGTTCTGATTCTATCAGTAATGTTAAACAGATAAAGCAAGAGACACTTATCATATGGGGCGAGGATGACCAGATTATCAGCAGTAAGATTGGACTGGTTAGTTTCATCTCTTGAGCTTTCACCTATTTTTCAGCTTTACCTCTTTCCAAAGGTCATAAGTTGGAAAATACAACCTCAAATAATTTAGTTCAAATAATTGGTAATAATATAATAGAGACAGATTGGTGCAACTAAAACTAATTTTATTGCCATTTTAGTTTGCAAAGAAGTTAACTAATTTTCCTACATTAACTACTTATCATTCATGCCCCCATGCAGAGGCTACAACATGAGCTTCCGAATTCAGTTGTGCATCAAATACCGAATTGTGGTCACCTCCCTCATGTGGAAAACCCAGACTATGTTGCCAGGTTAATCACGAACTTTGTTCGAGCCCATTATGATTTGCAGTATCAAAGATAATACTCTTCAAAGTTGAAGTTAAATTGCTAATGCAGAGGCAATCATTCCTGCCCCCATGCAGAGGCTACAACATGAACTTCTGAATTCAGTTGTGCATCAAATACCAAATTGTGGTTACCTCCCCCATGTGGAAAACCCAGACTCTGTTGCCAAGTTAATCACGAACTTTGTTTGAGCCCATTATCGGAACATATCAAAGTTGAAGTTAAATTGCTAATGCAGTAACACACCCAATTATTTAGAATTTTTTTTTTGGGTTTCGGTGGCACTTGCCTCAGATTATTGACAAAAACATCTCTTGTTTCCATGAGTGAATTAAGGTCATAGTTTATGAGATTGAACCTCTCAAATAGGTTTAGCAGATTCGCCTACCTTGAATTTAGCTATCTTCTCTCATTCCTACCATTTTATCTCTAAATGAATCCATATATAGCTCTCAAAATAAGCCAACCCAACTCCTATTGATAACCTCCCCCCTTGTTTACCAAAATAAGGCACACAACAATTCACAGGGCAACAACATCAACAAAATTATCTCAACCGAGTTTCAATTATTTTATTATAAAGAAATCCTCAAAAGCACCGACATAGTGCCCCCTTTCTTGAAAAGATATATGCACACACCTTCCAATGTTTTGACCACTAGTGAAGCATCCAATGGTTAAGAGACACACAATAATTTGAAAGTCAAAACAGAAAACAACATGATACCCACTTTAACGAGAGATGGATGCATTTTAGCAAGATGGCCAAATTTTAAAAAAAATAAAAACAAAAACAACAACAAAAATGTTAGTGAAGTTCTCATTAAATTAATATAAATTACTGCCTCTCTAGATATACAAAATACAAAAGAGGGGGAAAAAAAAAAGAGAAACAACAATAACCAAAAGAGAAGAAGAGAGGAGATTAGGTCCCACCATGACCACCAGCCAACATCACACCCCACAACCCACCAAAAGGAATCTCGCCTAGATTTTTTTTTTCCCTCAGGAGGAAAAAAAGTAAAACCTAGCTATGAGTGGGGGAATGGGAATGTTAATATAGATAGTGATGATTCCCTACTTCAACCCTACTGTAGAATCACAAGTCCACCAAATGTAGCAAAATCTAGTCGACACATCAAACTCCCACCGACTTTTACTTTGGTTTCTTTCTTCAATCAACCCCACAAGAAAACCAGGCATGACAACCAGAGAGTTAGAAGAAGAGATAATAATAAGTTTGTCTTCTGAAGTATGAACCAAGCATCACTGCTGTCTGTGTTGATGCCACTACCAGTCCCTGATGGACCTAAACCAGACCCAAATCCTCCTCCTCCCAGTCCTCCATTGTTGGGTGTGAACCCTGTAGGTGGTGTTGTTGTTGGATTTGTGGTTGAGGGTGTTGTTGGAGGACTTGTACTACTACTTCCAGGAGGAGTCATACCAGTTCCTCCAGGAGGAGTCATACCAGTTCCTCCTGTAGAGCTGAAAACAAAGCAACAATAATATCAAACCCTCCTTCTGTCAAAAGCAAACACTTTGTGGATTATTATTAGATATGGTGCACAAACAAACAAACATCAAGCAAAACCCATTTCAAATCTAACCTTAAAAAATAATGCACAATAATTGCATGGTGTGGATGTTAAGAAAATGAAAGGTGTATACACCATGGCATCCACCAACAAAACCCAACCCGACTACCTAAAATTAGTATTTTGAGTATAGAAGATAACCATCTAAAAAATTGAGGAAAAAAATGGGTAGGAAGACCTTACAAAAATGGAGAGATAAAACCTTACAACTTTAATGGAAAATAAAAAAGAGAGAGAAAGAGATGCTCCTCCCACCAGAAAATAAATATAGATATTTGGGCTTGAAAATAATTCCCCATGTGACAACAACCAAGTCACACCAAAAAGAAGAAAAAATTTACTTTAGAGTAGATTCCACTACGAGAAAGTAAAAAAAAGTAACAATGAAAAAAAAAAAAAAAAAAACAGGACAGTCCAGTGATGGGCATTCACACACCAAAACTCAACCTGATTAATGATTTCTAGCCATTGGATCTGTGTGTAATTTGACTAATCAAGCATAGTGATGCACTAATTTTCTCAACCCATTTATTAAATCCCAATGTAAAATAGAAAGAAAAGGTAGCAAAAAAAACATACCTGGCAGTTGAAGGGAAAACACAAGTACTACTAGGGCCTGAAGTAGATCACAAAGAAAAAAAAAAGATTAACAAAAGCAAAGTCAGTAATCTAACTATTTTGTCTTTAAAAAATAAAAAATAAAAAACAAAAAAACTTTAGAGGGTTTTTTAATCAGGGAAAGTGGGAGAAGGTTTGTTTGGGGCTAATTACTTGGGTCACTTGGAGAGATAGTGGCAGCGCCTGAGAAGTCACAGCTCCCTTGAACTTGACCCTTTTTCTGGAAATAGCTGTTGACAGCATAACTACAATGAGCCCTAACATTGTTAGGTTGGAAACAAGGTCCATTTTGAAGGATAGGATTGCAGTCAGCTCCAGCTCCACATGCATAATCTAAAGCTTTCTGAAGTGCTGAATCACTTACATCACTCTTACATGCACACCATGTTGCATCTACACCCACCCAACCCCACCCAAAAAATAAATAGAGATCATCAGCACATCTATTAATTAAAAAAGAAAGAAAGATAACAAAGAAGAAGAAAATCCCATATCTAAAACATGCATAGATGTCTGAATTTTTATTTCCTGGCCTAAAAGAACAAATAAAAAATTGAGTAAATGCAAGCAAAATTAAGGCACTATCTTGACATCTTTCTTCTCTGTTAAAAAGACAAAAAAAAAAATAGAACCCAAATTTACAAAGACATACACAGCCTTCACTTCAGATCCCCTCACTTCAGATCTTTTTAAGGGAAAAAAAGAAGAAAGAAAACCCATCTCTAAAGAGTTGAATTTACACCTTACAGTGAACTAAGAAGAAGAGAAGAAAAAAAAAAACTGTAAGCTAAAAGATCTTACCTGAATGTCCAGCCATGGCAAACATAAGCACTAAAAGCACTAAAACAGACATGGTTAAAAACAAGATTTTGTTAAGAAAATAGAGAAGAAACTAATGGTATTTAGAGAAGATTTGTTGAAAGTTGAAACCAGGAGAGATGGGAAAGAGAGATTTCTTTTCTTATTTTTTTTCCAGAGATGAGAGTGAGAAATGAGAGATGGGTTTTTGTGGGGAATGAGAATTTCTAGACACAATAATATGTAAATGTGATTTAGACACAGTGGGGTACAAGACTATGAGGTGGAGTGTCTGTATCTGATAGCTTTACTGTTGTTTTTAACTCTTTATATGTTTTCTTTATTTTTCTCACGCAGGGGTTGGTTCTTGGGAGGAGAGCTGACTCTAAACTCTGTGGCTTTAAAACGGTCTTAAACTCATGTGTGGGTATGGATGTAGAGTTAAAATTTAACCCATCTGGTTAGTAAAGAATGGGCCCCACAGTCTGGTTTGATTCTTTGTTCTGCTTTCTTTTTCTTGATGTGCTGTCACTGTGAGCTACATTATAGTGTCCTTTCTTGCTTTGATTGAGGGTATCAGCGTTTGATTTTAGTACAGGGGTCTGAATTTCACTTATTGTCCTAAACTTTTCTGTTTATTACTAAGGTACCCCTCTCCCATAAAAGAATAGGGTGGACTTATGATTGGGTCTGACCCGATCCGATAATGTAGATATGGTTCGGGTCTGAATCTAAGAAAGGTGAGAAAATGAAGTTTTCCATATTTTTTCATGGATTTGATTATGATCCAATTCAACATCTGTGTATGTTTTAATGGTAAGATATATATATAAGCAATCTAGAACGGTGTCCCATTTTCTATAATAACGTTAGGTGTCTATGTGGCATATTTTGATTGAAATTCAAACACATTAGGCTGCGAGAACGACTGGATTAAGAGTCTAAGGTGTTTTAAACACCAACTAAAACATGACACGTAGACACCTAACCTATTTTATAGGAACGGGACAACATATTGGATCCCGAGTCTTAATTTGGCTTAGTGGTGGGTTGGTCTTCCAATTTAAATAGGTGATCTGGTCAAGTTTGGATCCCATCTATTGAGATCTTTTCGGGTCTGCATTGGGTTTTCGATGCAATAGCCACCTTGTTCCGATGAAACCCAATCTGTTGAAAAGTCATTTTAGTTCTAGCACATGGATGGATCGGGCTAATGGGTATAGGAAGGATCCAAAACTCGAAACACCAAGCTCTCATTGCTTGGAAGGGGTTTAATGGATCAAATCAAACCAAAAGTCCAACCTAATTTGATGATTTGAGGTCAAAATGAAGGTTTATACATATTTATATTTAATATAGAGACCCTCTAGTTGCAAACCATTAACCAGTAGTTGCACACAAACCTTATTTGTATTATTATTATTATTATTTGTATTTTTATGACCTCTATCTTAACTTGTTGCTTGCACTCCAATACCTAACATTAATCAAACCTAAAGTCCAACCTAATTTGATGATTTAAGGTCAAAATGAAGGTTTATACATATTTATATTTAATATAGAAATCGTCTAGTTGCACACCATTAACCAATGGTTGCACACGAACCTTATTTTTATTTTATTTTTTTGTATTTTTATAACCTCTATCTTAACTTATTGCTTGCACTCCAATACCTAACATTTTAGGGTTTAATCTTTATTTTAATTTGTAGTTTTGTATTCTTTGCCCGTGCTCTACTTTGATCGTGTTTTCTTTAACTCCAACTTAATTAAAGCACTAATTTTTTAATTTTTGTTTAGAATATAATTTGAACATGTGTATTTTTAGAGTATGTAACTTTGTAAACATGGTTTTGACATAAAAAAATATTTCTTGCAAAAATTACTAAACTAGTAATAATTTCTTTAGACATAGTTGAGGAAGAACAACAAAATTTATATATATAAGAGGAGTGCAATATTTTTGGATTGTAGTCATCTAAATGAAGTGCAAAGGGAAATTTTTAAATGATGGAGTGCAATTGGTATGGGTGGTGTGCAACTAGTCTGACCCTTTATATCTCAAATGGGATTTGAGCCTATATGGATCCAATCCATTAAGTATTGGATCTGTTCCAGATTTGAGCCGATTCGTCCCAAATCAACACATCGATAGTCCTAGTTTCAGTAAGGACTAAGCAACATAATAATGTAGCACATGGATTAGGCAAACAGACCATGTTATGTGGTTGGTAGGAAAATTGAAGTATAAAAACTAATTATTTGTTTAAGCATATAAGACTGAATTGTCCGCGTCCAATTGTGAACATAAAATCAAATTCTAACAGAAAATCGACCGATGTTAACGTAAAACACTTGAACTATTCTCATTTTGCTAGCAAATTTGCGTTTTTTTTATCTTGTGAATTTTCCAACCATACAAACAGATCCTAAAGTCTCTTAAAATTATGTAAAAACATGTTTTTTTTTTCAAAGACATAAAGATGACAAGGTTCTTAGCTAAAGCACCCAACTTTTCTTTTTTTCTTTCTTAGATTGCACCTTATATTGAGGAGAGAGGAATAAATTCTTGAGCAATGATGATCACATAACAAAGAAGAAAGAATAGAAAAAAAAAAAAAAAAAAGGAAAACTTTTTTTCAAAAAAACTTTGTTTTAGTTCTTTCAAGCTATAAACAGTTCATCTGGATCTACCCCAAGAAAACAAAAAGTAGTTCATTTGGAGTAAAGGGACCGAAAAAGAGTGCTCCTTTGAAGATTTGTGGTTGCTTTTAAATTTTTTAAGTTATTCTCTTCTTGGGTTGATTGCAGCTTTGAAATTCCTTCCATTAGAATAAAGTGGGTGAAGCCAACTAAGGACCACAAAGGGAGATGCCATTATTAATATTCTATGTGCATTTTTATATTAAGGTTATGATCTCGTTAGTAAAAATATAGTTTATTAATAGTAGAGTAATTTTGTTAAATTTGGATGAAAATTACACTAGTTTAATATAGATTGATTAAGTGTACACTTTACTAACCAATAAGTGTTAGACACAAATCCTCATCATTGGCCACACAAAGATTTATTCTCACTTACCTGGTATGTGTGGTTTGTGGAGCATTACTTAGTCCCAGGTGATTTGGGTGAGATATAGTACTCTAAGGTTGTGTTTGGATTGAGAGAAATGGAGAGAAGAGAGACTCAATTTCTCTCCACTTTATTTGAATTGACAAGAGAGAACTTTGGACAACTTTGCAATTTTAAAATATCTTAAAGAAAATCTAAGGGAAGAGTTGAAACTATAAAATATTTTAAAAGGGTTTCTCTCCACTTTTGGAGAGAAAGAAAACTAACATTTTTTTCTCTCCTCTTCTCTCCCCCACTTAACAATCCAAACAAGAGAATGGAGAGAAACTCATTTATTTCTCCTCTTCTCTTCATTTCTCTCAATCCAAACATGACATAAGAGGCCAGTTGTCTTGCCTCTACTGGTCATTCCTATGGGTCCGGAATCACGTCATAATTTTTTTTCTTTAAAAGTGTACATTGTACTCTTGAGCACAACTCAATCAAATTCAACTATTCTTAATTTCTAAGAATTAATTTCTAATAATTCATAGACATCTATTTGATTTGTCGAAAGGAACAGATTAGTTAAATTTATGATTCTAAAAGTTCAATTTTAACAAAGATATATCGAATCACTTCTAATTCCAAAACCAATTTATTTCAATCAGTTAATTAATTCAAGAAAAACCCAAAAGAAAGAATAATCCAAGTAATCTTTGATAATCTAAGGTATGAAAAAAATTATTGAACAAAAGAATCAAGTGATGGGGACCAATTAAAGAAAGAAAGAAAAAAGCTATGATAAAGACATCAATTTCAAACTTTTGATAGAGTTGTTCATAAACAAAAGAATGTTTGGCCATCATTCGATTCGATTCGATAAACTTTCACCGATGATTATTATTTTCTTTTTTACATATAATTAATGTATAGAAATCATCAATCAATCAATATGTTTTCAAGTGTGTAGATTCATTAATAAGAGGTTAAGATACATTGGTTTTTACAATATTGTTTTTAAAACAAATTACATGGAGACTGGGGACCATGTGCATGTGCCCATGTTATGGCACAACTAAGATAAATTATGGTAGATTGAAACTTCACTAATTCATGCACAGTGGATGATGCTAAGGTTAGAACTTCTCTGTCATCTTTTTTTTGCTTTTCCATCTCTTTCATCCTTCTATGAAATTTTTTTTCTTCCTCTGCTGCCACCATCTTATCTCTATGTACTCTCTTTCAACCTTATCTTGATAAGATCTCAACAGGTTGAATTAATAGAAATATAAACTAAAGGAATTAAGGGGGGCAAAAAATAAAAGTGTTTCAATTACTCTCCTCAATTTTCCAATTATTTTCGAACACGTTGGGTTACTCATAAAGTAGAAGTTGAGTGGTTACATAGTCACAAAATTCTCCGAATTAAGTGTTGGTCAAGTGGCAAATTGACAAATCATGCAACTATCCATCAATTCATCATGAAATTCCAAATTTTAGATTTTTCAATAAACATCAAGAAGAGGATAGGATTTAAAGATAAGTTACAGATGACAGGATTGGGTAAGAAGCCTAATAAAATATTTTGTATTACAAAACGTTTCCGAATTGAACCCCCCACCAAATAATTACCAAATCCAAACTTCGTAATTATGGAAACCAAAGTCCAATTTGAATTGACCAGTTATTCCCAAACTGGTTCTAGATCAATTTAATATTGAAATGGACAGTTATGATACTATCCTGATGGGTCAAATACATAAAAATAGAATAAAATCAAGAGTAAAAGAAAGAATTCAACCAAATCGAGATGTTTTGATCTTGAAAGCTCACTAAGACAATTTCTTTAACCATCAAAGATATTTATATAAAATTATATCCTTAATAGAAAGTAAGATAATAGGTAAAAGACTGAAAAACATGAGATAATAGATTTGTGTCAATGTCAAATAGTTTGGATTCCTTTTCTCTTCTTTTGGTTACAAAGGGTAGTTTCTAGTTGAGTTAATATGCTGCAAAAGAAATTTTAGAGGAAATACATTTAGCAAATAAATTTTCATGAGAAACCTTTTCTCACAAAGGGCATAAAATAAATTTTTTTTTTTTTAAACAAAAAGCAACCAACCCTCTTTGACAATTTTTCTATACGCAAACAAACACCAAAGGGCATTTTCCAGGGAAATCCTTTTTGTTGGGATTATCTTTCAAAAAAGTTGATTTCATAAAAAAACATTTACTTCATGATCATAAGTTTATGTTGAGCATGATTTACTTAAATTACTAAGCATTTATTGTGAGTTCCTAGCATCAGTCATTGAGTAACCATATATCAACTGCTATGTGCCTATAACATGTTAATCTATAACAATTCAAATCTTGAAACATAATATGAAAATAAAAGACATGAAAATACTATTAGTTGAATAATTGATACTAATTTGGAGAGGGAGGAAAAGATATTGATTGCTGGCTACTTGGCACTATATATCATAGCAATCTTTTGAAACCATTGAACCCAAAAGACATTTCCAAATTTAATTTGATCCATAACAAAGAAATGGACCAAACATCCTTTAGATATGGAGATAACAGACATTAAAATTTAAAAAAAAAGGCATAAACAAAAAAGTTAACTAGTAACCATGTTTTGATTAAGAAGCTTGCATCTTGGATATCTCTTCTAGTAGAAACTTTGATTCAGCCACAAAATCAAGAGGAGCCAGAGCTCTAACAGTGATTCTCTGCCTTTTCTCATTCATGTACTCATTTTGTGTGACGCTAACTCGTAACAAATGAGGGACCCATGTAGCTTCCTTCAGTTTCAGTTGAAATGAATTATCATCCCCATCCTATAAGGAAAAAAAGTGAGAAGAGGACCCAAAAATGAGAAGATTGCATATTTTAACATTATCTTACTTTCAAAACTTCAATCCATTAATAAAGAAGATTTTAGATCAATATGAGATACCAAACAGAATAGAAACAAAAACCAAGCCAAGCAATCAAACCAAGCCAGAACATTCAAAAGATAAAATTGAATTTTTGGAACATTTTGTTCTAGGCTTGCAAATAACCATACTATAGGGTAGTTAATTACCTGAGTTTTGATCCTATCAAGCTCATCAGCAGAGCACCCAACTATTTTCTCTGCATGTTCATTGAAAGCAGAAAGCCACGCTTCACCACTTGGATCAGAAGCCTTCACTATCATTATATATCTGAAAATAAACAAAGAAAGAGTCACTTTGTTATCAAGTGTACGTATTCAGGACGGTCATTGATATGGTGTTGTTTTAATTGCCAAACCTTAAATTGCATTCATCGTCATTCTTCTGGCACCCTTCACACCAATACCCCGATCCAACAGCTTCTGTTACTTTCTTGTTGCATAGCTTACAAGCCCGGTACCACATTGTCTGATCGGGTTTGATGTAACTTATATACACTTTTAGGCTGAAAAATTCAGGCTGGCCAAAAGAAAACATGTCAACTATGCCATAACAAAATACTCAACTTGCCTCAAAAGTCAAAAAACTCAACAAAATTATTTACAAGCCAACAGAACTTTTATTTGTCCCTTGAAGAACTGATGATGCAATACCTTTTCCTCACCCAAGGATGGGTTACTGGTAATATGTGAAAGCAAGACTCTATCAGAATACATAGATCTTCCTCCACTCTTGGATGAAGTGGAGATCATGCCAGAGCCAACAGAATCCATTGAGGTACCTTTACCTTCAGAATTATACCTGTTACACAGGAATTTTTAACACGGAATACTAGACATATAAAACATCAAACAAAGTGCAATGCAGGCTTATACCAGGATCTAAGCTTCTTTGATTCAGGAATGTCTGGATTCACCAAAACAGTGCTCTTGCTTAGAGATGACAGAGATACTCCTACATATATGTGAGAATAAATCATGAAATGGGTTCATTTTATTATTGAGACAAGCCAGAATACCTTCATACACAACTAAGAAATATTGGAGTTACCTTGGAAATCTCCGACTTTAAGAGATTTAATTGCAACAATAGGAGAAGTTTCCACCATGTCCAGCAACTCTTGCCCTATGTTGGTTGCATGATCGTTCCACAAGGATACTACAACTGTCTTCTTTCTGCAATTTAATTTAAGCCTCCAAATTCTCATATAGGGAACCAATCAAAATAAGCAACTAATAACAATATCAAGATATCTGCTTACGATTCATCAGCAATGGTAATATCACGCTTCGGGATAGTGTCATTGTTAATCTTCCTTCGAATGCTCAAAGTAGGAGAAACACTCTGAACAACCCCGATTATATCTGACAATATAATCCAAAAAAAAAAAACCCTATTTTAGATTGCAAAGAAACCAAAAAGAAACGAAGTTTACATGAGATTTGGGAGTGTTGACTTTACCTACAAGCTCCCTCCCACTAACATAAGAACCCAATTGATCAATTTGGACAAAATTGAACTTTGTTTCAGGAATGAAAGTTCCTTCTCCAGTTACCTCCTCAACTTCAGAATTTTCATTTAAGGTCATTTCATAATCATTTTGGACAGTTTTATATTGCTTGTTTGCCACTTTCAGAGTCCCTCTAGATATGTAATAAACCTTCCCCATTTCAAACTTATTGTAGAACTTGTTCGCAGCTTCATTGAACATAGTTGCTTGTATTTGTGTGCCCTGCATTAAAGTGATAAATTTATTGTAACAACCAACTTATTCACTAAAAGGACATGGTTTACATACGAACAAAATGTAGAAATACAAACAAGGTTTAAAATCTCATCTCGATAAAATGTTTTGATCAAAAGAAAAAAATGATACAATATCAATCAAAACATTCCCAAAACATTCAATGTTTTGGGGTCAATGTTTTGTGTTGGTTTCAACCAATAGCAATACATATAGGCCAATACAATTCAATATTTTGAACCATGATAGCAACAAGAACAAGAAAAGATTGCTTACATCTTGATCCGTTAATTCTACATTAAAGACATGACCTTCTCCTCTAGCATTCTTGTAGGTCCTTAAATTGCCTTTGCTTGTGAGACGGACTTTTATGGTCCAATTTCCCTGGTAAGGGTTCAAGGAAACAAGAGGATGAACTCTTCTTGTCATGGCCATTCGTGAAGAAGGAGCCATACTGTCATAATAAAAGGAGTAAAGGATAAATACCAATAAGATATTTTTAAACGCATATCAAGTATAACACAACAGACACATTGCATATATCAAAATTAACTACTTGAACATGGGTTTCCAATCAATCAAGAAAAAAAGAAAACAATGCTATCTAGACCAAAACATTGTAATACATTCTGAAATATTAAATATCTCGGAATTAATGTTTCATATCAATCCTGGCCAGTAAATTTAGATATTTTGAACCATGGTGAACACAAATACTACCATTTACAAGATGGAAGTGAAGAAACTCACTTTCCATGCTGTTCATGCAGAATTTGGGCAGCAGATTTAGTAACAATTTCTTGCTTTGGCTTCAATGTAATTCCTGTTTCCTTTGTAACTATGTCTTGCTCCGGTTTCAATATAATTCCTGTTTCCTGCTTTGGTATCAATGCAATTTCAGATTCTTCCTTTTTAGTTTCACTTCCAACCTCCATTTCAAGTACAGGAGAGACCACCACACATTTGGTCACAATTAGACACCTGGAAGGTTCAAACCAATTGAGGCAACAAGGAAACGAATATGAACTAGTACAAAGAATTTGTGATGAAATATATGAATGTGGTCTTACTTTTCAAGTGTCTTTGGAATGACGTTGAGAGTGTAACCAAGAATTCGGATGAGCCCAAGATTCTGAAGATTTCCCAAATTAATCTCAGATGAAAAATTGGATGGAAGCGTGGCTTGACCTTCATGTTCCCATCACTAGCTGTAAATCTGCAAATAGAGAAAGGAGAGATAGTGGTATTAAGAAAAACCCAATAAAATTTAGAAAATCAAAGACAAACAATGAGATATTCTCTGTCTATGGTGATGATCCGCCGCAGATTGTTGGTGCCAGCAAAACTAGGGTTGATTTACAGAGAAATTAAAGAAACACGTTGCACAAGCAAAGGTAAATCTGCTTAGATTTGAGATGACAAGCAGAATGAATCACTTATAACCCAAAATTATAACTTAAACACACAACACAACACACAAAATTAAAAATCACTAGCTGTAAATCTTCCAATAGTGAATAGAGAGGAGATGGTGAAAATCCATTAATATTTAGGAAATTTAAGACACAAACAATGAGAAATTCTATGTTTATGGTGATGATCCGCTACAGTTCGTTAGTGCCAGCAAAACTAGGGTTGATTTACAGACAAATTTTAGATACCCATTACGTAAACAAGGGTAAATCTACTTAGATTTGAGATGAGAAACAGAACGAATCACTAAAAACCTAAAATTACGGCTTTAAAAAAAAGAGTAAAACTGAAGAAACCCCAAGAAAATACAGCATTATAAACAACTTTCAGCGGGATATAACAGAGAAAAATGATTTCATTCTCATGGAATTAAGATTTAAAAAAAAAAACCTTAAAATCAACAAATATAAGAAACCCATAAACAGATTAACCAATAAATGCGAAGGTCGTGAAAGATAAAACTCACGTAAATCTGTTGCCAACCGGTTTGAGATCGACAACTTGAACAACAAGTTCAGGGCTTTCAGAGCTAGAATCAGGAGAAGGGTTTGCGAGTATTGTCGAAATTGCATTTTGGTGATGGATTTCTCCATTTTCTGTTGTTCCTTTCGATTTTGGGGGGAATTTTACAAAGATCGAAAGACCAAGATGAGAAAGATAGATGGAGAAGAAGTAAATATTAGAGACAAGAAGAGATTACAGCGAGATCCCTTTTGTATTTAAAGCCTTTTGGCGCCAAATGTTTTTCGAAAATTTCTCGAGTCTTAACATTGAAATTTTGAATTCGCGGGGTTTTTTATTTGGACTTTACGAAGACCCGCGGATTGCTTGAATAGTGGGTTGTTATGGTGTTCACCGTACCACCGAAGTGTGGTAGATTATAACTCATAAATTAGGCCACGCCCCTTGTTAGCAATCTTCCTTTTAATTTTTTTTAATAAAAGTATTATTGTCTGACTTATTGAACTATTTTGAATAATTCATAGATTTTAAATTTGAAAAAGAATAAAATGCGTTTTTTTACAATTTTTGCGACTTTTTATAAAACTCGATGGAAAAAAAAAAATACTACCATAACTTGTTGTATGTTGCAAAGTTTAAACTTGTAAGTTGCGATATCTAATACAAGTTGACTTTGAAGCAATGATGCTTCAAAATTTTAGAGGAATTCATCTTTTTACGTGACAAATGTCACTTTTATATTTTTTTTAAATAATGGTATGGCCCTTTACATTTATTTGAGATTACACCTTAAATTTTTAAATTAATAGTTTGACCTTTGACTTTGATCTTCTTTTAAAAATTAATGTAGAAATAACCATAATTTCCTCATTATCACCACCATCATTATTACTATTACCATTAACATCACCAATTTCATCATCACCATCACTATCATATGGCCGAATGTTTGGTTTTTGAATTTTTTAAATTAAATGGATAATATATGTATGAAGCATATGCTGCATATTTTCCATTTATTGAATTTTTTGCCAAATTTTAAACCGGATTGCTGCAATTCAAAATTGAATAGAACTCGAATTTTTGTCGTATTCTAAATTGTTAATAAGGGTGGGACTTGGGAACATAGTCATAAATTCTCTGGATTTTTTCAAAAAATTGTAAAATTCTCTGAACTAAGGGTAAGTTGATGAATTTGGCGAACTGTCAAATTAATCGATGATCCTTTGACTTTGGTCTTCTTTTAAAAATCAATGGAGAAATAACCTCAATGTCCTCATTATCATCACCATCATCATTACTATTATCATTAAAATCACCAATTTCATCATCACCATCACTATCGTATGGTCGAATGTTTGGTTTTTGAATTTTTTAAATTAAATGGATAATATATGTATGAAGTATCTACTGCATATTTTCCATTTATTGAATTTTTTGCCAAATTTTAGATCAAAATGTTGCAATCCAAAATCAAATAGAACTTGATTTTTGTCGTATTCTAAATTGTTAATAAGGGTGGGACTTGGGAGCATATTCATAAATTCTCTGGATTTTTTCAAAAAATTGTAAAATTCTCTGAACTAAGGGTAAGTTGATGAATTTGGCGAACTGTCAAATTAATCGACGATCCCTCAAGTAATCATGGAATATGATAACATTTTTACCTTTTTCTTTCAAAATATTACTTTTTTTTTCAACTTACAAACATCAAGAAGAAGATAGGATTATATAGAGATTGAAGAGGGAAGGTTTTGGTAACAAATCCGATAAAATATTTTGTATAAAGTCCAAAATTTTTACGAAACTTTCTCGAATTTTATATTAATTAACTGAATTGAAACCTCACCGAATAATTACCAAATCGAAACTTTGTTAATATGCTTGGGTGTGGGAGGGGAGTGGTGCTTAGAAAAATTTCTCTCATTGGGGTTGGGCAATAGTTTTTTTATTTGTTTTGTGGATGGTGTAGCATAGGCCCATTCAATCAGAGGATTAGGCTTGGGCTTGCAATGGACATCATGGGCCGGCTCAATTATCTTAAACATTCAAGGGTCATAATACATTTTTTTTTAATCTAAATATATAAGAGATGAATAATTAAGACCATCTGATTGAATTACAAAATAGATGATAAATTGCATCTCTTTTCAATTGTGGATCCTATAAACCACTTTAAATGATGAGAACTTCTCATCCACATATTATTATATAGATTATATTTTATATCTTTTAGTCTGCTATTCGAAGTTAGTTTAGGCCCAAAAATTGTTTTTGTTTGTTGTCATCTTGGAAAAATTACTTGTTTAAAGAATTTGTTTTGATGAAGCTTGTCTCAGTAAATTAAATTATTGGAGAAATATGATATTTTCAGGATCATTTCAAATCATTTTTTTGTTGTTTCTTTAGATATAAGTATAAATTTTAATGAATCTTTGCGATATATTTCATTTATTTACTATTATAATTGGAGAAAGCGAAGTAAGTGTGGGGGTCAACACCAATTTTTTCGAAGACAAAACTTTGTGTACAGAACACATTGTAAATCTGATTGATTAACACATTGTGCATCGAAGAACTCATGATCCTGCCACCAAAACCTAAGGTTGATGATATTTTTCTTTCTTGTTGGGGGTGAGAGAGAGGTTTTTGGAATGAGATTGAAGATGAGGGTATTTTGATATTTTTTGTTAATTATTAATAGAAGAAGGTGTGCAAGTGATGTGTAAAAATAGATGAAAGATCTCAAATATTTACTAAAGAGTCTTGATAATATGATTCGTCAGGTGACATCTTTAATCGTCTCCCTGACGTGGACAAATTTGGGAATTGTAGACTTGCACGTCTTGGGATATATATATATTTTTTTAATGGGAGAGTGTAATCGTGTATCCCGAGGCATACAAATCTATGGTTCTGTAACATTAAAGACTCGATTGAGTATGCCACTTGATGAGTCATATTATCACGACTCGTTTACTAAAATGTGGAGTGGCACCTTTAAATTTATCATTTTTTGGGTTGGGTAAACAAGGCGTTTGTGATTGGTTGATCGTGAAAGTGAAGGTAGGTTTAATGGGATTTGATCCTAAGTTGTAGGTCAACAACCCTCAAACCCTTACCAACTTAGCGAAATTGGCTTCTTTCGTCATTAATCATTTGTCTACGAACATAAAAATAAATAAAATTGAGGCATGGCCTATTGATGGATGCTCGAGGTCCATATGATTACGGAGAATTCATTTTCAAGAAAATAATAGTTCTAAAAAAACATGATAAATTTTAAATTTGACCATTTTGATTGCACCTCAGAACAAATCCAACGCAAATAAGCATATATCTATGGAGAGTCATTTTGCCTATTCAAGAGGTTGTCACTCTAAAAACCCACTCTCCTATTTTGTCTCTCCTACTTTATCTCTTTTCAAAATATTTTAAATTAAAGAGCCTCAGCTAAAGTTTGTCCGAGTGCTCTCGAAGTGCTATAGCTCTATAAAATGACAATTGAGAGAAGATTCAAAGCCTAAACCCCAATGTGTTGGAGTTGCTCTAAAAAAATGTTAAAAGTGATAAATGCCTTTTAGTTTCGAGGGTAGGGGGGTTGTGAGAGAATAACATTAGTGGACAAATCGGAAAATCATTTCCCTCCAAATAGGGTGGGAAAGAACAAAATTGTTTGGGTAGAAATTTAAATTTCAGAGAAATTATGCAATTATTTAACTGAAAACCACTTTTTTAAATTTTTAGGAAAAAAAAAAACCCTTATTCAAATAAATCATTGTATTGGAATCTAATTTTGTACGTAAAATCGAATGATGACAAGCGATTTGTTGAATTTTTACTGCAATCAAAAGGGTAATAATTTCTTAAAGGTATTTTTCGTATTTATTGATTTATTTGTGGTGTGGAAAAGAGACTCACGCCACATGGAAATGTCATAACTCTCTGTGTTTTTTCAGATTCAAGAAGATGCAAGTCACCTGCAAGAATGCCCTCTTTCTAATCGTGTCTGAACAGATTCTCTCCATGAAGATCTCACCATTTCACCTCAAAATCCAATATTTCGCCCAAATTATTTCAATAGGTATCTCTCCTTCTGGGTTTCCCTAGTTCTTTTTATTTTTACATGAAGATCAGTCTATGATTTTTTATTTCTCTTCATTAGATGCATCTACTGAGCAGAAATTAATTGAATTATTGTCTTGGGTTTGGTTATCTTTGTGAATTCTAAGTGAATTTTAATTAATTTATTTTTTGTAAGATTTATTTAGTTTATATAAATTGTATTCTTAAATGGGGGGAAAAATTGGGTTTTCTTTATTGCCTCATTAGACTAGTGATTGATGTTTTTTTTTTCCCTATTTGATGCATCTTCTGAGATGAGATTGATTTTGAATTATGGTGTTGGGAGTCTCTTCAAATTCTTTATGAACTCTGATTGTTTAATTTAGTGGCTGGATATAGATAGTTGAAATAATTTGGCATAATCATGTAATGGATGATGGGTTATGAATTTTTTTAAAATTTTTAAAATTAGCATTAAATGGTTAGGGTTTATGGTGTTACCATTAGCACCCTTATCATTGAAATATTGGTTCCAGTTCATTTTTGACCTGGTATGGATCATTCAATTAGTTAAATAAAAATTTATTACATTTCCAACAAATTTCCCCTATTAAACTATCTGTAGATTTGTATTTAGGATTCGCTGACCACCATTTGAAACCACCAATTAAACTTCTTGATGCGAAGCATTTGATTTTAGATGGAATTGAATGGAAGAACAGCATTCATTCAGCTTATCCCAAATTTCCAAAACGGCTTTGTTGGAACATAATTTGGTTAGCTGAGGGTATAGAGTTTTAGTTGCCGTTAGGTTATCTATTGAGCGAAATTGATTAATTTCTGCATTGTAGTTGAGCATTTGGTACAAGGGTGTGGTTTAGGATTAACCCTTTCAATCTTGAATTTTAATATTTTGAACTCACGGATGTTCCAGAAGATCACTTAATTACCAATTTTTTTTTTTTTGGGGGTCTGTTGTTTTTGAATTTTCCAGGCGAGTAATGATCACGAGAGTTAAATTGAACAATTTGCTTCTCAACATACTCCAACAAGTCGACACGTCAGAATTCTGGCTTGGGGCAGGTTGTACTAATGTTGAAGATTGGGTCGTTGAAATATCTGGAGACAAATTCAAGAAAGATAAGATCTAATGGAAGAATTGCGAGTTCCATTTCTTTCCCCTGAACTTACCGAGCCCTCCTCTTCTCATGCTGCAAGAATTGACATAAATGGGCCTGGAAATCATCTCAACCAGGGATTTGGTTTTTCGAACCTAAAGAAAAGAGGCCTTGGAAGTCGTTCTTGGATACGGATTGATCAGGATGGGGATTCAAAAGTTTTAGAACTTGATAAGGCCACCTTAATGAGACATTGTTCCCTGCCTCCCAGAGATCTTCGGCTTTTGGATCCAATGTTCATTTATCCTTCTACAATATTAGGCAGGGAGATGGCAATTGTGGTCAGTCTTGAACAGATAAGGTGTATAATTACAGCCGACGAGGTTATTCTGATGAATTCCTTGGATGGTAGTGTTATGCAATATGAATCAGAACTATGCAAGCGCCTTCAGACTAGCAAAGATCAAAGTGGTAATTATACTTGCTTTCTCTTTATTTATTTCATGTGTGTGTTGTTGGGGGGGGGGGGGTCAAAATATTATAAAAGCAAGATCTTTGGATGGCACAATATGCTAGAATGAGATGATTTACTTATCATAGCCACTTGTTTGGGTATTTTTAAGTCTTTCAATAGTTTGTATATTTTCTGGATTAAGATGGAATTGAATGGTGAAATAGTATTTATGTTTTGGACCCAAATATTTGGGATAAGGCATGGATGCTATTTATAATAATATGTAGAAATTTTAATCTTCTTGTACATATTAACCATTTAAATCTTATTTACAACGAGTTGCTTACTTTTCAGACTAATTCTCTAGAGCAATGGTTGACCTACTTCTAACTCAAATCAGGGGATAATAGTTGACCTATTGACTGTAATGTTCTGCATTGAGACTCTTGCAAAACAATGTTCTTGTTTCCTGTTGTGTCATTGGCTCTTTGATAAATGTCATAATTTTCTTATTTGTTTTTTTTTATACAAAATACATATTGTAAATTTTAACAAATCTATGTAAAAGTTTGTGACTATTACAAGTTCGAACAATACATGATGTACATCTGGCAAAAAAATTAAACTTGCTTGAACCTAAAAATTAATGCATGTTATATTGATTGTGATGTGTGTATCTGGACACATTTATTTGATTTTATAAAATTAAGGGTGTACATCCGTTTTTCCACCTGTAGCCATATCTGGGTATCTAGTTGTATTTGAGATTGTTTATAAATGTTAAGGGTTGTTGGTCAACCAAAAGCCCTTTGAAACTTCATTTTAGTCTAAACATAAGAAACAATGAAAAGACCATCCTCCACTATTATAGATAGAAACCAAATTTGTACGATTTTAATTATCACTTTTTGTTTCATAACAAGTGAATATTCTCTTACTACAATCTAACATAGCATTGTTGTTAGAGTTTCTATTTGTTAAAACTGAGCTCTGCCTGAAAAGCTTACAGCTTGTACTGATTCAACTCAGATGACCTGCCTTTCGAATTCAGGGCACTAGAGCTGGCTTTGGAACTCACATGCATGTCTCTTGATGCTCAGGTATGTGAGTCTACCCTGATGGGTTTGCTTTCCCGACAACTACCTATTTCTTCTTAGTCCATACCCAAGATGGGTCACGTAGTTTCACTGTTGAAAACACATTTTTCCTAATAAATGCAAAAATATTCCATTTTGTGAAAATGTGAAATATGTTTCGTTTCTAGAGAACTCAATTTGTGCTGTTTATATTTTTTTGATAAGTATTTTTTGAAAATTTTTTATAAGTAATTTGTGCTGTTTATATGTAACTTATGATTCATGTTGATCCATATTTAGGTCGAATATTAATTTTTGTTCTTTTATCATTGTTTTGCTATGAACCGTTTTGAGGTTCTTAAATTTCATCGGAATATCTTCTAAGCTTATGAGATAGTGAGAGTGGATATGAACACACACTAGAATTAATAGAAAATGTGGCTTTCGACAAATTGAATGGAGGATCAAGATTTGTTAAACCGACCCAAAATGTTTAGGACAGGACTTTGATGATTATGATAATGTTTTTTTAAGCTTATGAGATAATTGAAAGGATGGGCTGTTGGGGATGGGTTGGTCTGTCTCGGGCCCGACTTCTGTTTTAAATTTATTGCTACACTTAATGATAGTAATTCCTAATGTGTTTACATTTGCTTTAAGTCATATCTTTATTGGTACCGGTTGTAAATTACCGTCTCTGAGCCAGTGTGAGGAAAGATGCGCACACATTTGATAGATCCCACTTGTGCAGAAAACAGTCCAAGAAAGGGATGCAGGAAGTGGTACCCAAACTTTTTTTTATGGGTAAGCTAGACTTGAACCCATGACCTCAAAGTTGATTTTGCAATGTGTCAAATCAACTGTGCTATGAGTCTAAGCCCAAAAATTATTACTAAAAAGAGGGAGGAGTGCAACACGAGGACTTCCCAGGAGGTCTATGCAGCAAAGTCGGACTGTATGGGAAAAATCAAGATGAACGGGTAGGAAATGGAAAGAGAAACACGTGGGGAGATGAAAACTGGGTGTCTTTGTTTGAGGCAACATAGTTTAATTGGCATGTTTTTCATTTAGCTCTATTAGGCTTGAATGGGAATCTGGATTCATTTTGCCATCCCCAAAAAGTTGAGATAAGGCATTGTAGATGATGATAGTCCAAGTAGATCCAATTTTGAATGTTTGAACACCATAAATGGTTGATTCCATAGCCTTTCCATTACGATTTTTTTGTTTTGGTTTATCAGGTAAAAGAACTGAAATTGGAGATACATCCAATTTTGGATGAATTAGCATCATCAATTAGCACCCTCAACCTTGAACGTGTCCGTAGATTTAAAGGTCAGCTCCTTGGATTAACTCGACGAGTTCAGAAGGTTTACTACTCGACCACCTGTCAGCTTCCACAAATTTTCCTCTCAGCTACCTCTTGTTTAGTTGTTTTGCCCTCATTCTGACTATTTAAATGGCTTTTCAGGTCCGTGACGAAATAGAACAGCTCATGGACGACGATGGAGACATGGCTGAGATGTACCTGACAGAAAAGAAAGAGAGAATGGAGACTTATTCGATGACCAATCAATATTTCCAACCTATTTCATTTGAATCTGGGTTGTTTTCGAAATCTGCACCAGTTTCACCTGTGGGTTCAATAGCTGGGGGTCCGAAACTGGAAAGGTCTTCCAGTAGTATTTTATCGTCAAGCAAACATGGAAGCTTAGTGAGTTCATCTGGTAATGGGTACAACATCGAAAAGCTCGAAATGTTGCTGGAGGCATATTTTGTTGTCATTGACAATACCCTTAGCGAATTGTTATCAGTAAGAGATGATGTTCTACATTGAAACTTTATCTTCTTGTGAAGCAACCCTCAATACTTTTGAAGATTTTTAATTTCATTGTTGGTGTTGCAGCTTAAAGAGTACATAGATGACACTGAAGATCTCATCAACATTAAACTGGTGAAAAAACTTGACAAAAAACTTGGATTTTTTTTGTCATCACTAAAGCACTATTTTTTTTTTCTTACATTTTTATTTTGGTCTAAACAGGGAAATATTCAAAATCAGCTAATACAGTTTGAGGTGCTTCTCACAGCGGCCACCTTTGTAGCTACGATCTTTGCGGTTGTAACTGGAGTATTTGGAATGAACTTCGAACCTGAAATTTTCAATTATTCATCTGCCTTCAACTGGGTTTTGATTATAACTGGGGTAGCCTGTGTGGTTATATTCATATCTTTCTTGTTGTATTTCAAGCACAAGAGAATTCTTCCATTTTGAAATCTGAACAGATCCCCTAGTAAATCGAATTCCAGGAGTCTTATGGAGTACACATTTTACGGAGGATTTCACCGATAACTTGGCATGCATCATGAGTGTTTGTCTGGTACATTAAAATGGATTACTTGCTCAAACTTTACGACTTGGCCGAGAGGGAGTTCCACCAGACTGCAGGTTTGTTGGGTTAACTATTTTCTACTTTAGTTTGATTTATGTATTTGGGACATTTGAGCTGCAGAAATATGGAAAACTCCATGACAAATTTCTTGTTCTTTCTCCTCTATTCGCAGTTCTATGCTTCCTTGTCGAAGATTGGAGAATTCCAGTGAATGGCAGATGGAGTATCATCACCTTTGACCTTTTCCTCCATCAATTGGCGCAGAAGTTACGATGGGTTCTCCTTTTGCACTTAGTAGGTTCACCAAAGATCTCATTAAGAAGAGGGATAGTAGATGTATTTGCTAATGTCCAGAGGTCTGTTTATTGGAGCTCAACTATTCTTTGATGTTCATACCATTAATTTATATATGGTTAATTTTCTTGTGATAATGGTTGGAAAATATATGATTCATATTTTCACTGTATTAATCCTCTAAATCACCTTATTTAATATTTTAAATTATAAAAAGCTCTTTACAATATATTAAATGGTAAAATATAATATAAAATAAGATCAGATATTTGAAAATTTTAAAATAATTATACAAAATTTAGTTATGGATAGATCTTCATTTTTGTAAGAGAAAAGGCTAGTAGCCCTACTTGGAATGGATTGCCACATTGGTAATCCAACCTCACAACCCTCTAAATTTCATGGTATAAATTAGACTGGAAAAAAAAAAAAAACTTTCTTATGCTTGACTCAAAGTTCTTAAAATTTTGTGTTGGCATTGAATCATGTCTTTGGATGTCACATGGACTTGTGTTCATAGATAATTAGAGGTAAGGAAAGTCTCTTTTTTAATTCATGTGGGTTGCACATGCCACCTACATGGAGCACTAAAAACAATAGAAGTGTTCTTTTTTAATGATCCCTGACCACCATTTCAATTGGTGAGATCAATTGTTGTTCGAATTGTCCAGATGGACAATTTAAATCATTTGACATTAACATTTGTTCAATCCTTCGAGATCAACATTTTACAATCATTGAGAACGAACTTTAGAGTTAGGGATGAAACTTGGTCTGGTTTAAACGTATAATCAAACCAAAGTGATAGCTTTGAGCTGGTATGATTAGGATTGGAACAAGTTGTGGTTCTGTTCTGGGTAAAGAAAATGTAGATCCGATGAATTTGGTTTAGTTCTCGATTCAAGGCTTGCATAGAACCAAACCAAACCCTTATAAAATATGTAAATGTATATTAATTTACAATGAATTAGATCATGAAGGATGAATGATATTTTTGTCGGGCTTATTGCTCAGTAGTTAGGAGATAGATTAATGACTTACTATATGAAATATTTCATGCTTATTATTATTTTTTCACAAAAATATATGTTGCTTCCACGCATGCTTATAGGATATTAGCAATTGATAGAACCAAACCAAAATCAAACCAAACCGAATTTCATTTGGTTTGGATTGATTAGTAGAATCAACCTAGGTTGATTTGGTTCAATTTGGTCTTAAATTGAATCAAACTAGACCAACTTGCACCTCCTAATTGGGAGAATCTATGTAATAAAACACAAGGGTGGGTCCTACTTTAATTATAGTTTTGTTGGGCTATGAAAATCCCACTTCAGCTAGAGTGGAATGGGTTCACACTACCTCACATTTTTGCCTTTTCACATATCCCTCTAAATTTTATTGTCTTTCCTCTCTTCTCCCATGTTTAATGATATCCTTTAAATTTTATTATATTTTCTCTTTTTCAATAATACCCTTATAATTTTATTAAATTTACAAATCTATTATTTTTTTGATAATAAAGCACGACAAACTCTAGGGTGAGACTTATTCTATTTACAATTTTGTGTGGGTATGATCACCTCATTTTCTCTTGTGGGTACATTTTTCTTTAAAATCCATAACATCCCAACTGCTAATTTGTTGGGGAGCCTCAAATCATGGATTGAGGCTAGTACTTAAGAAAAAATGTATATTTTTAACCGTACTACAGAGTTCTTACAATTTCAACAATGTAGAGAAGTCCATTGATTTCCTTGAGTATACACACTTGTAACTTAGAGAAAAAGCAACCCCACGGGATAGGTCTAGTGGCATACGGAGCCTTGATAAGCTCCTCAAGAAGGATAGGTCAAGTGTTCAAAATCCCACCAAATAATGAATTTCTTGGGACCACCCTCCAGGGTCTACTTGACCCTTGACTCAACTTGTTTCACGTAAGACTTTTCAAAGGGGCAACGATAATATAAAAAAAAAGAAGAAGAAAAAAAACCATTTAAGAAACATTTTTCTGGTTAACTTAGTAAGATTTTAAGCCTTACTAAGGGTCATTTTGCTCAAATAGATTGCCAAATCAGCAATCCAACACCACAACGCTCTAAGTTTCTCCGAAAAACTCAAATAAAAAAAAAATATATAGAAAAGCTTTTGTCTGAACTTGATCAAAGGTTTTGAAAATGAGTTGTGCTGGAGTGACTCCAAGCTAGAACCTCATACCGCACTTCTTGACATGAAAGTGGATTCCTACCATAGATGCTTCACACTCGTATCTCGATGAAAAACATCTATGGTTCCCATACACTTTCACATCATGAAGTACGATAAGAGGTTCCAGTCTAAGGTCACTTCAGCATTATTCTTTGAAAATTGTCGGCTACCAAACTTCCACATAACTCCCAAACTTAAAATTGAAATTCAATGATGGAAACGAAAATTTTTGAATTTTTTTTTATATTTTAAAGTTCATACAATTTTATCCTCATGGACCATTGCATCAGCATCAGATCATGTTTTTGGATGCCACAAAGTGAGTCTAAGAATCCTTAGTGAGGGTGAAATCCTTACTAAGTTAGTAAGACTAACCGGACTCTATTCTAATTTTTCCCTCAAATCAACCATCCAAGCTTTGGAATAAGATGATGACAATGTTGATGGCAATATTGATGAGGGCATTGAGGTCACACTTTAAGGGTGATAATCATGACGATGATCCCTCGAATCAACCATCTTCAGGCTTTGGACTAAGATGATGATGACGACAATGTCAATGATGATGATGATGATGAGAGCATTGAGGTCACACTTTAAGGGTGATAATCATGATGTTGATGGTGGTGATGACAATGATGAGGGCTCATTGAGGTTATTTTTAATGGTGATGATGATAACAATGGAAAGGATGATGATGATGGTATTGAGGTCAGTTTTCATTGGTTTATAAGAAAAGACCAAGGTCAAGGGGGTCATGTCATCACTCTAAAAATGTAAGGAGGTATATCAATTTTTTACAAAATCTTAAGGAACATGTCGTTGACAAGGAACACATGTGATTAGAAGCAGGGAAGTAACGACCACGCTCCTAGTAGCAGTCCTTTATCTAATTAATTCCATCGGTTAAACACTAATAACTAATTGGACAAATGGTTTGGGTTTTGATCGGGTCAACAACTCTGCATATCTATTAATTTAAACTTGATTTGAATCTCTCAACCTGACTTTTTGTTATTTTTGTGATATAAGAAAACTAAATAGAAAAATAATGTGAAATAAAGTAACAAAAAAATAAAAATTCAAAAGGATAATGAATTTGACGGTTTTAAAGTGACTATTTCCAATTAGTCACTTTAAACCTGCAAAATTGTCACTTTATATGTGTAAAATAGTCACTTTGAAAACCTATGAATTCATTATAGTTCGCCTTTTGGTAAAAAACCAATGAACATTGAGCCAGAATCATAAGTTTGTCAAACGTTGATCACTTTTTCGTAAATATCCTAAGCAAATATAAGTGATTCTGCCATTCTTCTTATATATGTGTCTTAAGAAAGTTGATCCCTAAAACTTTTTAAAGTGATGAAATGGATCCAAGACTAGTGTGAGTAAAGAAACAAACAGTTGAGGGAATCGAGTAGAAGAGAAAAATAAAGGTGAAGGGTCCACACGGTTCATGAATTCATTCATCGCTGTCATAAAGAAAATGTAACATTCAATACTTGCCCACTTGAATTAATCTATCCCCACAGCCTTAACTTGATCAAGATGTTGAAAATGGACAAATATTGAATACTCAAAATTTAAAATTAAAATTCAATGCCGGAAAAAAATGGATTGGCCCCAAAATTAATTAGAGCAATAATAACAAGGTTACCTATACCCATACCCATACTCATTTTAGTGGTTATTGGTAGCAATTATGAGTATTCATGGGGTATTTACTACAATCTTGCTACTTATAATTGGTACCCATAAATTTTTTTAATTCAAATCTAATTTAATTTTTTTTGAAATTGACTTATTTTTAACATATCCACCTGAACTTTTTCCCTAAAAAAAAAAGATAGGTAACCTAGTGGGCGTGCCTATTTTGAGTATCGAAAATGTTAAGATCAAAAAAATGGTGAGGGATAGGTCTTGTGTTGGAGACATCATTTTTGGACTCTACAACCCAAAACAACAATTGGAAGGGGATGGGTAGAAGGATGGGTACCACGTTGGAGTTACCCTTATACCATCGATGAGTATGTTTTGAACCTAACCTGACCAAACCCAACCAACAGAAAGAATGGTGAGTGATCAAGTCAGATGTAGATTGTGGTATATTGGGTTGGATTCGGATAGGGCTAACAATGGGTTAGGTGCGGGTTGGATGAAGCTATTTTTACCCACTTAAATTAAGGATATCCATATCTGACTATTTATCTACTTTTTCAAACTATACACATATCCCATTTCTACCCAAAATTCAAGTGGATTTATATACCTTATTGTGAAGATTATGAAAAAACCTTAATTTGGTGTCATACATATATTTTTTGTGAATTTACTGTATTAACCTCGGATAAATGGATATTCAGATTAGATAGGAAGCATATCCATATCCGACTTAAAAAATATTCGTAAAAAATAATTGCGGATAAATTTACTAAAAATTCTTAACTGGATAAAAAAATTGTATATATACCTGAATAACTTGGGTAGGATTGTAAGCAGATATTGTCCGACCTATTACCAGCCCTAAATTTGGATCATTGGTGGCAAAAGTGTTGGAATAATGTGGGATTTATCCTAATGTTTGAATGAAAGTGAAAGAAAAGTAAGAGCAAAAGTAAAAGTAAAAGTAAGAATTGAGTGATTTGTTTGTAAGTTGTAGTGTAAAATTTTTGTCCTACATTGAATATAAACAACTAAAGAGTGCAACTCAATGAGTTACAATTCGTGACTGTTCTAAGAGACTCAAGTAAAGTCAACTCATGATTGTTCTATGAGACACAAATGGTATCTCAACTCTACAGACATGTGTGTATGTTCAAACAGTCACAACCCAAACTCTACAGACATGTGTGTCTGTTCGAAAAGTCACAACTCTTTTCAATAGTCTTGGTGATTGTCCAGAGAGACATTTCTAATTCTATAAATTCTCATGTGCTCCTTCCTTTGCATTTATTCAATTTTCGAGTTATTACTTGTATAGTGCCCTTCTATTTTCAGGAGATTTTTTTTCATGGGCCATTGAGAGTACAATTCACAGTACAAGTTCATTTGTACGTGTACACTAGGAGTGTTGCCTTGTACATGTGTGAAGTGTTGTATCTTGGTAGACAGACGTTCAAAGACTATTATCACATCACATGGCGAAATCTGTCTTAAAGCTATTGTGTTCAATACAAGTCTCATTCATTTTAACATTAAGATACTATTTTTACGGTATTAATAAATGTGATCATTCATCTTTTGATAATTAAAATGAACAGTTAGCCGGAATTGTAAATAACTCATTTTCAACTCACGAAATTGTAATTCACCCTATTTGTTTTTCTTGAGCCAATCGTCGGAAACATAGCCTCTTCAAACTCTAGTACAATTTTTTTTTTTTACTTTGGCGGGCTGCACGTACTAACCATCGTGGCCTTTTACAACAATTAAGTATAACCACTTTATGTGGAGGAGCATATTGAGATTCGAAGGTGTGACCATGTGGAGCAAATCCAATACAATCTATTTTGGCATGTGTAAGAATCGTAGATTTTTTCCCTTGGGCTACACAACTACACATGTTTTATGGGGATGTGCAATTGTGTATCCTAAGGGAAAAAATCTACGATTTTTTTACGTACCATGTTAGTGAGTTTTGAGTTAGTTCGTCAGAGTCGAGTTATACAATCATTACACATCTATTTTTTATAAAAGGATAATGTTGAAGTAACATTAAAATGTACATCATGGAGGACATTTTCAGACGTGGATGTGTGTTAGAACCATATATGTTTTCATTGAGAACTCACTCGTTTCTTGATGAAAAACATCTATGGTTTTGACACACATCCATGTCAGAAAATGTCCTACACGTTGTACATTTCAATGTTACTCCACCATGATTCTTTATAAAATAGTTGGTTCTTTTTAAGGTCCATGGATTTTCGTCGAGCATACACTCTTAACATAGAGAAAAAGCAACCCCAAGGGCAGTAGCGGAACTAGTTAGGAGCTGGTGGGGGCAGTTGTCCCCAGAGAACTTTGAGACACCCCTATATTTTCAACTAATTACATGCCCCATTTGTCCCCACTCCCTCACCTCTCTCCCCATTTGTCCCCACACCCTCAACTCCCTCCAATTTTTGCCCCCTCCCCTCTCCCTTTCTTCAATTTTTTGTTGATGACATTGCTTCTTGACCAGGCCTCCTCATATACTAATTGGAAATAACCTAAATATCTTTTTCTCCTTAAAATCATTCATCTTCAAGTTCTTCAACCATACAACTAACCATAGTTTGCCCCCACTACAAGAAAATCCTGGCTCCGCCCCTGCCCAAGGGGTTGGCCTCATGGCAAATTGAACCTTGATAAGCTCCTCAAGAAGGATAGGTCAAGTGTTTGAAACCCCACCAAGTAATGAATTTCTTGGGGCCACTCTCTAGGGTCTACTTGACCCTTGACTCAGCATGTTTCACGTAAGACTTTTTGAGTGGGTGGTGCATGTGATTAGTCTCACCCGAAGGGTGGGGATGATACTCATGATAATAAAAAAAAGTAGAAGAGAAAAAACATTTTAAGAAACATTTCCTCATTAACTTAGTAAGATTTTAAGCCTTAATAATCGTCGTTTTATTCAAATAGATTGCCACATCAGCAATCCAACACCTCAATGCTCTAAGTTTCTTTGCAAAACTCAGATAAAAAAAAATCAGAAAAAACTTTTGTTTGAACTTGATCAAAAGTTTTGAAAATAAGTCGTGCTGGAGTGACCTCAAGCTGTAACCTCATACTGCACTTCTTGACATGAAAGTGGATTCCTACCATAGATGCTTTTTCACTCGTATCTCGATGAAATCATCTATGGTTGCCATATACTTTCACTTCAAGAAGTGCGATATGAGGTTCCAGTCCGAGGTCACTTCAGCATTATTCTTTGAAAATTGGCGGCTACCGAACTTTCACATAACTCCCAAACTTAAAATTGAAATTCAATGATGAAAAATAAAATTTTTGGATTTTTTTTCTCTTTATTGTTCATACAATTTTGTCCTTTGAACCCTGTTGCATCGGATCATGGTTTTGGATGCCACAAAGTGAGCCCAAGAATCATGTTTTTGGTTAGGTTAGGTTGAAAACATACTCCTCGATGGTATAAGAGCAACTCCAACGTAGTACCCATCCTTCTATCCATCCCGTTCCAATTGTTGTTTTGGGTTGTAGAGTCCAAAAATGATGTTTCCAACACAAGACCCATCTCTCACCATTTTTTTTTATCTTAACATTTTCGATACCCAAAATAGGTATGCCCACTTAGTTATCCATATTTTTTTTGATGGAAAAAGTTTAGGGGATATGTTAAAAATAAGCCAATTTCAAAAGTTTTAAATCAGATTTGAATTAAAAAATTTATGGGTACTAATTATGGGTAGCCAAATTGTACTGCATACCTCATGAATACTCATAATTACTACCAATAACCACTAAACTAATTGCTCTAATTAATTTTGGGGCTATTGAATTTGAAATTTAAATTTTGGGAATTCGGTATTTGTTCGTTTTCAACGTCTTGATCAAGTTAAGACTGTGGGGATGGATTAATTCAAGTGGGTAAAATATCTCAAATAATATTCGAAATCTTGACGTTGGGGACTCAATTATCGATGGAGGGATCCCCCACCTATTGAATGTTGCATTTACTTTCTGACAGCGATGAATGAATTCATGAACTGTACCTTTCTTTTTCTCTTATTATTGAGTCCCTCAACTGTTTGTTTCTCTTATATTTGCTAGGGATATTTAAGAAAAATTGATCAATTTTTGACAAATTTACAATTCGAAGTCAGTGTTCATTTTAATTACTAAAAGGTGAATTATAACAAATTTAAAGATTTTTAAAGTGACTTTTTCACACGTATAAAAAGACAATTTTACAGGTTTAAAGTGACTTATTGAAAATAGTCACTTAAAAATCGTCAAATTCATTATCCTTATGAATTGTTTTTAATGAAAACACGGTCATTCACCTTTTGATAATTAAAATGAACAGTTAGCCAGAATCGTTCATTTTCAGCTAGTGAATTGGAAATTCAGCCTATTTGTTTTTCTTGAGCCAATCATCGGAAAACCGTAGATCGATTTCATTGTCTATCCCGAAGAAAAAGATCTATGATTTTATGCGCTTGCCACGTCAGCCGCATATTTTTAATGCAAAGCTTTATGACGACTTTCAGGTTGGACACTACGCTGATGTGGACGGTTGAGCGCAGTGTCCAAGAAAGTCAGTTTAGTCCTGAGTCTTTCAGAGAACCATTTAAAAGAAGACAAGCTGCCGCTGCTGCTGCTTCACGCTTGTAACAACTTCAATTGATTACTTGCAATTCGCTTCTTGTTTGTGAGTGAGAGGGATCATCATCTTCATAATAAGAATGGCAGAATCACTTATATCTGTTTTTCTTGAGCCAGCCAAGGGAAAACTATCCTCTTTAATCAGTGATGAGTTCCAATTGTTGTGTGGGGTGTTGAGGAAGATTTGGAAAAATTGTCCAGTTTGTTGTCAACAATTCGATGTGTGCTCCAAGACGCTGAGGAAAGGCAAGTTCACTCCGACCAGAACCAGGTCAGAGATTGGCTGAGAAAGCTTAAAGATGCCGCTTACGATGCTGACGACGTATTGGACGAGTTTGCGACTGAAGCTTTACGATCGAAAGTTGAAGGAGAAATTCAAACTACCAACTTTTCTTGTTTTCCAAGCTTTACGTATTGGACGGTACGCAATTTCTGCTTTTCTTGTTTTTGTTCAAATCCAGTTTTATTTCGACATGAGATAGCGCATAAGATAACAAGATTAATGAGAGATTTGATCGAATTGCGAAGCAAAGAAATGATCTCCATCTTCGTGAGGGAGATGGATTTAGGCCACTTGAAAAAAGACCGAGATTGGATACTGTCTCCTTGATAGATGAATCAGGTGTTTTTGGCAGAGAAAATGATAAGGAGAAGTTAATAAA